>NW_027122505.1:0-600000 GCF_030686945.1 Centruroides vittatus | reverse complement strand
GGATAGACGGAACATAACACTAGGTAACGAAAGTGAAGTCATTGCACATGTGCATGGAAATCAGACAGATGGACAAAAGTCTCAACCACTACTGTGAATCATGCTAAAATAAAGGGCAAAATATTCAATTCTTTTACCTATTTTTAAGTTTCTTATTAATAAATAAACTTAATTGCTCATTGCTCTGGGTTAGTAATATTCAAAGATGGATCCAGGAATAAATTTTAGAGAGTTAACTTTTAATTTGTGTAATAAAATGCAAGTTTTATTCCTTTAATACATTGACACATTTCAATGTTATATCTATGAATGAAAGAAAAACTTAAATTTAAATCAAACTGTTATAAATACAATAAACTGTAACATTAAATATTTGTTTCATTCTTCCCTATTTTATTTTGCTAGAAAGCAGTGAAGGGGATCAACTCTTGTTATAAAAACACATGCTGGAATTTTCTTCTAGACTTTTAAATGTACTTTCAGTGACAGTGGTGTAGCAAACAAAACTGGTGCCTGGGGCATGGCACTTTATTGGCGCCCCCTCTTTCTTCCAGAAACACATATAGTTTGTCTTGGAGACCATTTGGGTGCCCCTCTGCGAGTGGCGCCTGGTTCATGATACACTCCCTTGCACCCCCTCTCTACACCACTGTTCAGTGACATTCCATTTTTAAGAATTATTCCATGAAATAAAAATTGGAAAAAAGATTAGATTAATATTAACTTTAAGGTGGTCAATAGTAGTCTATAGATGAGTAACGTAAATTAAACAACTTTCATACTCTCCTACTCCATATTTTTTAGTATAGAATATAAAAATGCCGAAGAAACTTTCTAACAACTAGTGTTACGAAAAATGTCAATTGTGTGTTTACTCTGTTCAAGTACAACAAAATTTGTTCAAGAATATAGTATAATTGAATTTAATATTAATAAAATGTAATAAAAGAAATCTTGCTGACAATTGTTTGCAATTTTGCATATTTTACTTTATAAGTGAAATTCTAATTCTTAATTCTTACAATTTCTCTACACACCGGAATATAACTATATCTACTCTTCAAACCTAATAACTGGAGTGGTTCCTTGTCTAGAGTCGCGAACGTTTTCGATGCCCCTCCTGGGCTCTTGCTCTGGCTCTATTAAATTGGCCGTTACCATTCTGGGCTCTTAATTCTTTAAAGAAATTTGTAAAATTGGTTCATTTATGAAAACACAGATTAAACACTAAACCATAATTGAGTTTTTGTTACATTATTAATATATGTTATTTTGATATTGTAAACGGTTCTTAAAATAAATAATTTTTAAATACCGTAGAACTAGGGGTTGCCAATGTTTTTCTGAGAAGAGTCATGCGAACTATAAAGGAAGTCTGGGGACAGGTATAAAAGATGTAGTCAAAGATTAAGTTTAAGATTTTTTTATTTCTGAATAACAATGGACATAAATCAATGTAAAATTTCAACTGTTTGTTTGAAAGAATGCCATCAAAACTGTGGCACCCGATATTAAAATCTTTGAATATTTATCGGAAGGTGATATTCGATATTTTGATTTTAAACATTTTATTTTCCAAAAGGTTTCTTTACCAAGGTAAAGAAGTAAAAATAGAAATTATCTCCCGTGCAAACTTTTTAACTTAAAATTCTTTTCTAGCAGAGATTTGTAAAAATTGTTTATAGCAAAGTCTATTAATTCTAATTTAATAAAGTAAAAACTGCGTTACAAATACTAGTCGTAAGCAAGATACGAGGTTAAAGTTTACCTAGGGAACCCCAATGGCAACGCTTCTGTTAGGTTAGGTTACATTAGATTAACTACATTTTTAGTAGACACTTCCTTTTTTTCTTTTGTTCAATAACTACCGTGAATCAATAACTAGTGATGTTTAGCACGCGGCTGCCTGCTGGCGGCTCCCCTCCGGGAGGTCAGTCGTGAGCACGAACAGTCGGAAGCACTTCCATAGTGCCACCATTGGAGTTCCCTAGGTATACTTTGACCAGATACGACTAGTATTTGTAATGCAATTTTTACTTTATTAGATTGTAATTTCTGCCAGCCCTTTTTTACAAAAAAATCTATTAATTCTAGTTGACTTTACAAAAGTTTATATGCTTTGAACTACAGTAGAGTGTCGATAAGTGGAATGGCCGGAAAGTGGAACGATTTTCAGTCGGACTGTGTCGTGCCGAATCGAATGTTTTTGATACTAAATTTACTTCTAAAGTATAATTTTCATGTTTTTTATATTCTTTAATATATTTATTTTGTTTGTACAAAATGCAGAAATAATTTTTAACGATACGATAGCCTCGATGATTATTATAAAAATTTTCGTTAGGCTTAAAATCGACGAAAATTCAACACGAAGCGACACGCAACGGAGAAAAATTTGAACATCGGACAGGTTAATGTATTTTTTCGTACAAAGTCGGAAACTGGAACAAATCATTAACTGGAAGGACCCCAGTCCCCAATTGGTTCCACTTATTGACGCTCTACTGTAGTTCAAATGTATCAATATATCCTTTTAATATCGGGGTCAATAAAACCAGACTTTTCACTAATTATAGCCGTATTTATTTAAAAATAATAATAATAATAATCGGTTATCATTATCAATATAGGTGAGTTCTAAAGTGACTATAATAAGTTGATTTTAATGTATATTTATTGAATTTTCTAAAATTTAATTAATAACAGGTCAGTTATTTAGTTATTTCATAATGTAATGAAAAAAATAGTATATATTATTTCTATATTAACGTTTATTTATCTGTGAATTGGCTAGTAAATTTCAGAATAATTTTAAGAATGTCTGAAAATTTTAGTTTTTCAATTGCTTCCGATTTAACTATAATTAATTTATTTTTGATTCTAGTTATATGAAATGATTGTAATTATATTATATCATTTATTTAAAAATGATTATTAAGGTCTGCTAAGAAGTGGCCTTGGAAGAAAAAGAAACCCGTAGCATTTTTCCGCGGTTCGCGTACAAGCGCCGAAAGAGATCCTCTGATTCTGTTATCCAGAAGTCATCCCGAATTAGTTGATGCTCAGTATACTAAAAATCAGGCATGGAAATCTGATAAAGTAAATATATTTGATAGTTAATAAAATAATGATATAATTAAATATTCTTAATATCTTTTTAAAACTAATTTCGATTTGCTTTATCTCAAGGATACACTAGGTGCTAAACCAGCAAAAGAAGTACTTTTGGAGGATCATTGTCAATATAAATATTTATTTAATTTTCGTGGCGTAGCAGCTAGTTTTCGCTTAAAGCATCTTTTTCTCTGCAAATCGCTGGTTTTTCATGTCGGATACGAGTGGTTAGAGTTTTTTTATCCAGCTTTAAAACCGTGGGTTCATTACATTCCAGTAAATAAAGATTTGCATAATGTAAAGTGAGTATGATATGTTATTTTTTGTTTTACACTCTTCAAAGACTGCGTTAATTTACAGCACAGACTCTTGTACGCCTTTTTACACACAGCCGTTTTTTTGCTATCATTCAAACGTTTTCGGTTATTTTTAATAACCTTTTTCAAGAACCGTTACAGTCGAATGCGACGACGTTTGTTTAAATTTACGACCGCATTCGACTGTAACGGTTCTTGAAAAAGGTTATTAAAAATAACCGAAAACGTTTGAATGATAGCAAAAAAATGGCTGTGTGTAAAAAGGTGTACAAGAGTCTGTGCTGTTATTTTTTGTGTTATTATATTACTTTGATTATATAATAACTGAAAATATTAAAATTATAAAATTTATTTTAAAAATTCCCAAACAAGACAATATGTAAAATGTGTCCTCAAACTTTATTCCTTTCACACGTAAGGAATTTTGAGTTTTGTCGAAGTACAAATCCATTGACTTGTCACAAATTAGATTTTAGTATTTTAGTAGGTATTTTTTAATAAAATTTCAGGCAAATGGAACATAAAGGACATAGAGGCCTGGTAAAGAAGCATTAACTTAAATTTTTTAATAAACGTATGGATTATTTAAATAAAACGAGACTGAAGATACTGTAGATGAATTGTCATTACTCAATATTATAAAAATGTGCAAAATTTGATATCATATTGAAAAACTTGAATAGACTGCTTAAATAATAAAGCCAAAATGTTATTTCCTTAATTAAAAATGCTTTCGAATATTATTCTGGCCATTTTCGGCTTACATTTTCTGCATCGTTCAATTCATTTGAATGATATAAATTTTTTTTTTAATTATCTAATTGAAAAATTTGGTTATGTTTTGGTAATTTTCTTCATTTTCCATATACAGTAGAGAGTCGTTAATCGGAATCGCCGGTAATCAGAACGATTTTCAGTCAGACTGTGTCGTGCTGAATCGAATGTTTTTGATACTAGATTTACTTCTAAAGTATAATTTTCATGTTTTTATATTCTTCAATATATTTATTTTGTTTGTACAAAATGAAGAAATAATTTTTAACGATATGATAGCCTCGATGATTATTATAAAAATTTTCGTTAGGCTTAAAATCGACGAAAATTTAACACAAAGTGACACGCAACGGAGAAAAATTTCAACATCGGACAGGTTAATATATTTTTTCGTACATAATCGGTTATCCGAACAACCCCAGTCCCCAATTCGAATAAATGACGCTCTACAGTATTAATATTACTATTAATCCTACAATGAGTTTCAAGCAGATTAAGTGTTTTACAAGCCAGTCTAAATATTTTATCTTACTCTATAATATTGCTAACTTCCTAGATAATTTTCATATGCAATGTCAAATGATTTTATATTCAGAAATGGTACAGTACAGGTTATAATTCACTATGTTTGTTTTGTAACACATGTCATAAAACAAAAAGTCATTTACTGTCTGAACACGTTGTATTTTGTGTTCCAATTTATTTACTATAATGATTTTTCAGTCCTTGGATGAGTATGAGAAGTTTTTGGATATACATTAAATGAAACTACAAGAACTAAATACAGTTCCCTAAATCAAAGAAATAAAAGTAAAGGAAAGTACAGTAGAGAGTCGTTAATCGGAATCAATTGGGGACTGGGGTTGTTCAGATTAGTGATTTGTTCCGATTACCGATTATGTACGAAAAAATACATTAACCTGTCCGATGTTCAAATTTTTCTCCGTTGCGTATCGCTTCGTGTTGAATTTTCGTCGATTTTAAGCCTAACGAAAATTTTTATAATAATCATCAAGGCTATCGTATCGTTAAAAATTATTTCTGCATTTTGTACAAACAAAATAAATATATTGAAGAATATAAAAACATGAAATTTATACTTTAGAAGTAAATCTAGTATCAAAAACGTTCGATTCGGCACGACACAGTCCGACTGAAAATCGTTTGGATAACCGGCGATTCGGATTACCGGGGTTCGGATTAACGACTCTCTACAGTATGTAAAATGTACGTAATTTTAATTGAAATATAATAATAATTATGGTAACTTATTAATAGAGAACTGCTCGATTTTGCAAAAGAAAATGATGTTGAAATGAAGAAGATAGCAGAAAGGTTAGTTTATTATATAATTATGTTTTAATATTTTATTTAATTACAGAAGAATCTGCTTATTGTAATCATGGATATTATCATCAATTGTCTAATATTATCAAACTGACATGTTCTAAAGCATAAAAGTTAAAATACATTTATAGAATTTAAATGTTATCAAGCTTATATATTGGCTTTAGTTTGAGGACTTATCGCATCTTTTGGGGAATGTCTTCGATTGGATACAGGGGGACATTTTTGGGCTGTTCCATTGATACTTTATTAAATATGCACTTCAGACAGTTCTGTTCCTCTTCAGTTTAAGCTAGGTACTTTTTGGGTTATGAGTTCTTTTACAGTTATGTTATGTTTTTTAAAAAAGAAAAACTATAATAATAATACATCTATATATACAAAAATGTTTTGTTACATTGTATATAAATATACATTTTTCTGTTTTTTTATTTTTATTACATTTACTCATTTTTATTGGTTTTTTTTTCTGGGACCATTTTTAAGGATATATTAGATCTATAAATATATTTTATAAAATATTACAAAATTGACTACAGTTTATTAAGAATCAAAAAAGATTTTTAAATTACTCTTTCTAAAATGGAATTTTTAATCTCAAAAAGCCTATTAGAGAACAGAATACCAAATTGAATACTGAACTCACATTAAATTTTTAAATGACAGAGGTTTGGGCATGCATCATACACAGAGATTGTATATCATAAATAAAAAAAATAAAACGAGTTGCTCAACTTTCCCAGCAACATTTAAAATTTTTGTGGTGCCATCTGCTATCATATCTTATTAAAACAACTTTTTTATATTGAAGAAAAACACTAATGTAATCATTATCCCGAGATACGCAAAAAAATCAAAGAATATTTCTTGGGCGAACTGAAGATGACGGCCATAGGTCCGGTGTTGGAAGATGATAAAGTTCGTTTGGATGCAAAAGGAATTGTTGATGGGCAGGAGGAAGAAGAAAAGTGCATCTCCATCACTAAAGAAAAAGATACTTGTCCCATTCAAGATGTCATGAAAAGCATTGAGCAGTTGGAGGAAGAAATAAATGATACAAACAGGTGCAATTTGGAAAATCTGGCAAATGAAATCGCTAACAAGTTTACTTTGCAGAATGCCTTCAGTGGAACATCCGAAGAAACGGCCAAAGAGACTCGTCGGAAGACAAATAAACACAAATTCCGAGGGACTTTTCAAAATGTTTAATGGCAAATATGATAAATTTAACATTAAAAAAATTCGAAATAAATTCGTTTTTAAACTCATTGAATCAGACTTGTTTTCTGAATATGATGTTTATTTCTTACTTCAAATTCAAGATAATTCTCATAATTTTAGGCACAAACTTAAAATATTTTACACAGTTTGTACAGTTTTTTTTATCGAAAAATTTAGTACTGGTACTCGCAATTCTTTTTTAGAATAATTAAGAGTAGAGAATTGGTTGATTTTGTTGAAAGAGGTCCACAATACTATAGCTGGCATCGATTATGTCTCTTACTAGTGGGCTCGATCCATCCTTTCCTCTTTATTCAAGATAAATTACAACACACCTGGACGGATTCGAATCCAGATCTAGTCCAGCAATGGACAATACTCTATCCAATAATCATGCAAATTATGTATTTTAATTTCATTGAACCAATAAAATTTACTAATCTTTTGGTTTCTTATTACATAAAAATTCTAATTGAAAACAAATATTTATTTTTCACATTCATTTTGCATTTTGGCTTTTACATGTTAACCAAAGTAGGAAAGTATCCTGATACATGTGCAAATGCTGTAAACATAGCTATTAAAATGTAAAATCTGCGATAGTGGGCTCGTCGGAAGAGGAACAGTTGCAGTCTGTGCAGATACCTTGCATCCACATTTTGTAGATGGAGCAGAATGGCAAGGAAAGAACCCGAACCACCCATAAGGATAGTGCGGATTAAGAGTAATGTGTTTCTCGGAAGACGAATGTTATCAGAGGAATATCTTCATAAGAGACGAAAATAAATTCATCTGAAAAATAAATAAACCAGCAACGAGTTGCTCAACTTTCCCGGCAACATTTAAAATTTTGGTGGTCTCATCTGTTGTTGTATTTTATTTTAAGAAATTTTTATATTTTTAACTGTTATAAAATGACTAAAAGCTTAATTTTGAAGGGTAGGAATGAGTTTTATAAAAAATTGCAAATGCTAATAACGAGTAAAATCGTCATTAAATCTGACCCTACTGGAGATACGCACAATCCCCATTATCTCCCCACCCTCGACCTTTTTTCACCAAAATTTAATATCATCAATTCCCCTAATAAACAAACCTTCCTGCAGAGTTTTAGAAATTTTTGACAAAAAGCACAGGAGTTATTAAGTTTCAAACGGGGTGAACAAAATCATGCCCCCCCACACCCATACAAACATGTATACATACAGAAATTGCCACCAAATTTTTTTGAATGTCTCAACGTTTCAAGGTGTCCTAATTCCAAAAATGTAAAAATCTGGGGGACCATTTTTTGCCAGATCGCCATACTTTCCCTCTGTTATAACAGCCAGGAATGTTAAAAATAAGTGAATAAATGTGGAAGCACAGTTTAAACTATAGTAAATCACTTTTTGTATGCTCTCAAGATAATGTTTATTCACTTATATTTCTTTATTATATACATTCTCTGTTTAGGGGACATGCACGAACCTTGGCCATTTAAAAATTTGATTCGAGTTCTGTATTTGATTTGGTGTTTTGTTCTCTAATACGCTTCTATACTCGAGGATGTCTGATTGTTCATTACTTAAAATATTTTTTGTGCTTGTTTAACTGGCTTGGTGTCCTAGTGTGTTTTTTCACATTGCTTTCTTTTGTTTTTATTTTATGTTTAAAATTAAAATACAAATAAATAAATAACACACGCTTTTATTATGTTTGGGATTTATGTGCTTACTGTAAAATTTTTTATTGTATTTTGATTTTAAACACAAAATGTAAATATATAATGAGGTTAAAACTGTTTGGTATATGTCATGGTGTCTTTTTTTGTGCGCTTGTTTTCCCTAACTTTAGAACCTGGCTATGTCCCTGTATCCACCCTAACATTATGCATTACATATCATTCATCAACCCCATTAATTGTACTAAGAGATAATATTTTATTAATTATGTGCATAACATACAAAGCAGTGACATAAACAATATGGTTTGCTATGCAACACTTTTTTTTGTATTTATTTTTTGGCAAATTAGACAGCAAAAGTTATAGCTAAATCTCGGAAATTGTTGCCATTTGGCAAAAATCTACCTGTAGTTTCACCCATACATATTTGACAAATACAATCAATTGATTTAAAGACCCTAGCATTGCATAATGTTTTTGTAAACATCTCGTATCCTCTTGTAACAATTACCTGAATATCCACACAGTATATCTGCATTTTTACATAATATATGGACAACTTCTTACAGTATTCATGTAGTATGATGTTTATTCATACATCAAATGCCTTTTGTCTGTATTAGATAGTCAATTAAACATTTGGTTCAAACACAGTCACCGACAGACTTATCATTAGGGCCAAAAGTTTTCGTCAGTTTTTGGACCTAAAATCACCAATTTTTTGCCTTAAATTCGCCAAAAAAAATCGCCAGTTATTTATTTCAAAAACGAGTTAAAATGAATTACACTTAGATATTTCAAATAATCCTCACTTAATCGACTATGACGTCATCGCTCAATATTGACAAATATAATGAGAACGAATGTTTAACGTCGACTGCAACTAAAGGAGCGTATTTGCTATTAACTTTATCACTTAAATTCATATCAAAAGACGTAAATTTGATAAGATCAGGATTGCTTGACAAAACTTTTTCCAATTTTTGAGAAAATATAGGATAACCAGAAACAATTTCTTTTGCATTTTCAATTAGTTTGGCTTGTTTAGTTACACCGAGTCCTTGTTCTTCCAATGAAATTATAATATTTGATAACTTGTGAGATTACGGAGATCAAATAATTCTTTCTTGAGGTTAACTTTCTTCTTTTGCAATAGTTTCACCAAAACATTTCTAGCATTTAAATGAGATTTTTGTTTATAGTTCAAAATGAAGTGCTCAACAGCATCAAAATTATCGACATACAGTGGAACCTTGGTATACGACCTTAATCAGTTCCTGGTGTTTGGACGTATACCAAACCAACCTTTCCCATAAGAAGTAATGTAAAAATGATTAATCTGTTCTCATGTAAAAAAAAAACTCCTCTTGATATGGTATATTAATGGGGTTGTAAAATAATTGGAACACTGAGCACATTAATAAAAAAATAAATTTTATTATAGATTTTTAAAGTTATTACAGTAATAATCACAAATAATTGCTTCTGATACGCTGTCTCCAGCACATTGTTTTTCAGTTATCCAAAGCAAAAGCAATTTCTCAACATGATCTAATGTCTCCGATCTCTGTTTAGAAATTGATTTAACCTCTTTTGCAACGTTAGCAGATTTAATAATGTCTTTATCTTTCATGATTGTCCATATCGTCGTTCTTGGAATATGGTATGCAACAGTTAAATCTCGAACACGCATGCCACCTTCATATTTCTCAACATTCTCTTTTTTCGGTTCCATTGTGATTCTAGTCATTTTTTAGTTTTCTGTTGCTTTTCATTTGCCTTTTTGCAATTCATGATTAATAAAAAGTTTTACTTACAAATTAAAATCAGAAGAAATTTAACAAAGTTATAGATCGTGGCACCGTGAACGTCTAGTCTGGTCTAGTACACCGATAGTGCTACTTGTTCATAGATGGCATGTATAATTGAATTAAGTCGTATACCGAGCAAAATTTGTTTCGTCCAAACAGGACGTATTCTAAAGCAGACGTACACTGAGGTACTACTGTAGTACTTTGCAGCATTTAACCAAGCAAGACCCCCAGCAAGTGACAATTGGTTCTAGAGGAAGATTACTAACTCCAGTTGCATTCTTAAAATCATTTTGTCTTTCTCTTGACTTCACAAAAATCTTCTTCATTTCTGATAAAAGCGAATTTGTTAATTTGTACTCATTTTGAAACCTAAATGCAACATTATGTAAGGCGTGAGCGAGACGCGTGACGTGATGTACATTTAGAAAAATCAATGAATTTTTCTTAATCTTGTATTTTACTTGATCTGTCACTATTAACTTCAGTTTTGAATATTTTAAATCATTTGGCCACAATTTTCTAGACACGTTCATCATACATTCTTGTATTATAATGTTGTCAACTGTCGAGTGAAATGTCACATCAATTAACATTGATTTTGCTTTCTGCCATTCAATTTTCCTACAAGAACGTTGACCACTTTACATTGCACTTTGTCACTAGTTTCGTCAACAATGAAATAGACATCACGTCCATTAATTTCGTCCTTAATTTTTTCTCTTACTGAGTTGAAGATAGTTTTTTGATGTGCCCGCAGTGCTAAAAAAATAAATAACGCAATTAGACTTCAAATAAAATCCTATTTCAGCTAAATTATGAGCAAAATTGCAAACGGCAGCATCAATTTCAGTAAAATAAATGTTCCATTAAAAAAACTAATTACAATAAAAAAAATACCTGGAACACTTTTGATTGGCTTCTTCATATATTTCTTGAGAAACAATCTCAGTTTTTTGTTATTTAATTTTTCAAGCAGGATATCTGCACTGGTGAATGCTTCAACCATTTCTTTATCAAAATCGCTTCCATTTTCAAACAACAGTGTTTGTGACTGTAGCGTGTTATGTTTCTTATGTTTTGCACTGTTGCAATATTCCGAAAGTCATTTCTTAATTGTATCATGTTTGTAGTTGATGTGTGTAGAGCACTTAACACAGAGAATTGTTTTTTTTTTTTTTTTTTGGTGCAGAGAAATACATTGCCACCTAATTCCTTAATGACAGAATCAATTTTAAACTCAATTGACTGTTTTCTAGACATTTTTGCACGAAGCACATGGGAAACAGACGATTTTGCCGCCTATTGCCAAATTTGCCAGTTAGGGTGAAAATTGCCAATTTTCGCCAAATAAACTTAGTCATATTGACACTGGATTTTTAAATTAGTACTAATTGAAAGATGCTCATTCCAGACGAATATAGCCGAGAAATTCGCCAAAAGCGAAAATTTTCGGCTCTACTTATCATATACTAGCCTATGTTTATTCAACAATTAAACTTAGCAACGTGCAAAAGACCAGTATGCATTTCGACAACAAAAAACAATGTTGTCCTCCTCAGCTGATTTTTAATTCTACAACTCTTTCAACTGACATATAACACCATTACAAATTTTACTTTTTTACAATGTTATAATAAAAAACATGATTAAAATACCATAAGATTAACATATGTAAACTATATCCTACATACAATTTTTCAACAAAATAAAAAAGGAATTATTTTGTAAAACAAATTGTCAGCGTATTTTTTTTTTTACAACTGTCTCCAGGAAGCATACACAGACCATCTACATTCCAACATCCTTAACAACTCACTAATACAGACTGTCCACATTAATCAAAGTGTCCGTGTTAAGTTTAATTGTTGAATAAACATAAGCTAGTGAATAAGTCTGTAGTTGGTTGTGTTTGAACCAAATGTTTAATTAATTTTCTTACAGTATAGTTACCAGTCACACTACATTCACTTCTTTTCAAGAAATACAATAGGAGATCTAGCTAAAAGGATGTGAATATCCTTGTTATGGATGTATGGTATAAAAATAAATAAGTACAGTATTACAAGAATAAAGTAATTTTCCATCAAAGTTTGTTATGATAAGTTACACACATGGAAGTGAACTACACAAGCTATCATAAGTTTTAAACTAAATTTACTTAAAGAAATATGTAATTACAGTAGAGACTCGTTAATCGGAACCCCGGTAATCGGAATCGCCGGTAATCAGAATGATTTTCAGTCGGACTGTGTCGTGCCGAATTGAACGTTTTTGATACTAAATTTACTTCTAAAGTATAATTTTCATGTTTTTATATTCTTCGATATATTTATTTTGTTTGTACAAAATGCAGAAATAATTTTTAACGATACGATAGCCTCGATTATTATTATAAAAATTTTCATTAGGCTTAAAATCGACGAAAATTCAACACGAAGCGACACGCAATGGAGAAAAATTTGAACATCAGACAGGTTAATGCATTTTTTCATACATAATTGATAATCGGAACAAATCACTAATCTGAACAACCCCAGTCCCCAATTGATTCCGATCTTCGGTTCTCTACTGTATTATATCTTTTGGATATGATTACTTGCATCTCTGTTTTCAATTGTCTCATTGATCTTGATACTGTAATGTAGAGATCCCTATCATTAAGTGCTCTGCATTGTATAGGATTAAACCCTTATAAATCTTCCTTAGATTAGTGCTCCTTTATGTGAACTGCTGCTTTAAAAAAGCTGTGACTCTGTGACTGTGAAATATGTCACTCATTTAAACAGACTGTTCCGCTATACAGTGCTCTGTTAACAGGAATCTCACTGTATATAAAATATGAGGGAATATGTTGGAAAGATGGAAGAGTGCTCTCTTAAGCAAACTGCTCCATTATCCAATGCTCTGTTGAGTATTGGTTGATGGATGACTTGACTATATAATGAATAAATCTCCAATTTGTTATACATTTTTTAATTATTATAACATGTCAATTTAATGTCAGACTTAATATAAACTAGAATTTTCACTGATATTACTCTTATTCACTTACCCAATTAATGTTAACAGGCATTTATTATTGTCAGTCTTGGTTAGTTCCAAGTGATTACAATAAACAAATTCTGTGTTTCTTTAGTAAGGTGCTCCACAAAAGTATAGAACCACTGCAAATTTACTATATGAAGGTTAGGAAATTACACACAAGATTTAGCTATCTTTGTTATATTGTTCAGGATTTATGGAAACATAATTTGTCGAAACTCATAGTTTCCTATATTGCAGCAAACAATAGAAATTGTAAAAAAAAACTGATTTTAAGCACCACGAAAGTATAGAATCGACTAGTAAATGAATGCAAAAAGAATTATATACCATAAAATAGTTTAATTTAGTAATTTATTTGCACACTATCTTCACTGATAATGTCAAAAATGCAATTTGGCATGCTATCAACAAGGATTTTTTATGATTGATGATGCCTCAAGGGAGTTTTAAGCAGTGACAATTGTTTGTTTTAAATGTTCAATGTCGGCATACTGATGATTTTGGTCATAAATTTGGTCAACCAAGATCCTCCAAATGTTTTCTATAGAGTTGCAATCAGGAGAACAAAACTGGCCAATTTGTTTATTTTAAAACCACTGTTTCATATCTTGTGATGCATAGATAGATGCATTGTCCTATTGAAAAATAAGATGAATTATGTTTGTATATGTTATGTTTGTGTCTGAATCTATGTTTGTATAGCAGCATAATAATTTGTTCTCTAGAACTTGATAGTTGGCATGGTTTGTGCGACAGGTAATGAATGCCAAATCCAATTTTCTCAATGCAGGAAAAGCACCCCAAACCATAACACTCCCACCACCAAAGTTCCTTTGCAAAAAGTACTCGGCTTTTTTTGTAAATCACACCAATAGAACGCTAAATCATCTGGCCCATCCCATCTAAATTAAATTTTTTTCGTCCAAAAAGATTATCTATACGACAAAAAAATTATTTCTTGTGCTAGCACGAAAGGTCTAAACGAAACAAAAGACTTACCTTATTCGATCGAGTGGCCATATTTTTCGTAGAAAAATTGAGTTGGACAGCTTTGTGCTCAAGCTTAAGAGCATGGGCACTTCTCATTCAAGACCAAACAATGTTGTTGTTGCCATGTAAACCCTTCAAACGGTTTCTTGATGTACTTAAATACCCAAATCATCTCAAATTTTGTGTGTGGACACTGTGGAATTAGAAGCTGCATTAATAATTCATCTGCGGTCTTGCAGGGTAATCTTTGACGGACATCCACTTCTATGCTTTGGTCCATAATTTGCAGGATTTGACAAATAATGCCGAATGACCTTTTTCGAATGCTTGATGCCGTTTGCTGCTGCCCGATGACTTAAACTAGTGCTTCTTAAAGCACCAATTTGTCCTTTCTTAAAGTCTGTTAAATACGTACCACAAGGCATGATGAAAAAAAAAATACTTTCACACTTCAAACTTACAAGAAAGATGGCGGTTCTATACTTACGTGGCCTTATGTAAATTGACTTCCTTGCTATTTCGCAGTCGGCCACAAATTAGTTTCCTAAAATTATGTTCTTATAAGTTAAGTGCTGAATCACACATAAAAACATCTATTTCTATCTATTAGTGCATGTTCTGACCTTAAAAGGCCAAGTTTTCGAGCAGTTCTACACTTTTGTGGAGCACCTTATAACAATTTTTTATATTTAAAAAATAATTATTTTTTGTAATATGTATAGGGGATATAACTTCATTTGGGACCATTTACAAATGGAAGATGTATCATGCTATTGGTATGAACTTCTAAAACAATATAGTAAGTTATTAAAATATAAACCAAAGAGAAATCCTAATTATAAACAGATTCAAACAACGAAGAAAAACAAATGATTATTATTAATTTTATAAAAAATTAACAGTTTTATTTTATAAAAAGATTTATATTTTATATTTCTTGTAATATTTTTAATATAAAAATTCATGAATGATGTTATTGTTTGGAGTAAATTATTGTAATACAGTA
Source organism: Centruroides vittatus (assembly GCF_030686945.1). Taxonomy (NCBI): domain Eukaryota; kingdom Metazoa; phylum Arthropoda; class Arachnida; order Scorpiones; family Buthidae; genus Centruroides; species Centruroides vittatus. The sequence goes on along the minus strand of NW_027122505.1, from coordinate 584,706 downwards.
GAGCATCGATTATCCGACCCCCGATTAACCGACTTATCGGTTAACCGACCGCGTTCTAGTCGGCAAATTCAAATGTCCGCTAGTGATGTGGCGCTACAATATTTGGTTATGTCTTGGCTACTTTAATATTATTTTTGTTAAATTTTTGCATGTTTTAGCTGGCAGCACTGGCTTGACCATAAAGGGAGGCTAGTATTTAAACCAGGCCTAATACACTATACTAATAATGTATTTTTTCATACTTTTCGGTCATCCGACTTTTTAGTTATCCGACCAACCCCAGTCCCCAATTAAGTCGGATAATCGATGCTCTACCGTATTTCTAAATTTACAACATAAATCCAATCACTAGCATGCGTACAGGTATAAAGTATAAAGAAGTTTTAAATCCGCGTCAGTTTCACAATTATGTTTTTAATTAATTTGCAAGTGATGATTTATAAAGATTATGTAATTAAAAATTATAAAATTAATCTTAAATGTTTTTATTAGCAAATTATTATTTTATTTTTATTAATAACTTAATAATAATATAGAATAATATTTTGCATCTGTAAAATTTGTAAACTAAAAAGATTTAACTTGTAAAATTATGTACTATTAAGAATGGGGATAATTTTTGTGATCCGACCAGCCTTAGATTCTTTCATTATTTTTAAATACTAATACATATTTTGGAATATCTATAAAACAGTCAAAAATAATTGTTGTACGCACTTTCGATAATTAAAACATTTATATATTGCCAGACATGTCTTTGTAAAAACTACTAAATAATTATTTAGCAAGAAATTAATGTTTTCTTATAAGTAATATGCTTATGTTTAATTCCATTGTATTTTCTATACACATAAATTATTTGTTTAGTAACAATATATTATGTACTGATTTACCTTTTAAATAGTTTATACATCTATGTAAAGTATTACAAGCTAATAACTTGGGAACATCTTGACCGATGCAAACTGCTTTCTTTCATGTTTTTTTCGTTTGAAAGGAGGTTTGTGATGATGATAAAAAGCGTCATTCCTTGCCTTCTCATACAGGAACGGGACAACTTGTAAATTTCAAGTGGATCTCTAGAGAAGAGTGTAATTTTGGATTCTGTGGATAAAGATAAGAAACTTTCATCTAAAACATTATTTTATAACTTGCATTTATTAAAAGTTATGGACAGTTGAAGCTCTGAGTTGGTTCAAATTGTTCAGTCCCTGCTCTCTGGTTGCACATTCAACTATTAAAAAAATGTATACTAAATCCGAGGAAAAAAAAATGCAGTTTGAGCAAGATGGTGCTCCACACATTTCAATACAGATACACATACCCTATTAAATCAGGAATTTGGTGACGTATAGATAGCCCGTGGAGGACTTTTTCAATGCCTCTCTTATTCACCTGATCTCACGCAGTTTATATCAACTTAAAGCTTAAACTGTTGGTAACTTTTAATAAATACAAGTTATAAAAAATGCTTTAATAAAAGTTTATTTCCTTTTTCTGTGTAGAATTTAAAAATATACACTTTTTCTCTAGAGTTCCAATTTAAAGTTTCAAAGATGTTTCCTGTTTATGAAAGTAGATAAGGAGTGACATAATGTTATTGTTACAAAGCTCCTTTGAAACCATAAAAAAATGGAATAAAAATATAATTTATATTGATCGAGTTGTTTTCGAGTTATTTGCTTGTAATACTTTACATGCCACACCTTGTATATAAGCATTTAAAGTTTTCTTCAAGTTATACTAAATATTTTTATTTTGTTTTTAATAATTGTTATTATAAAATAAATATTTATTTTATAATAAATGTATTATTTAGTTTTAATATAAAATTGAGTAAAATATTAACAATTAAATGTTGTTCTATATTTTTATATAAATGTATTGCAGAACTTCATATTGACAAATTTTTTAGGAATTGTTGTCCAGAATTTAGGATATTTACAAAATTTCAAATTTTTGAAATAATAAAAAGATAAATTATAACAGCTTTAATAACTTGGTTCTTAATTATAATTTCATTTTGAATTAAAAAATTCTATTATTTTATAATAATGCATTAGCAAGGTTGATGCCGAAGTTTTCAACACAAAGATGTGTACGTTGGACGTTTGGCGCCGCTTTCCTGTAAGCCTAGAAATTTGGCAATGGCCTTTGGAATGCCGAGCACGATTCCACTGACTTTTCAAACACCATTGACAAACTTCTAGGCTTACAGGAAAGTGGCGCCGAACGTCCGACATACATGTTTTCGCGTTGAAAACTTTGGCCTCAACCTCGCTATTATTAATTATAATTGCATGAGAATTGAAATATTTTTTCTGTTTATTTCATAATTAAACTAATAAAATTTATGAAAAAATAATTATAAATGAATTTTTTTGAGATGTAGGCTGCTTATCATCAATAAAAGATTATGCTAAAGATATATATACATATACAGTTATATCCAAAAAATAAGCATAATTGTCTAATTCTTAAATAAGAGTCCAGATATGGTTTACATAATGATTAGGATCCATAGAGAATGGGGAAGTGATATAACAGTCCCATGAACGTAATGGAAACAGACCATTTTGCAGGTAATGGTATAATGGTCTTGGCAGCATTATACTTAATGGTTGCACTGAGTTCCATGTTTTTCAAGAGCTTCCATTACTTCAAGAAGATACAGATAATAGATTTTGAAACCTGATTTGAAATGTTTCTGAAATACTGTGGGTGCAGGTTTCATTTTCTTGGTAATAATGCTTATTCACATAGGGCTAAACTTATTAATGGCTTTTTCGACAGTGAAGATATTTGCTACATGGAATGGCTAGCAAGATTTCTGAACCTAAATATCTTAGAATGTATGTGGGGATGCTCTAGCCCCAGGCCTGGCCAACCCAAATTGTTTCGTGGGCCACTTTGATCGCACGTAAAATTACGGTGGGCCACAATTTAGGCAAACATGCTTTTAAAAAAGTAAAACAAATACAAAATGAATAAGATTTTATTGTTATACCAAGAATTCGTACTCGCACTTGTGCATTATAACAATGACACATGCAAATTTTTATTTATTTAAGTGTTTTGGTGTACACGTAACGGGAAACAAAAGTTTTAATAGATATATAATATTGCTTAGCGGGCCACACAATTTAACGTAACGGGCCACGTGCGGCCCGCGGGCTGGCCAGGCCTGCTCTAGCCTTTCACTGAGAACACTCCAAGAGCTTCAAGGTGCTCTTGTTCAAGTATGGATTTTGCTTCCAGCAGAGCTGATAAACAACATTATAACCAGCATGAGAAATTTCTATTCATCATGTGTGCATGCAGAAGGGAACCACATGCCATATTAATAATTTTCTTGTGCAAAAAGATTAACAACAATGCTTAGCATCGTTTCTCATTATTTTTGGTTTGAAGTAACTTAGATTAAATTTTTTCTTAATCGTTTTGTTGCATAAAGAATACAATGCTCTGCTTGTATGTTATGTTTCATGCTGTTGTGGTCAGCAGTTCTTGAGATAGTCCAAATTATTGGTTTTGCTTATTTTTTAAACATGAGTGTATATTACAGTAAAAGAAGCTTTGATTTCTATAATCTTTAAGCATTTGTCTCTCTCCTTCAATCATTAATAATAATTCTAACACAAGTTTAATTTTCTCTTTAATTTATAAATATTATATCATTTTCTTCATATTTTGTATAAATTTTCATATAATTTTACATGTTTATTAAATTAAATTACAATTTACAATTAAAAATAATATAAGCAGCCTAAGTATTGATAAATTTAGAATATGAAATATATTTTTTTATAGAGAGGTTTACAAATTTTTAGTCTGAATATATTGTTTTTCGTTCGTGCAAGATGTCTATGTTAACAAGAATTTTATATGCAATTCAGAAAAAAATCATTTGGAATTGTAACCATTGTAAGCCAATTCTGTTATAGTTCAAGATGTTGTTATAGTTTTTTCGTCATTGTTTTTAAATACAATAATTTATTTTCAGAATCTAATAAGTTATATTGCAAATACACAAAAATAAAGTGTCCATTGGCTGAGTGATAAAACTCAGTTATGTTGTTCTATCTATATTTTTCACAAGTTTTAATGTTAAAAAAGCCATGAGAAACATAATTTTATTATTACTATATATATTAAATGTTTATATTTATAAAACACTTTCATTTCTTTCTCTTCAAAGCATTTGTTGTCTGTTCAAGTCCTTTTCATGTTTCCAGCTCGAGATTCTTTAGAGGCATTATACAATTACAGATCTGCAACAAAAATATTAGTAATAAGTAGTGAGATGAGGCTCATGGTCACTACTAGGTATACTCATGCCTTAATGCAGCATTGTCTCTGTGTTGCCTGAAGGCAAAAGGCTATCTCCATAAAAAGTGAAAATCAAGTTTGATTTTCAATTGATTTGAAGTCTGCTAAACCCTATAATTAATTTTCAACTAAACATAAATTAAAATAAATAATTAGAAATACCAGGACGAAAAATTGATATATTACAAAATTCTAATACATAGAAGTACCACATAAGTGTCTCTCTTTCGTAACGTCTGTTACACACTTGGGGAACACACAGTCCGCAGTAGAGACTAGAGAAAAAGAAAATAATAATAGATGGAAGGATAGATTCAAATATTACTTCTCACAGAAAAGGTAATTGTTGGAAAATTAGTCTTAATTTGCGAAGTGAGTAGTGTTAATAATGTATGTAGAAGCATAGATGAAGTTCGACGTAAATGGAGAGAGAGGAAGCGTTTCAAAAAGAAAAGGTTAGTAAAATTTCCATATAATTGATTATAACAATCCTGTTTATAATTTTAACGTGATTAAGAGAATAGTATGCTATACATGACGTGTACACCTTTCCAAACGATGTTTCACTTCCTTAATTAAATTAATTAAAAATAATTTTTCTCGACATTCGATACTAGAGAGGTTGCGGCCGATGTTTTCAACGTGAAAACGTATACGTCGGACGTTCAGCGCCGCTGTCCTGTAAGCCTAGAAGTTTGACAATGGCGTTTGGAACGTCGAGCTCGACGTTCCAAACGCCATTGTCAAACTTCTAGGCTTACAGGACAGCGGCGCTGAACGTCCGACGTATACGTTTTCACGTTGAAAACATCGGCCGCAACCTCTCTAGTATCAGATTAATTCGGTTAACGAAATGTCTTCGATCGACAGACGAAAACTAAATACTTATCGGCGGTCTTGAATTGTCGACTTAAAATAATCCATTATGTTGTATCGTAACGCTTTCGTAAATCCAGGCCCTGATTTATCTTAAATAGAAGTTTGATTAGTCAAAATAGAAGGGTATCGACAGCAAATATCGCACTAGTTTTTAAATAAACGTTTGGTTACATTTAGGCTTTGAATTTTATTTTTTAAATTATTATGTTATGATGTATAGCGTGCTAGGTTACAGTCCGCGTAATGTTGCAAACTTATGCGGCCCGAGAAAAAGAAAAGTTAAGTATGGCTGGTTTAGAAGGCATTTCTGATCTCAAAAGAAAGGTTACCACTTTAATTTACTGAAAGTTCTGGCTTTAAGCCTGTTGTGAAGAAAGCTTTACCATCATATAAGGTTTCAGACACAAACACAAAGATTGTACAGTACTTATCGTGGAAATCCGTTGACTTTCGCGATAAGTACTATACAATGTCTTAGAGGGAACTATAAAAGCTAAGCATCAAGAAGCCGAGTAGCTTCTTATCATTACTGACGTATGTATAGGCACTCTGGGCAATTGCTCGGGTCCCACTGCTCCTATCTAAGTATTGTTTTATGAGTAGTCCTAAGCAATGGAGTGTGGAAAAGGCTTTACTGATGATTTTATTTTCTTAGTAGTAAGGCTTCTTAGCTTTAGATAAGTAGTACAGTAGAGACTCGTTAATCGGAACCCTGGTAATCGGATTCGCCGGTAATCGGAACGATTTTCAGTCGGACTGTGTCGTGCCGAATCGAACGTTTTTGATACTAGATTTACTTCTAAAGTATAATTTTTATGATTTTATATTCTTCAATATATTTATTTTGTTTGTACAAAATAAAGAAATAATTTTTAACGATACGATAGCCTCGATTATTATTATAAAAATTTTCGTTAGGCTTAAAATAGACGAAAATTCAACACGAAGCGACACGCAACGGAGAAAACTTTGAACATCGGACAGGTTAATATATTTATTCGTACATAATCGGTAATCGGAACAAATCACTAATCTGAACAACCCCAGTCCCCAATTGATTCCGATTTTCGGTTCTCTACTGTAATTTTTATTTTCCAATATTTTTAGTGCACATGTTAATAATTAAAAAAAAAAATTCTTATAAATATCTGGGGAACTCTTGGAGGTTAGTTACGGAACCCTTTAAATACAGGTTGAATATTAAGTAGTGAAATAAACCAAGACTCGAATAAAATAAGTACGAGCTAAATAACAGTTTAGTTGTTTACATATTAGGACAAATTTCCGAAGATTTAAGAGAGATGATTTCATTCAAGAAATATTTCACTTCTGTGTTTAAATTGATAAAAAGAAAGTCAAAAGTCTGTTGAAGTTTCCGAATCTTTGATCTAAAATGTAAACATCGAAAAAAAAAATACTTAAATTGCAATTATAATAAATAATTATTTATTTAAGATATAAATATTTTTCCCTAACAAATCAGTCAATTGGCTCGAATATTATAACAAAGATAATTGTAAACAGGACTTTATTTTAAAGACGATTTTTTTGTGAATTTAAAAAAAACTCTTCAAAGAATTTCAAAATAAACGTGCACAACTTTCTCTACTAAATGAAAATTGTCATTAGAGAACTATTTTCCTTACATTTTTTTTTTTTTTTTAATTTAAGATGGGTTAATGAAATCTCTGTACCATTTTTGGGTGTACTATAGATTACCACCTATGGAATTTCAAGACTTTGATTATATATTTGAACTCATGGGACCGAGACGAGTTCAACGGTACCCTATTTTTGGACCGGAGACGAAAAATAAAAAAAGTTATCATACTTTTTTAATGCTCTCACGAAGACGGCACCATAGTTGCTAGTACTGCCATCTTGCGGTAAAGTCTGCAAACCATGACGTCGGACTACGGTCATCTCCAGTAGGGTTAAACACGCGATACGAGAGCGACGTGACTTCCGATCATCGAGCGATCGGCATTTCGGTTAATGTTACTTATGGCAGCGAACATGGCGACCGTTCCCACTGTTCGTGCTCCCGACTGACCTCCCGGAGGGGAGCCGCCGGCAGGCCGCTATGTGCTAAACGTCACTAGTTATTGATTCACGGTAGTTCTTGAACAAAGTTAAAAAAAGGGGGGAAACGTCTACTAAAGGCAATTTTAACGGCAAGCGACGCGACTCCCGATCGCGATAGCGAGGACGACTTAGCGGAGAGAGCGACGCGACTCCCTATTATCGCGCGATCGCTTGAGTTCAGATATATACTCAAAGGCCCGAAATTCCATAGGTGGTAATCTATAGTATCCCCCGATTTTTCATTTAACATTTCTTATAAAAGAAAATTTTACAGTTATCCACAAGTTTCCAGAACGTGTTTTTGAATTCTCCGCAAGAGAACGTATGTCTTGGCAGCTATTAAGATACTGCTAGTTTTTAGTGGTCTGCAATTTTTAGTTTTTCATTGGTGGCATGCCTTATGAAACCAGTTCAGGTAGATATTGTGCAGTGTTTGGCTGCCATAATGGCCAGAGCGTTCTTTATAAGTGGTTTGAAGCTGTATGCGATGTAGACGAAAATATGGTGCATCGAGATTGTCCGTGCCAGTTACATTCATTTCCACATGATGAAAATTTAAGAAGACAATGGGTAACCAGCCGTACATGTACAGATAAATAACTTTGCCACCATAAGACACAAGATAATTACTTGCAGATAAGATTTGTGATGGCTCTACATTTGTCTTAAGGACACAAGTGTTTTGTGACCATTTATTAATTAATTAAAACTTCACCTATTTTACTACTTGAAAAATTATAATAATTAGCGTTATGAACGAATTTATATTAGTATTTTCAATTCTATAGTTCTGCAGTTCCGTAATTCTTGCAGTATCTTAATAGCTGTGCGATGGTGGCAGTACAGTACGACGAAAAATACATGAACCTTCTTTGGGTTTTTGTGGATACACGAAGAGAATTTGGCATAAATTTTATTTATATACAGTAAAACCTGTCTAAAGCGGAACCTTAATAAAACGGAAAAATTCTTAGGAACGCGGTGATTTTCTGTGTTAAAAAAACCTTCTAAACCGGAAAAATATTCGGTACCTACGAGTCCGGCTTACACAGGTTTTACTGTATAAACAAAATTTCTGTCCTATCTAATTTAAGAATTAAATAATAAAGTATAAATAAAGAAACTATTCATTGAATTTATGACCTTTATTAATTTATTACAGGTGAATAACTACATAAATATTGTAAAAAATACATAAATTTTTGATTGATTCTTTGTTTTATGGCGTGCTATACAGGAAATCTTTAAAGTTCATTTGTATCCTTTAATAGATTACCGGAATATTTTTAGCTTTAATGCATCCTATTAGCTTTCCTGAAGGATCATACGCTTTAATTCGGACAGTTACTTTAATACTCGTAAACTATATTAAAAAACAATATGTATTGAAGCAATCACGATTAAAAGCATGCAGACAAGCACGCGCATAATTTTATCTACAAACAATTAATACTATATAAATAGATTGGTACACGTTACCCAAATTGGCGATGCTGGTATTTTAGTTACAAAGTTACGGATTTTATAATATCCAGGATGAAATGGGCATTCTTTGCAGGGATGGCCATCAACAAAGCATATTATTTTTCCTTGGCTCGCAAGTTTGCAGATATCGAAGCTGTTAATAAGGAAATGAGTCAAAATTTCAAATTATATTGATTATATTAACAGAAAGAGAATACTCACCAAAGCAGTTTGTTGTTATAACAAGAATAGGTAAGAAAATAGTAACTGACACTGACTTCTATTTTGGTACCTTCTTCTACTTTCATCAAAGATAACGCATCGAATCCTAAAGTTATATTAGTTCCAGCTTTTATAGGGAGTCGTTTGATGTTTACGTTACTTAGAGAGAAATCATGTGCAGTAGTATCTATAATTTCTCTAAATTCATAAATATATCACTGAAAATAATAATAATAATGTACAGATCTACTTACAACAGTCTTGTAAATCAAGTTTCGATGCCTGAATCGATGAGGATGATGCGAAGATTAAAGGGACTAAAATAATATATATCATGTTTTATTATTTTAAATAATGTTAATGACAGAATTTTGCTGTAGCAATTAAAGGATTTATCTTTGGAAAGGTTTGTTTAAAATATCGCTATTCAGCAATAATTGAAGTTTTATGATGACGTTTCATATAATAGTTCATTAATCGACAAATAATAAGGAAGTAGTTTGGAAGATGATATAGGCCTGTAGTTTCTTCTATACTTCGTAAGTGTATATATATATCATTCAGACTTAATTACTAATAATTTAAAGAATTTGCATGTTTTAACAATAAATTAAGCGTACAAAGTTATGATTTTAGACACATGGAGCTTAGATTATAGAATTATATACATAATTTTGATTCCTTGTTAAAAGGATTAAAAATTAGATTATGAAAAATTTCATTTAGAATAAACAAAAAGCGTTTGTTCATAAACCACGTGTCCTGTTTTAGTCAACGTCTGGACACGAACTTTACCTTACTCATGGAGCCGCCATTTTGGGGCATTTTGATTAGTGCAGGTTTTAAACAAACTTGCATGAGAACTTAGTTTTATATGACATTAAACAAATATTACATGAAACCAGTGGGATTCCAGTCTAATGATAATTTCGGATGATTATTCATTCATAATTTTATGTAACTTGAAAATGTTTAAAAGAAAGAGCATCCTTATCATTTGCTGTTTTGATTGAATGAAACTAATCAAATTAGTAGTTGCATTAGTTCTATCACCTATGTAGGCATTTCTGGTGCAATAATATCAAAGAAAAGTCAGAAACCATGCCTCCATATGTCACACTACGCGAGATATAGCCCTCCGAAATCCGGTCAGCCTACTTCCAGGCGCTATACAGAGTCACGCTGCTTGTTCCACTAAACCAGGCCTGGCAAACTCGTGGCCCGTCACGTTAAATTGTGTGGCCCGCTAATCGATATTATATATTTATTAAAACTTGTTTGCCGTTATGTGTGTACCAAAACAATTAAATAAATGAAAATTTGCCTGTGTCTTTGTTATAATGCGCAAGTGCGAGTACGAACTCTTGGTATAAAAACAAAATCTTGCTCATTTTATATTTGTTTTACTATTTTAAAAAACATGTTTGCCTAAATCGTGGCCCACCGTAATGTTACGCGTGCCCGCGAAACAATTTGGGTTGGCCAGGCCTGCACTAAACCTATCGCGTGTTTAACAGATAGTTTAGTACAATGGTCAGACAAGCCAACGATATTTATCGGTAAAGAATAAAAAGTCCGACATGCGACCCTTTACTAGATATTCGCGTCCAAATGTAGAAACCCAACGACAGCAGTTCCGGTCGCCATTTTGCTTGCAAGCAAGTTAAGTTATAGGCACAGCGATCAGTGCCTGAAACAAATAAATGCATTAACTTCTACTGACCAAACACAGTATTTACTTTGAATCAGTACTACTGCCTATTCTCCATGCTCTGCGTCGTCAAGGCCTTGACCGACACGTGCATGTCGTCATGCACTTCGGTGCTCGCTTTCGCTCGGATCTAGGCGCCCGGGTATTGCCTGCCCCACTCCTTAAGACTATATAACATCAAGTACTCCAGAACAGTCAAATAATCTACTCGAAGCTGTCATAGTCGCATGGGATAAATAGTTAAACGCGATAGTCTCGAGCGCGCGGTGCGCGTCGCGATTCCCGATCGCGTGCGTCTGATTTCGAGGGTCTATATCTCGCGAAGGTATGGTTCTTTTTCTGCTCCTATGGGCATGCTCTACGGCTCTTAAGATCTCAACAGTGTCATTCACATCTGTAATTGTACCAGTTTAAAATGTTCAGATCGCTGTCATTTATTCCGTCTGCAGTTCTGCACCAATTTGCTTATATGCAGGAAATCTAAATAATCTAACATCCGAAGATTTACTTTTACAATTTGGTGCCACAATAACCCATTCGTTCACTTTTTGAGCACTTAAATAACCTCGGAACCTCGTGTAGGGTATACTCTATCGATAAGCCCAAAAATGTCTGCTACCGCAAAGGATCACGGAATCGTGTCCAGACTTATTTCTATACACCTTGGTTTTAATTAAACACCTTCCTCCCCATGGTGGTCAAATGTGATTTCTGGAAAATCCTGAAATACCACGTGGAAATTTCAAGACTCCTACTTTTTGGAAAAGTTACATTTTGTCATCGAAACTAAATACAGTAGTGGAAATGGAAGTTTAGTAGAACACGCTGGCCAAAATTATATTCGAAGAGTATTCAAATGTGGAATTAAACTGGAATATATGGGCATTAAATCAATACCCATGAGTTAAACTTTTTCTCGTATTGGTTCCAACGTGTCCGTAGATATTGGCTCACCCGCTTTTCATTGTTAAAACATCGATATCTCTCTTATTTTTCGTTCTGCACACACCATTCCAACACTATGGTTTTTTCCGTCACGCAGAGTCTAGTTAAATCGTGAACTCCCGGTATTTGTATTGGAAATTTTCGAGTTACGGTTAAACTAATCGTAACCGTGACACATGTTCTACTCCTATTTTTGTGTATCGCCAGTGCCATCTTTAGAACGCAATGGGCCCTGGGCTAGGACCAAGATGGGGCCCCTTAAGGAAACAGTAGTATATTACAGACTTAGGGATGCATTATTTGTTTCCTCCCGTGGAGTATATACGATTTTTAAGTTTTCTTACTCTAAGAATAACAAAAATTATTATTTTAAAAATTAGGTTAATATATTAATCATTGAGTTTTTAATTATAATCAAACTTCAGTTAAACTATTTCAGTTAACCTATTTTTTATTTGTAACTTTATTACTTTCGGATTGGGGACCCTCCACGGCCTGGGGGCCCCGTAGGCCCTGCCCTAAAGACGGCACTGTGTATCGCGAGCACGTGTCACCCTTTACTTATCCTGTATAAGTTTCAACGGATTCTTTGCTTTCCGCGCTCCCGATATCGATGTTAGTTGATCGAAATACTTTATGGCATCCTGTATAAACATACGAATTTAATCATAACGATTGAGGGCATAATATTGTATTTGAAATTTATTATTATTATAATATTTTAAAAACTTATATATTTAAATATTTAATAGTATAAACCAGTTAGAATTTTAAACAATTCATAAAGATTCCAATATGTTTTAAAGCTATGAAAATGGGCTATAGTTTAATAATAATACTTTTATACTGTAGGATTACAACATCTATAGATAAAATACTGATAAATATATTTAATTTCTCCTGAAATTACAGGAGAAATTAAATATATCTTTTGAGATATATAATCGGACCCTATCACAGAAGAGGCCAGAAATGTCATTTGGCCCGGGCCTCACAGTTACGGGTGCCCCAAAAGCATTTATTACAATTATTTATTTCATTGCATTTATTATACATAAAAATAGCTTTATAAAATGTTGCAGTACGATGTCAAAACAATATGTTCCAAAACAATACGATAGAAATGGTGGCTATTTGTTTAATCTTTGATTAAAATCGTTAAGAAATCGTCCCCAACGGCAACAATATTTAAAATTTGAAAATAAAAATATAATACTGGCTATTTTTTGATATTTCAGGACCGACTTTGTCCTGGACCCTGTGCCTCTACCTAGTTAAAGCACTAGTTAGAGCCCTGTATATAATTAATAATTATAATTAAAGGATAACGCAATATATTATACATTAACATGGAAAAAATGTTTAAAAATTTAAACATTCGATTAACAATTACATTATTATATATTAATCTTCATTAAAGATTATTTTTTACGCATAAGATGTTTCTCTTTGTTTCCGCCCTGTATGCACTATAAGGGCCTTTTTAATGATGCCTATTTCAGGCATGATTGAAAAGGCCTTATTAAGCCTACATCTCCATTGTGGGCTAGCCCAACAAGGCAACATGATAATGAAGAACGGGGCCGACAGATTCGGGATGGATCACGTAAGGAAAAATTCCTGGAGCATTTCGACCACCCAAATTCGATCTCGGATCCTCCAGAGCAACATGCTGAAGCCTTAATCTCTTCAGTCGTACGGCCATCGTACAAAATGTATTATAATTGGCGCAAAAATGGAGTTTTTTCTTTTTATTTGTACAAAATCTGTAGGGAATTTACATAATTTATAATAATATATAATGATTTTGAACAAAAATATATATTTATCTTTTATTTATATGTATATATCTACTCTCTATATCATTTATATATATATATTTTATTTTATAAATTACTTTAATGTCATTTTATAAGATTAAAACATTATCAAACGAAACGTCATAAAACATCTGTTAAAATTGACACCAAATGTTGATTTTTACAGAATGAAAACATATAAAAGAAGCTGATACGTGAAAGTATCTGCTAGAAGCTGGGTAGACATTAATTGCTAATATTCACAGTTACTGTTAGAAGGTAAGGATGATAAGATTTGTCATAATACAGTTAGCTTTTCTGACTGTAGCTCTTGCAGAAAATATTGTCACACACAACTGCTGTAAGTATCGAATTCTTTATTTAATTAATTTTTACATTTGATTTCAATTATAATCAAGAAATGCTATTGTTGCAGCTTCAGCAGCACAGAATTTCTCCATGAGTCATTTAAGTGTCGACCACTTACCCATAAAAATTGGAAATAACGTAACTATAAATTTTGATGCCAAATCTTTAATGAATGTTCAAGAAGGCACCAAAGTAGAAGTCAGTGTTACATATATACTTTTCACACTTTCTTGCTCGAATTATGAAAAATTCTGGTGTGTACGCTTTACTTCATCAATAAATTTTCGATAAAATAAAAATTTTAATATATTTTTTTTTTCTTTTAACAGTTTCGATGTATGTAAAATAGTAAAAGAAGGTTCTGTTGATTGCTTAATTAATGGCCAACCTTGTAAACGATGTCCTATCAAACCTGGAAATGTACAGGTTCGACATCTTGTAGTCGAGACCCCAAGTGTGCCACTGGTAATTATATTTTAAGGTTTTCCTTTTATAGTTTAACATATCTGAATTAATATTACAAGTATATGAGATTTTAATTTATTAAAATCATATTGGTGTAAATGTTCATTTAAAGTTCAGTTTAGTTTTTATTCGTGTATGGCAACGCGACACATGGGCGATCAGCTGAGGGGTTTTTAATGAGAAACTGGCCCCTATTTAGGTGTTACTAATAAAGAAATCCCGGCAAACTCCACTTGGTTAGCAGTTGAACATGCATGAATCCAGGACCACAACTACCAGAGTTCAGTGGTTTTATCCACTCGGCCAGTGGTGGGCACAAATTTAATAATCTTAAGGAACTGATTCAAAATTAACAGGAAAATCTTAAAACTTTTAGTTAAGTAAAACCACTGAATTCACTAGGTTTGTATATGACCAACAGACTGGCTAAGAAGAGTTTTCCGGATTTTCTTTATGAAGGGCCAGTTTCTCGTGTAAAGTCCTCCCGGGAGGCATCAACTTTCGCAGATTGCCCATGTGTTACGTTGTCTGATCCTATCGGAAAAAAGTTTATTAGTCTATTTGTCCATTACTTAGAATAGTGCATTTAATATTTCTCTTTAATTCTATTCCAATTTTATTCATATAATACTGTATCACTTATATGGTTAGACGAGAAACGTCAAAAATGCTGATGATATAATGTTATTTTTCAGTTACCTGATGCGAAGGTAACAATAACAGTGCAAGCATTCGATCCTAAAGGAAATTTATTGGGGTGCGTGAAAGCCGACAATGTTCCAGTATCGAAATAAAATATCTGTACGACATCTCCTGCTGTACAAAATAAAATTTTAAGTGTAGAAATTGTTTTCATTGTATTATTTACTGTAAACAAAGCAGTACGCTTATAAATTATATATTTCTAGATGCACCAGAGTGAATGCCTGGATGTCCGAGACGGGCATTCACTCTGTTCACGTTGTTCGCTGGCAATTCAACTCGAAAACAGATCCACTTCGCCTTCAATCTTCTAATTTTTCTTTAAAATCACTGGCCTAACAGACGTGAACAACTGAGTAGCCCATACAGAACTGGCATTTGGTTCTCCGCGATTTGCGTTTTATAACTTCTCATTTGAAAGTAACTGATCGGTTTGGGTCGCAGGCTGCCGTGATTTTTTTATTCTTTCTGTCCCGTGAACCCTAAGAGGGCTTTTCTCAAACCCATTGTGGTTCCGAGCTGGCGCACAAATTGGGTGAGCTGGTAGTGTGGACATACCACCCTGGAATAATTTCTGACGTTTTTTCCACCTCCCCGAGTCTATCTTAGATCAGAATAGTCTGTTACGTTAATCTCTTGGTCCACCCAGCCGGCGATATATATACACAAGGTATACATATGTGCTTATATTAGGTATATATACCCCAAATTTGTTGTCAGTCAAACTCTGGTCAGAGTTACAGAGACTGCATGGATTTTACATGAGTGATGACGGTTTCCAGAATTTAATAGGAGTAGGAGGCGGCTACTGAACCCAGTTGAAGAGGTTAGACCTCTTCAACGGAAGATGAAAAATGAAGAAGTATCGCGAATCATCCATTCGACCAATTATTGAAAGTTAAATAGCTAATATTGAAAAATTAATCGCGGGCCGCATGAACCCATTACGCGGGCCGTATGTTGGCCACCCCTGGGTTAGACCGATCTCTTACATATTCAGGTGGATAGGATTCTGCACAGATGGGTCTCTGCCTCTCAGTTTTTGTTTTAACCAAAACAAGAGGCTCGTGGCCTAACGTTATACTGCAGGTCTGTGCATCTGGTGAATATAGTAGAGGTGGACTTGAAAGTACGAGGTACAGTTCCACACCGAGTGTCGAGACAGTTCCGGTCGGAACTACTAATGCGTTCTTCACTACGAACAAGGTTACAATTGTTACGTTTATCGCGACGTATCGAGAAGATCAAATCAGGGGAAGAGTGAGCAGTCCGGATTTCATATATATTTTCCCCAGAGTCCCAGAGAGTAAGCATAAAAAATTAGATTCAGATTGGACAAAGGGTTTAAGTGTTGAACATAATCTATCTTCTGTCTCTACTTTTGTGAGATCCCCGGCTAAAAATCGCTCTTTAAATGTTTTAGAAAGTTTATTTAATGTTAACAAAAGCGAAATTTTTTAAAAAAGTGACGAGGAATTGGCGAGATTTTTGTGAATGATAACACTTTCCTTTCAACTACTCCTACTCTTCCTGGAGAGGCAACTTACCACGGGAAAAAGTGAAAATTCAGATTGGATAACAATAGAGTTTCCGTCCGATATTACCTTTTTCGGAGTCACCTTGTCTCAGGAAGCAGACCAAACCTTATAAAAGGTCGAAAATGTCATCCAGTTCAGTTAGTCTTCCAGTCCAGTCTGGTTGTGCCTCAGTCCAGTTCAGCCGTCCAGTTCCACTTCAGTTGATCCCAACCAATCCAGTAGCCGTCTCCATAATAAATTCAAATGACGATAACTTTTTTATGGTAAACGTTTACCATCAAAAAATTATCGTCATTTGAAGACAAAAGCTTGCATCCTGAAGACAGGGTATCATCGAGGCCCGCTTCATGATTTTTCAGCCCGCTAACAAATGTAAACACACACACTCGCCCTCTCTCTGACACGCGGTTAGGCGGAAATAGTTTATAAAATAGTGTCAGGATTAAGAAAAGGCCGTCGATAGATGTAGCTTGATAAGTGCGTAATTGAAATATTACACCTTATATTATCTTGTTATCAGTCTCTATGTAATCTAGAATTTTATATAATCCAGTTAAATAAATCTAGATGTTGTTTAGAAGCGGTTTCCTGCGGATCTAATCGCAAATGGTGTCAGAACCTGACTTAGGGGGCGCTTTTAGCCGCCATCTCACACTTTGTTCACATTTTCAGAAAGAGAAATGCGCAGTTCTTTACCTCTTTTTTGTTATATTGTAGTTCTTTAAAGAACTACAATATAACAACATATACACTATTCGGCTGTGATTGGAATTAAAGAATAGATTACGACTTTTGTAATTAGGAAAGGAAGGAGATTTATGCAAGGAAGAGAAATGCCGACAACGATAATATTGAATTTATGAGGTGAGATGAACGTTTCACGTGGAATCTTTCCGAGCAAATACTCGTTTTTTTACCTTGATTAGGTAGGATATTTCAAACATTTAATTCGATAAACTAGTGAAAATATAAATGGATTTCCTGAAATTAATGAATATTTTATTACATTTAAAATAGGAAGCAGTTTCTGTTGATCTCGTAAGTCGAAAAACTTGACTGAAAGGTTTTGAGTCACCTTTTGTCACCTTCGTTAGATGTAAATTTTCTTTCTATTCAAACAGAACTATTCATCTCCCTCCAACGTTATGAGAAGAAAAATAATTGGAGGATAACATCACTTTATAGATCATTAATATATTTGATTTATTTTTGAGATTTTGCAGTTCTCGACTTATACATATGGTCTTTCAGAATACTTATTTAAAATTTATATATCTTAAAGATTACCCCGAAGAACTTGGCTTCAATTGTACTATTTTAGATGCCATTTTTTTGCATTTTTGCGGGAAATCGAAGATATTTTTAGACCCTTCTAAAAATTCTCAACGATATTTAGTGCTCCATCATATTCAAAGTTGATATGGGGCATATGTTCGCTTTATTCGAACTCTTCGTCTCAATGTTCGAATTCATATTTATGAATGACTCTGGAAGATCCAGCTTATTTTTGAATTTAAGTAAACCTGAAGAAGAACCCAGACAGGGTTATGAAAACGTTCGTTATTCATCACAGTACTACGCAACGGTTAGTGGTTGCGGTGAGTCTTAATTATCGTTATCCCAGTGTGGTAAACACATATCTAAAAATTTTCTAATTAGTCTCAGAAGAGGGGAACCTAATTCTTGTACCCGTTGAAAACAGGTAAGATCGGCTATAATGTAATAATCTTAATCTTTGTTATCGTTAATTTTTGTCCGAGCAACGCCGGGCTCATCTGCTAGTTTATTATACAGTAATTGATTTATTTTCAATGTTTAAATTCAAATTTAACATTGTTTGACTTTTCTGTAGATTTCGTGAATGAAAATGCAAAGAAGTTTCTCTGTGAAAATTATGGAAAAGCATTCCGTTGGCAGTATGAATTATATTATCATCGGAGGATTTACACTGGAAAAAAGTCATTCTCTTGTCAGTTCTGCGATAAAAGTTCGATGACAAGTCCAATTTACTAAAGCATGTCAGAATTCATTCTGGAGAGAAACCTTTTACCTGCTACCATTGTAAATGGAGCTTTACACAAAGACAACATCTAGTAAAACGTCTTCGCATTCACACAGGAGAAAAGCCATTTGCTTGTGATCACTGCAAACGGAAATTTTCAAGGAAAGATGATATAATACGTCATTTCCTCATTCACACAGTGAAAAATACATGAAAATTGTCTTGAAAATTCAGTTTAATATAAAAGTTCACAATAGTCAGGAAAATTGCGCAACTCGTTGTTGAGTTTTTTAAAATTCGAATTTATACAAATGCGACATCGCTTCAAAAACTATAAATATTATACGTGTATACGGGGTTCTCGACGAGGAAAAAGAAAGCATTCGCTCTGGTTTAACGGGCAACATGCCTACAAATTACCCCGAAAGATTTTCAAAGTTGAGACATAGAAGGAATAGAAGTTTAAGTTCAAACTGGTTCAGATATTTAAAACGCGTGCCGTACACGAACAATAGTAAAAACAAACGCATGATATTCAACACAGAAATATCCATAATGGACGATTGTTTCGTGATTACACTGAAACTTCCTCCCCGTAAGTCATTACCACAGAAGAACCGTGCCTGTAAAATTAAATGGATACAAGAATTTTGTAGAAAACTGAGTAGAAAGCGAAACAGTTTATTGCAACGAAATTGGCTTCGTGTATTTGGAATGCCCCATTTTTGTGGGAAAAGACGAGATTCTTCGACTGACGATCGAATTCGTTCCTGACGAAATTCGCCAATCATACAAGGGGCCGATAATGACATTCTTTCAACATGACATGTTTCGTACCGGTTAAATATCTCTGCGGCTTTTCCATGATTTTTATTTTATGAATGAAAACTTTTGTTTTCACGTTTTAAAATTGACCTTCCTGAAATTCCTTCCACTCAGTTTATATTATTTCACTTGTATATTTGTTTCATGCCGACCCATATAAAAATCACAGATTTATTTACTTTGTGAGTTTACATATTTTATGATTATAAGTATGAATAGTCTTAAATAAACAAATGAAAAAAACTCAAATAAATACAGAAGGTTTATTTGATTACGACGACCCGACACGTGAGCACTCTGCCGAAGTGGATGCCTCCCAGGAGGATTTTTATGGGAAACTGGCTCCTATAGGTACCTTTAGGGGCCAGTTACCTATACCCTATAGCCTATTACCTATACCCTATAGGTACCTTATAGGTATATACCTTTAGGTGTTACTAAAGTGAAGAAAACTCGAAAAACTCCACGTGTCCAGTCCGTTGGTGAGACTTGAATCCACAACCAAACTACAAGTGTTCAGTGGTGTTATCCACTAGGCCACTGGCACAAAGATCACATTAAAAAAACGAAGCAGGTATCGGGGATTCTCCACAAAAATTTCTCTGAACAAAAATGTTTGAGGTAATTATCCTACGCACTAAAACAGCAACATTCCTTCCATCGTTTGTCTAGAATCCTTCAGATGGGGCAACGTGTAAAGTTGTCCCTGTTTCCATTGAAATATAGTTATGCGAGTAGTACCGGTAGTTTTGTTTTAATATACTATAAACATAATTATAAAATATATTCGAATTTTGCAGAGAGAGGTAGAGTAATTAGACATTTTCTATTTTCAATCATTTATCCATTTATTAACAATTATAATACAATAAAAATTTACTGCGAAAGTATTTTTGAATTTTTTTCTTTTTCTTGCTTTCCAACCCAAGCAAATTACTTTTTGTTTTGCATATTGGAGCATTCTCAGTAGAATGTAATAATGAATTATTTAAAATTTTTATTTTGATTTTTTTCACTTTTATTGCCACATTCTCCATTTGTATTAACTTCTTTCTCTTCGTCAATATTTTCATCGAAATCGAGTATAAAGTTGTGAAATAAAATGCATTGTGTTTAGTACAATATTCTTCTATTGCAAATGGAATTACGACTTTATCTATTTCAGCATCTGTTTTACTTCTGAAACTTGTGTTTTTTTTAATGATTTCTTCACATTCTTTTTCCGATCCTTTTGATTCTTTCCATTTTTGATACATGTTAGAACCATCTACACTAACTCGTGAATTAATAGCGAGGTTGAGGCCGAAGTTTTAAACGCGAAAACGTGTACGTCGGACGTTCGGCGCCGCTTTCCTGTAAGTGTAGAAGTTTGACAATGGCGTTTTGAATGTCGAGCATGATTACACTGACTTTTTTTTTCTTTTTAAAACTCTTTCCGCCCTGTGGGCACTAAGAGGGCCTCTTATAGACGGCCATTATGGGTTCGGCCAGGCCCACAATGGGGCGACCGAGTGGTGAGGGACGGGGCCCGACATATCCGAACGGACCACCCCCCGAAAAATTCCTGGGGATTTTTCGACCCGTTCCGATTCGATCCCGGAGTGGTAGACTGCCACCTTGACCGCTCGGCCATCCGTCCGTCTGATTACACTGACTATCCAAACACCATTGTCAAACTTCTACGCTTACAGGAAAGCGGCGCCGAACGTCCGACGTATACGTTTTCGCGTTTAAAACTTCGGCCTCAACCTCGTTAATATTTGGTACATTCAAAAGTGAAATAACACTCAGTAAGATTGTTCTCGATTCACATTTTCGATTGAATTCCATTATTCGCAGGAAGGTTCTCCGCTTTGACGATCATTTCTCGGAGGATGAAGAATCGATATGCAGATGTTTCCATTAAAATATACACATGAATGCCAAAATTTACTTATAAAACGAATAATCGGTGGTGCGAAAGGATAATTGGGAGAAATTACATCCGTGTTTTAAAATATCCTCCTTCATATATAGTGTTAGGTAGTCCAAAAATGGCCACTTTTCATTCAGACAGACGGCTTTAGTTGACTAACTTCAATAGAGCTTCGACGGTTTTTTTTTTTTTTTTTTTTTGTAAACTTTTAAATTTCAACTTCAGTGCACTTAAACGCATTTGGGATGCTAGTAATGACGTCCGTTTACTTTTCTAGTGTCTTGGTTTGTTAAAAACTATGATGTTTCTAATAATACAAACAATTAAATATGTGTAATAATGAAACAAGGCAACCATCACCAAGGTAATGTAAAAGTGCATGTGAATATAGAAAACTAAATATATTCTTATTTTAACAAATATCTCCAAATTTCTTCTTTAATTTTGCATTTCAAAACTAAATAAATTTATCCTCGTACTTTATTATACTACTATTGACATAGCTTTTTATTATGAAACCTACTTAGTTAAAGTCTTTAATTATGTGTCAGAGTAACCATCAAATGAATAAATACTCTATTTGAAATGATAAAAGGAATTCTGTGGCTCGAACTCGAAGGAATGTACAGTTTACTGCACGCACATAGCATGAAATCTATACAGTGACCTTGGAACTAAAGATCCAATATGGCGACTTCATAGGAAACATTGGTGTCCTGATCTTGTGTTTGTAGACCTTGAATAAATCAAGGTTTATAAACATAAGGTCAGGACACGATACCGTGATGTATCGCGGCAGTCGCCATGTTGAGTTGTGCATTCCAAGGTCGCAGTATAGATTTGACGTTTGAACTTTAAGCAAGTTTTTTTTTTTTTTTTTTTTTTTTAAAAACTCTTTCCGACCTGTGGGCACTAAGAGGGCTCCGTTTTTATCAAGCCCATTATGGCTTCGGCCAGGCCCACAACGGGGCGGCCGGGTGGTAAAGGACGAGGTCCGACATATCTGGAGGGACCACCCCCCTCATTCGGGGCTTAAATCTTGCCTTAAAATGTTATATGTTATACATTTAATTATACTTTATATTATTTTGTTATTTCTATGATTTTTAAAATAAATTTAAATCAAAATTTATAATATAACGCACATTTCGATGTCTACGAATAATATTTTTTTTTGCGACGATATTAATAAACCTTATTACGTTTATATTATTAATTTCGAATCAATTTATATAAATACATAATTAAAATAACTGTTTAAAAATGACAAATTTTAAATTTAAATAATATCATGTGATACGAAATAAAACCGCTTGTGGTGGCGCCACGGTGGAATGGTAACGGAGAAACAAGTGGAGAAAGAGGCGTTGTAGTCATGGCTGTAGAAACTAAAGAATGGAATTTCGACAGAATAGACGAAGATATAGTCAGTAAGTCTACCAGAACTTTTTAAATGTGTCATTACTTTCGACAAAAAAATAAAGGAAAGACAATTTGCATTATGTAAACAATTAAAACAGGTGTGTTGTTGTAAGAGACGTTTTTATTAGCTGATACGGGATTATTTTCACATTTGTAACCAATAAGAATGAGGGACGCATTAAATCTCCGACAGATCGTTTCCTCGTGATGTGTTTGTTTGTTCCACCCCCCTGCTGATTAAATGTTTCTAATGTAACAAGGAAGTTACGGATGATTTTCTATAAAATGTTTTATTAGTTGAATTATTGAGACATATAAGAAATTGCTTATGCATTTATTATAAAAATTTCATTCGATAATACTTTAAAATGTAATTTGTTCTGATACAGTTACGCTGAAACAAATACCCCCTGGTGGTGCATCCCCCTCATTCAAAGCCACTCTTTCTTTATTATTATTAAATTTAATATATTAACTTGCATTTTGTTAAAAAGTATTATTTGATCGGAATCATGTTCTTATACAAAAGTAATTTAAGAGAAAATCCAAAAAGCTTTTAATATCTCTGCCTGTGTAAACTGGAATTAATGAATGTAACGGTAGTATATGCAAGTTTAATAAATGAGTATGCAAGATTATAGGGAAATAGTCTGATTTGCCAAATAGTTTTATTATGTGAGAATTATTATAATTACGGTTTTATATTCAAGTTTTGTTCGTGATGGATTCGTATGTAAAATCTAAGAAAGAAAGTGGTTTTAATTAAATATCGATTAAATGGCAAGCACCAAAACTAAACTTTTATATTTAGTGGTTGAGTAAGCAAAATTTGAAATATAAGTTTGGGAATAAAAGTAAGAAGGTACTTTAATTTTGCAAAAGAAAGAAAACTTTAATGTTTTAGAAGTCTTTACGTCAAACTGTTTCATTTTTAACTACTTGTTTTTAAATTTTTATCTTTGGGATTTTATTTACTAGGAGGAATGTGAAAGCCAACCTTTTAAATTTTATGAAAATTGTTTGTATTGGTAAGTAGAATCCTGAAGATGAAACAGATGTTTTATGGTTTAGTTACCATTTATTTTAGCATTTAATAGAATTTTTTTTGGGTGTAATAAAAATTACATACTTCTTTATAGGAGAAAATTATAAAATTCTCTTGTTGAAATGCTTCAATAACTACTTTTCTGAATTCCTGATATAGTTTTTGCTGTTTCCATTTATTGTAACATCGAATAAATTCGGGTATAACTATAGATTACCACCTATGGAATTTTGGGACTTGGAGTATATATCTGAACTGAGGGACCGAGACGAGTTCAACGATACTCTACTTTTGGACCGGAGACGAAAAATAAAAAAGTTATCATACTTTTTTCCAGGCGATCGCACGATGATAGGGAGTCGCGTCGCTCTCCGCTAAGTCGGCCTCGCTATGCGATCGGGAGTCGCGTCGCTTGCCGTTAAAATTGCCTTTAGTAGACATTTCCCCCCTTTTTTTACTTTGTTCAAGAACTACCGTGAATCGATAACTAGTGTTAGCACATGGCGGCGTGCTGGCGGCTCCCTCGGAGTCGTCGGAGCAGAACAGTGGAAACGGCCGCCATGTTCGCTGCCATAAGTAACATTAACCGAAATGGCGATCGCGCGATGATCGGAAGTCGCGTCGCTCTCTCCGCTCTCGTATCGCGTGTTTAACCCTCCTGGAGATGACCATAGTCCGGCGTCACGGTTTGCAGACTTTACCGCAAGATGGCAGTACTAGCAACTATGGTGCCGTCTTCATGAGAGCATTAAAAAAGTATGGTAACTTTTTTATTTTTTCGTCTCCGGTCCAAAAATAGGGTACCGTTGAACTCGTCTCTGTCCCCGAGTTCAAATATATAATCAAAGTCCTGAAATTCCATAGGGAGTAATCTATACTACACCCATAAATTCCTCTCTCGAGTAAATCATAGGAGATAAATGAGCGTATGTGTTAATTTCTGGTCTGAAAGTATTTTTTTGCTTTTCTCCATCCATATATTACGTCTTGACGTGTTTCATTTTCAGATAAATTGTTTTTACTTGCAGCTTTTAGAATGCCTGTTATTCCATGTTATTTGTACAGTTTTTTTGGAAGAAAAAATAAGTTACAAATGATTAGATTAAGAAGAGAATGTTATCCTGTTCCTTTTGTAATTAAGCATGTGTAGTTTATTCAGAATTAAGATGATATTAGAAAGTAGTTGCAAACATATATATGAAGTAAATGATTTTATTTCAAAATTCATTACTGACTGAATTTATTTTAATATTTCAAAGACGACAGAATTATGTTCAGAGGAGAAAAATAAAGATTCTTTAATTATGATTTTACTTCAGGTAATATTGTAAGTTTACGATTATGGATGAAACTTAATATTTCTTCTATTAAATTTTTTAAAAATGAATCTAAAATTTAATTTACTATTAAAATAATCAAAAAAAAAAATATTTCTCAAATGAAGATTTTTATTGTTAACAGTAAATAGATATTTAGTATAAAAGACTAAATTCATCAATATGTAAGAGTCAAAAGTATTATCCCAAACTGGGTCTATTAGAGTGATTAGAATATTGTGTGTTGGTGTGGAAAGGCATTATCTACTAAACATAAAACATCTTTTCTGAAATAAAATAGTGTGATCTGCATTAGTGGATTTTTATTTCTATGTATGTCTCACTTTAATTGCAATAATGTTTGGTGATTTGCTTTTTGTCTTTGTTAGAATATGAATCTATCATCACTAAATTTTGGCTCTGGGAGGACTTATCACACATCATTGACAGAGGGAGGGACAGACGACCTGTCTGAAATGCATACTATGCACACAGCTGTCTCTACCCACTTCTGTGTGATTACTCCGACAGCATCAATAATGTGTGATAAGTCCTCCGTAGAGCTAAAACTTAGTGCTCATAGATTCATATTGCAATAATATTGTTGTTTATCAACCAGTCCTTGCCTTTATACTGTCCAGAGATCATTACTTTATTATTAAGAAGTTATCTTAAATACTTTGTTCATTACTAACTTGAATTATTGCTGAAATTTTTAATTCAATTAGTGTGCACTAATTCTTACAATAAAAGAAACTGTTAAATTTTTTAAAATATAGTGAATTCAAAGTTTTAGATAATATTGAATAGATATTGGCTGATATTTCTACACCGATATTTAAACTGTCATTATTATCCAAATTCAAATGGAGAATAAGGAAGATTTTATTACATGTGAATGAATCTTAAAAGATGCTGATACAAATTATTGTATAGTTTCAACACTACTATCAGGTAATTGTGAGTACTTGGTTTTCCAATATCAGTTTTAATTTCATATTGGTACTCTTCTTGAATTATAAAAAAGATTTTAGAGTTAATGTTAATGACAAGTAATATCAAATAAGTTTTAAATAAGATACTAGTACTATTTTTTTTTGTTTTTAAAGCTTTGTTAAATATATAATCTAGTTAGTTAAAAGTGAAAAAGTTACTGGAAACAATTTCATTTCTTTATTCAGTTTGTTGGCTGGTAATTTTTGATAATTGTAGATACAATCATAAAATTTTATATTTTATTTGTTCTACTTTTAACTGCATAATTTGTATTTACTCTTTCACACAATTTTTTAAAACTACTAATCATGTTGCATCAAAAAATCAAGCTTGCAACAACAAATGATTAGATATGTTTGCAAACTTACTGAAAAATGCAATAGAAATAGGAAAACTCAGTCTGAATCTCTAATATAACAATAATAATCTTTATTGCAAGAACCTTAGTTCGTTACAAGGGGTTAAACTACAGGGTGTTCGGAAAGTCACTGTGCACTTATATATTTATTAACAGACATGTTTCAATACAGAATACAGGAGATAAATATGAATGACAATTATAAACAACATTGAAAGTGCCCCCTGTTAGCATGAACACAGGCTTGGATCCTCCTTATTTTGTTTCTAAACATCGCTATCAGCTGCTCGCTTGAAAGACTATAATGAATACTGTTATCGCTGCTTTCAAATCATCCAAGGTGTGTGGACAGTCTCAATACACTGCTGATTTTGCTGCTACCATAGATAAAAGTCTGGTGGATTTAGATCTGGTGAGTGTAGGGGCCACACATCTTTTGAAATAATGTGAAAACATGATTAGAAAAGTGCACAGTGACTTTCCAAACATCCTGCATAATTAGGATAAAATTTGAAAAAATTGTAGACAAATTTCCACTGTTCTATACATATAAATTCCATCCATTTGTCTTTCCTTAAACTTGAGAGTGGAGTTAGATGAAAGATGAGACCAGATATGGAAACCTTAAGGGCAGGAGGCCCTGATTAACTGTACACAAACTTTCAATGAAAATCGAAAGTCATGTTATTTCAATTCAAAAATTTTCCCCCAAAAGCTGTTAGATAGATGACCAGCACAACTCTATCGTTAAAGGAAAAGTATGATGTATGGGGCAAGCCACTACTAATTTGAGTTGAAGAGCATATATTTTAAATTAAATAAATTAAAAATACGATTAAAAATTGCAGCCCAGCATTGTGACAATATCACAATAATTGTTCATTTAAAAGTAAGTTAGTAATATTTAACAAATTAATATAATAACTTAGTATAAGATAACACAAAATAAAATACATAGTAGTAATCAATTTTTGAAAAATACAATAAATTATCTTTCCAAGATTTAAATCTTATCAAATACTTTTTTTTTTTTTTTACTTCAAGTTTCACACAGTAGAAAAATACATGTTTCCAAGTTTCATACACTTGCATGTTACAACCACCACAAAGTCTATCAGGATCTACTATTAGTCTATTATTATATGTCAAAATATAATTTTGAGAATCTATAATATTCAATATCAAAAAACTATTCAGTATTTTTCGATAATCCAAATTTTATAAACAAACTTCAACAGCCAACCTGATATACATTAAAGCAATACAACAACCAAAGCCGAATTATTGGGCTAGAAACAACTATAAAAATAATAATATTTTATAAGATAATTTGGTACTAGAGTTAGGCGTTAGGTGCCATCTCTTTGCACCGTGCAGACAAGTTAGGCTGCAACTCGTCTGCACGGTAAGCAGGAGTTGCAAGTTCGAGTTCCGCTCCGGGCCGATTCTTTTCTTCCAGTTCGTTCTAAATTATTTAATTAAAATTATAATTATTAACTTTAGCAAGAAATGGCACCTAATGCCTAACTCTAGTACCAAATTATCTTATAAATTAGTATTATTATTATTATAGCCGTTTCTAGCCTGATAATTCGGCTTTGGTTGGCGTATTGCTTTAATCCAAACTTTATTTGCATGGTTTTCAATTATGTTGAAATTTTAATAAAACCTCTACTTTCATTCAAATAAAATTATTTTATTATTGATTGGTTTACATAATTATAAAATATATTTTTTTCTTTTTTAGAAATTATTGGCGAGGTTCAGTTGAAAAAATATGGCAAGTTTATGGAAGAATATGGAACTCAATTAAAAGAAATTGAACATGCTTTAGATGAAACTCTCAGTGATATTTGGGACATGACACTTGATCCTATTTCTCTTCAGGTTTGTAAATGTGCAAATTTTTGTATGTAAAAACAGTCAATAAAGACTTAAATTAAAAATTTATCAATGGTAACTTAAGTATAATTTACACTATCAAGTTTATATTATTGTATTGTATATGTATGAGTTTACTTATCATTCATAATTACACTGTTATAAAAACATAATACATAAAATTGATATCAGCAAAATTAAAATTATGTAAGATTGTAATCTTTAGCATTCTATAATTTTTTAATATAATCCACTTTATTCTTAGTTTGAAAAATAAGTGTATAAATTTTCTAAGTGTACCATTACATTCCATTCCATTACAATTCTTTTTTACAAAGTTTGATGTACAGGTATACCTTACCTTACATCGGTAATTGGTTCCAGGAGAGGCGACGTAAGTCGAATTTACTTGTCACTAGGCTAAACCACAAATTACCATTCCCTGTTCCGTATTTTATTTATAAATGTATTTTTAATAATATATGGTTAATAAGAAACTATTTTAAGCTTACAAACAAATAAATTTTAGTTTTTAATATAGTACAGAAAAAAGTAATCTAAATTTACAAATACATGTATACATGTATGTACAGTACATACATATAAATGTACATGTTTACAATTTGGTGATGTTTACAGTACATCATGGACTCTTTATTTGTGAATGTGGTTTCAAGACATTATAAAATAAGATAACTTTTTAAGGTTAAATAACAAATACAGTTATTAAAATTATTTAAGCGATAGTAGAAAATAAACTAATTTATGTTAAATTTACCAATATAGAGTGGCGCCGACGACGACGCCAAATGGTAGATATTGGAACTACCGTGGAAAACGCCAATAATGAGCACTTAAAGACCGCTAAATAAGACGACAACACAAACAGATGTTTTCGTGTTTCGTTCTCTAGGATTTATGATGATTTACTGATTTATGATAACATTTACTGTAAATGTACATATTTTAATATGATTTTGTGTGCTTTTAACGCTTTTCTAGAGATATTACGACTTCAATATTTGTGGCAGACGGATGTAAAGTCAAATAAAATGACTTAAACTTGATTTTTATTTTAAGTAAAAATTACAAGAAAACATGGCCGGCGTTATTACATTTACTAATAAAAAATATAATTACGACATTGCAAAGTTAAAACTTTGATTATCCTTTCGTTCCGCCGTTTACACCATCAACAGTTCTCAAAGTTACACAATCCCTCGGAGACGACCTTTCTTTTGAGGTTGCTGCCTCCGTGAAAAAATGCAAAGTAGGTAACAGTGTCCTCTGGTGTTGTGCCACAGTAAAAATATTACATTTTAAGTAAAAATTACAAGAAAACATGGCCGGCGTTATTACATTTAATAATAAAAAATATAATTACGACATTGCAAAGTTAAATTTGCAAAGTTGATTTTTATTGTTCCATATACTTTTTTGACAAACGACGTATAATTGAGAATGACATAACTCAAAACGACGTAACTTGAGGTATACTTGTACATGTACCAAAAATAAAGAATGTTGTTTACATTTTTTATTTTTGTTCTATGGAAAGCAAAAACATTAATATTGAAGGTAAAAAGTAGCAGAATAAATGATGCATGTAGGATTTAAGTTAGACTGAATCAAAATGTATTGATGAATTTACAAATTCAAATAAAGAAAATTATACTGATTATATATTATATAGTCAAAAATGACATTTTTCATTATTTCAACAAAGGTTTGTATGTTACAAATCAAAAAGATTCATAAAAAAATAGCTATATAATTATAAATAATAAACATGTTATAGCCTGATGAGTATATAATGAAATACCAACAATTGCCTGAAAGATGGGGCTAGAGTTTGGCCCATTAAATGATTATTATAAAGCAATTTGACACTAGAGGGAAGTGTTAGGTATCATCTCTTGAGTAATTTAATTATAATTCTAATAATTTATTAAATAAATTTAGAACCTTCTGGAATAAAAACTGACCTGAGGCAGGGCTTGAACCCTCAACCTCCGCTTGCTGTGCAGTGCGCTTGCCTGTTGCACCACCCGGACTCCAGACAAGTTTTCGCTTCCAGAGGTATATTAACTTTAGATATAACCTTACTTGGTTAAACACGGCACTGGCTGAGGACAACTCCTATGCCCGTTGGAGTTGTCTTTCAGGCAAACATTGGTATTTCATTATATACTCATTGGGCTATAAGATATTTATTATATATATACATACATACATACCTAGCTTGTTGGGTAATCAGGTAATGCCGGCCAGTGCCATGTTTAACCAAGTAAGGTTATATCTAAAGTTAATATATATCTGGAAGCAAAGACTTGCTTGGGGTCCAGGTGGTGCAACAGGCAAGTGCACTGCACGGCAAGTGGAGGTTGCGGGTTCAAGCCCCGCCCCGGGTCAGTTCTTTTATTCCAGAAGGTTCTAAATTTATTTAATAAATTATTAAAATTATAATTAAATTAATCAAGAGATGGTACCTAATGCATCCCTCTAGTGTTAAGTTGCTTTATAATAATCATTTAATTGGCCAAAATCTAGCCCCATCTTTCAGGCAATTGTTGGTATTTCATTCTATATAATTATATTCAGTGTGTGACTATTAATATCTAAAATTAATTCTTATAAAAATATGAATAAATTTTTATATATAAACAACTTTTTTGATGAATTACAGTAACTTTTAAATCTGTGATGATTTTAAATATTGTCTATATATATAATTTTCAATTTTAATGTATTTAATCTACTTTTGCAGGAAAAGTTAATAAACACGGAATGATAATGGTAAAACTTTGTTCTTTACAAAACTAATCATCAGTAATTAAATCATTACTGATTTGAACATCAATTGCATTCTAGAACAACAGTTTTCAGATTGAACAAATTAAATATGAATTATTATATAAGAAATTTTCTACGTTCTATATCTTAAATTTTTAAAATTTATCCACACCTTTAAATTTAACAGATCTGTTTTTTTTTTAAATTTTTCTTAATTTAACAGACCATTAACAAGCAATGACTGATAGTTGATTCACTGTACATTTTAAAATATAAATACTTGCGCAGCTTACTATGAACACGATGACAAAATTGTTTAGGATATAACACGTTTAGATGTTATGTATCATAAACTATTTGCAATTATGATGTGTTTATTCAATTCTTCAATTAGATTTTGCTGCATAAAGAAATCTTATTCTGCATTTTTAGTAAACTACTACTACTACTACTTAAACTCTAAAAATGTATAATTAGTGTGAAAATATTATTGGGTCATATTAGTGGATTTGTGTGCACATGACTTCAATGCATTCTCATTTTATTTCATTTTTAAAAATAATTGATTCAATAGCCAATAATTTTTTGTTTTCCTTTTTTAATAATCTCAATATTCCTTAATTTTTACATTTATATCATGCTTAATTCTTACATATATCATGCTACATTGATGTGACATAGTAAAAATTGATTACTTGTAGCTTTATTGCTAATTTTCTTACATTATATATTTTATAATGGTCTTTTAAATTATTTTTAAATGTTTTGCTATGATTAAACAAATGCATTATTCTGGTACACGTTAACTTTTCTATTTTTTAACGTTCTTATCAATGCAATCTTTTGAGTAATTATTCTCTCTCAACCTTTCGTCACGTGTGCGAGAATTTTTTCCACAAGCAATCGTGTATTGTACTTTTTACAACGCTTCATTTTCTTATTTCATTTTGTTAATTTGATATGTTAATACGAATTTAAATTTCCTTTTATTTCTCTATATTATTTTTCAATTAAGACATCTATTCTATGAATTAAACACCTATTTTACCAAGACATATTGTATTGATTGCATGTTGTTTGTAGATAAACCTTTTACATTTCTTTCACTTTGTGGAGGCAGAAGAATTTTTCTTATATTCATACTGAAAACATGTACCAAGTCATCATCTTCCATTTGGCATTTCTCATGACATATTTTTGAAGAAAGACTGAGATATCACGTGGAAGGCATGAAAGTCCTGATCACGAAATAAGATGCTCTTTTATTAGCTGTATAGACAAGTTTTACAGAGATTCCTTTTCTTGATACTGTCCAGGATTGTTCATCAGAAAAATTATTCTTGCATTTATTCCTGCAATATTCACGATTACAAAATAAAGTTTTCTGCATGCTGTTTTTTACAGTTTTTCTTTTCTAAATTTACTATAAACATTGATGATATATTTGTTAGTGCAATGTACATCTCATCTATTATAATCATATCCAAAACTTTGAGAAAAGCTTCAGCTTCTGATACAGGAAATATCTTC
Source organism: Centruroides vittatus (assembly GCF_030686945.1). NCBI lineage: Eukaryota > Metazoa > Arthropoda > Arachnida > Scorpiones > Buthidae > Centruroides > Centruroides vittatus. The sequence continues at coordinate 552,115 of NW_027122505.1, read as the reverse complement.
ATAATATTCTTTTGTATAGTTTTGATCATTTTCAAATTTGTCTTTTCATTCCACTTTGGTGCTGTTTCTCTACCTAAATAGTACTAGCAATCATTGTACTCAATATCATCTTTACATTTTGCTATCTGATGAACTTGTCTATGTCACTTTCATCATTACTTAATTCAATCTTTTCGTCACTTCCATCATCATCAGTTTTGATTAAAGACATCAATTTCATCATCATCAGATAATGCTAGTTTTAAAACTTCTGGTATTTCTTCTCAAAGTTGTCTAAACATTGCTTATAATGTACGTAAAGACTACACAAAAACCATGAAAAGTAGAACTAACTAGTAAAAAAACTTACACATGAGCATTTGTGTTGTAAAAATGCTACTACTGTCACCTAGCTTTGGCAATTGTGCAATAGTAACGGAACTACAAAAGGATGGTAAACAAAACTTTTGCATATACTTAGAAAAAGAATTGATGGAAGAATACTTAAAAGATGAAGAAGCAAGAACCAATCTCTAAAAACATAATGAAATACAGTAGAGCATCGATTATCCGACCCCGATCAACCGTCACATCGGTTAACCGACCACGTTCTAGTCGGCAAATTCAAATGTCCGCTAGTGATGTGGCGCTACAATATTTGGCTATGTCTAGGCTACTTTAATGTTATTTTTGTTAAATTTTTGCGTGTTTTAGCTGGAAACACTCAAGGTTCTAGAATATATTCTAGAACCTTGGGAAACACTGGCTTGACCATGAGAGAAAGGCCAGTATTTAAACCAGGCTTAATTTTCTATTTTTTATTCGAATTGTTAAACACAAGATTGTGTTATTAACTCAATCACTTGGCTTTTGACTCCACCTTTTGAAGCCCGGACTCAACTAAATAAAGGTGGAGTCAAAAGCCAAGTGATTGAGTTAATAACACGATCTTGTGTTTAACAATTCGAATAAGCAATCTAGCACAACACGGTTTCTCTACGACTTTCTATTTTTTCTTTATTTCTGTATTTACTTTGTGCAAAATAAATAATTTAACGATGATGATTATTTAAAAAAAAATTTTGTTAGGCTTAACATCGATGAAAATTCAACTCGAAGTAGGCTAATAGCGATATACTAATATGCTTATTACATGGGATATACTAATACACTATACTAATAATGTATTTTTTCATACTTTTTGGTTATCCATTTTTTCAGTTATCTGACCAACCTCCTCAGTCCCCAATTGAGTCGGATAATCGATGCTCTACTGTAGTAAGAAACTTGTACATCTTACAACAGTATGGGTGCCAAAAGGTTTATACAAACTATTTTCAGATTTTAATTGATTTATAAAGAAAATGGTTACACCGTTTTTAATCATTGTTCAATGTAAGTTAATTCTGTTCATAAAATCAATGTTTGTTCAAACAATATTAAAAGATGGATAATGCGAGGGGTGTCCGATATTAAAGGTACAAGCCAAAATTACACTAACATTTATAATTAAAGAAAATATTTAATACATTCCGCAAAGAACTGCATACTTTTGTTTTTATTTCTTGACCTAATCTCTATAGACGTCGAGACATTTATCCCGGTGTGACACTAGTTTGAACATCCCTTTACAGTACTGTTGCTTGTCAAGTTGCTTGTAGTAGTCCAGAATGGTGTCTTGCAATTCCTCCTGATCTGCAGTGTTTCCCTGTCAAAAATTTCTTTAAAGATTCGAATAAATGAAAATCAAAGGGAGACTAAATCTGGACTATACAGAGGATGTTGCAGGACCTCTCAATTCTGCTGTGTTAACCACAGTTTATATTTTTGGCACCAAATGCTGTCTTCTTTTTGGCTTAAAATGCCTGGGCCATAAACGCCTTGTAATCTGCGATGAATTTTGCTCTAATTAACTCCTTTGGCTTGCAAAAATCTGATAATGCCACCTACTATACACTTGAAATATGCTGCAATTATATATGCCATGTTTGTTTGCTTCCCAGAAGCTAAATTGAGTCTTGAACAAAACAACACTCCAGACTCCACTACTACTATACACATGAATGTGGCTAGTCGTGCATATTGCACTGATGCAGTTTTGTATAACAGCCAACTATACCTTTAATATCAGACACCCCATGCACATTATTGATTATTATTCATATATTTTTACTTTTCCAACTCTATTATATATAACAAAGTATGGTGATTGGTCAAAAAAAAATTCAGATGTTTTTTTTTTCCTGTATGTATATAGTGTGTGGGGAGTATGATTTTATTCATCTGTTTGCAGCTTAATAACTTTTGAATTTATTGAATATTTCTGAAATTTTGCATGGTGGTTTGTGTATTAGGGGGATTGATTGTTATTAAATTTTGGTGGTTAAAGGTTTAGAGGGTGGGGATATAAAGGGGGTCACGTGTCGTACCTTGAGTAGGGTTGGACTTAATGATGATTTTTCTTGTTGTTAGCATTTACAATTTTTTATAAAACCAATCCCAACCCTCAAAATTAAGCTTTTTGCCATTTTATAATAAAAAAAATTTACACTTCTAATAAAATATCATAACAGATGGTGCTACATGCAGTTAAACATTGCCAAGAAAGTTAAGCAATTTGTTGCTGGATTTCATTGCATTGCCTACACAGTAACCTATGTTGTGTTACACTAGAATACTATATATACTATACTATTATTGAGTGGTACTGTACCATTTATAGTACCATGACAAGACCACTCCTTTAGGTGATAAATTTTCCAAGTTTCATGGATAGTTGTCTTAAAGTAGTATAAACTAGTTGTCTTTACTGTATATATATATAGTAAATTTTTTAAAGTTATGGAAAACTTCCATGGTGACTTTTTTAGTGCTAAGTGTAATAGATGTAGGAAGTGTTGTCATTTGCAGAGTTATTACAGAGTAATCTTAAGAACAATAAGCAAATTTCAAGTGTAGATGATGCAAGGATGTAACTGATATTAACTGAGTACTGGAGATGTGTTGAATTATTGGCGAAGATTCTGTTCTGAATAGAACAAATCTAAAGTTTTAAAAAATATTAGAATTAATAGTAACAATTTGAAGTGTTCATAAAAAAAATTGATGATACATTGGAGAAGTATGAGATTTCTCTTGTGGATTATTGTAAATCAGTGGACTGTTGTATGATTAAGCTTGATATGAAAATATACAAAGTGTATTTCTAAAGTTAGTAATATGGAAACAATTTTAAGAGTTGTGACTACAGAATTCAAGAATGAAGATTATATGCTTTGGAGATGGAAATTTAGCCTATTGTCACTTGACAGAACAGCGTTAAGGTATATAGGGTCTGGTTAAAACTGAAAATGAAATAGGTATTTAGATAAAATAGGTTTAATGTCGGAAATGATTTAACCTAGATAATAAGCATGTAATGGTTACTTGTCCAAACAGATTGGACAAAGTAACCCCCAATCTTCTTTTAAGGTAGGGGTGGCCAACCTTTTATAGTTCATGTGTCAATTTTTTTAGTTTTTTAGTTAACATACCCCATACAAACTATAACCCTTTTCAGCCCTTTTAAAATATGGTAGTATGGATATATTTAACAGTTATGCATAAAATGATTTATTATATATATAGTAATATAGATACTTTTAGCAGTTTTAAATAAAAGTATTTCATACAAAGAGAAGATAAACATTAATTACTTTAATGAGACTTTTGAAATTGCTTTAATTTGCTAACCTTGTAAGGTTTGGAGCTAAATCAATTTCAAAGCATCAATTTTTCAAATTTAAATAATCAGTTGCAACCATAGTTTGTTCTTAATCATTTTTGTAGATGAAAATGCTTGTTTGCATCTGTATATTGTTCCAAAACAACAGATGTAACTCTGAGCAAATTTTCTCAGATTTCGAAAATGTTCACAGAGCAACGATCGCTAGAAATTAATTATATCGGAAGCATCTAGGAATGATGGAAGTTTATTAAATTTGATTTTCAATACAGAATTTTGAGATCAATAAATTCCATTTGTATGTTACTATGCATCATCAAGATTTTTTGATCAGCAAGCGAAAAGGGATTTATAAATGCCTTTTGCACTTTTGCAATAATCTGCATTTCTCAGTAAATGGTTGCCATTATCTTCAATAGACTCACTATGTTCTTTTAAATGTGGAAATTGACTTAAGTCCCTGTTTTCTAAGTGAGAGATGAACAGTTTTAATTAAATTTTGAATGCACTGATGTCATTTACTAAGCTAGGGAACAATTTGTTTTTGCCCTGCAGTTTCAAATTTATATCATTGAGGTGGCTGGTAACATCAACTAAAAATGCTAAATCAAATAGCCATTTCTCACCATATAACAGGATTTTTTTTTCATGTAGCTCATCCTTCTCTTCCAGAAAATTACAAACACTGTCTTTCAGTTTCCAAAATCGACTGAGAACTTGTCCTGTAGAAAGCCAGTGCACGTCACAATGAAAGGTGAGATCACCATATTCCATATCTAAAAATTCACAATATTCTCTGAATTCTCTTCTGTTTAATTGGTTTAAACTGGTGTCATAACATTCTTTAAATTTAGAGTTTTTCCATACAAAGATGCTCAACATATAATACAGTGATACTTTAGTACAGAATGGCTTAAAAACCTTTCAAGTAAAGTTAGCCTCAGAAACTCTACCTACAATTGACAGTGCTCCATCAGTGCAAACACTGATGAGTGTACTAAAATCTAGTTGTTGATTTTCTAGATAGGCCTTTACTTTGTCAAATATGTCTGACCCTCTGGTTTTTCCATAAAGTGAGTCAAAACTGATAAGTTCTTCAAAGATGTTAAAATTACCATCAATTTCTCTTATAAAAAATGTTTAATTGGGCTACGTGACATATGTTAGCGGGTAAGTCCAAGGCTAAAGAAAAGAAAGAACAAGCATGAACATGGTCTTTCAATTGCTCAGTAACGTACAAAAGTTCTTTAATGCATCTTATAACTGTTTGCTTAGACAGAGAAATTTCATTTACTTTTCTTTCAACATTCTTATCACTAAGACATTTTGCAAATTTTTCGAGACAGGGTTTAACAACTTCCTCTCCATCAGAGAGAGGCTTGTTTTTTTAGCCAACACAAAGGCTATTTCATAAGATGTCTCCAGTATTGCCGCACTTTTACAACTTCATTTTGCAAATATATTTTCTCTTTTTTTATTTCTTAACCACATATTCTTTCCATATCTCAGACCCAGGAACTAACTTAGGTTTTCTTCTAATTCAGTTTGATGTTTTCTACAGTGTCTGTTAAGAATGTCTTCTATTATCCGAGAGAGTACTTTCACAAACAATGCACAATGATTTTCCTGAAGGACCCACACAATAAATAAGAATTCATTTTCCTACAGTTCATTAACCTGGTGCTTGATAGCACCTTCTGTTTTTCTTCTCATGTTCATTGGTTGTTTGTAGCATCTCTCATTGATAATGTCAGAAAGGTAGAAAATTAACAATTATCAACCAGAATTGAACAAATGACGCATTTGATGTCATGCCAAATTGCCTAGTCTAATGTCACTTTTTATGTTTTGGGATCTGTCATTTCACCTATGAGTAAAAACTTTGAGTTTGTGGTTCATTTGTCACAGTTGGATTTTAAAATCAGATATTGTCTTATTCGAAATATGGATTTTACAAAGTGTGCACATGTGACATACCTGATTTCAGAAGCTAGTCAAGAATTAGAGATTTAAATAAATTGGGAAATGTTATGATATATGTAAATAAAAGATTTGACTTTTCAATGATGTGTGATTTATTGAAAGATGTGGTCCCTGTGAAGTTTTGTTGAAAAATATTTAAAATTTTATATACTGATTTCTATTATACTGATTTCTATTCATTCACCTATTTAGAAGATTGTCTGGTTGTGATTGATTAAAAATTGGATCATAGAATTGTTTTTTTATATATAACTAAACATATCTGTAGGAAAAGAACTACAGTGGTGCCTCGTATAACATATGCCTCGTATAACAGACGCTGTGAACAACAGACTTTCCGTTCGGCAGATACGTGAGGCGAACAACAAACTTTCTGCGAACAAGTGTGAATGATGTTTCCACTCTTTTGCCGTTGCCAATGACAATCTGCCTTTTTTAGATGTTTTCCCCTTCTTGGCTTCCCTGAATAGCTTCTTGATGTAGGTATTTTGGGAGCCTTTGAAAACAGTTGCTCTTTGGCTGGGGAAGAGTAAGCTGTTTTTTTTTTCATCTTTCTTCTTTGTCCAACCTGCCTGTCCATTGGAAGTCTAACCAAAAAGCCTGGGTGACCAGGTTGTCTTCAAGGAATGGATCCTGGAAACCTTTGCTCCTGCTGTAAAGAAATACCTGCTGGACAAAAAGCTGCCGCTCAAAGCCCTACTGATACCAGGACAATGCCCCTGGTCACCCAAAAGACCTGGAGGAGATCCTGGAAGAAAGCTATCCTTTCATCAAGGTGCAGTATCTGCCAGCAAACATCACTGCCATCCTTCAGCCAATGGATCAGCAATCATTGTCAACTTCAAAAAACCGTACACCAGAGCTCTCTTCATGAAGGTGTTTGAAGGATGTCAGCTTTGTGGAGACACGACTGTCTGAAAGTTCTGGAAAGAGAAGTTTGATGTTCTTGTGGCAATCGGACTCATCCAGAAGGCCCGGGGAGAAGTCATGCAGAAGACCCTCAATTCAGCCTGGAATAGGCTTGTTCCTGAATGGACCCAAGAAGAACCAGCTGAGGATACAGAAGTAGTGCAGGAGATCATCTCGATGGCCCGAGAGTTGGAATTGGAGGTGGAAATGGAGGATGTGGAGGAGCTCATTGAAGAACACCAAGAAGAGCTGACAACTGAAGAGCTCCAAGCACTTCTGGCCCAGGAACATGATGAAGCTCAAAGGGAAGCTTCATCTGACGAGGAGGAGCAATCCAATCAACTAATTTCAACTGCTGCCATCAAGGACTTCCTTGTCAAATTGGGAGAGGTTCAGGAGTTTACCAACACTCACTATCCAAACACAGCTGAGGCCAACAGGATCAATGATCTCTACAATGACACCCTTGCCTGTTCATTTCCGACAGGTGTTGAAGAAGAGAGAGAAACAGACCACCTTAGACATGTTTTTCAAGAAGCCAGCTGCCAAAATACAAAGGATGGAACAAGAGGAGTTGACCCTGCAAGCCCTGGTAGCCTCTCTTGAATCTGACTCCGATTAAAAAACAATAAAAAAAAAGAGAGACCTGCTGCAATGTGTAAAAAGTGTGTCTGTATGAATGTGTGAAAAAAGTGTTCTCTCACCTTCTCTTCATAACATCTGACTACCTGGTATAAATGGTGACTGCTCCATTTTCATGTTTTTTTAATGGTACAGTAGGTTATTTTATGCAGCGGAACGAATTAGATGTTTTAACATGTATTTCTATGGGAAAATGCGTTTTGTATAACGGACTTACACCTGAAACGGATTGAGTACGTTATATGAGGCACCACTGTAATTTATTGATGAAAGTTAGTAGTAATACAAATATGATTGATTGATATAATTTAACTTTTTAATATTTATATCAACATAGTGTCTTTAAGTTATCATCAGTCTAAGTCAGTGGTTCCCAACCGGTGTTCCGCGGAACACTGGTGTTCCGTAAGCATCTCCCAAGTGTTCCGCAAGCATCTCCCAAGTGTTCCGCAGATTTAGTCACAAATCGGAAAGTGTCAATCGTATTCGAGCCGCCGAATATCAAAAAATTAAAATCATAAAATTTTCATAAACTTAAATATATATGTACGACTCGTACTTATGGAATGTACTACTGTTTCGAATAAGATAAAGGCAACGATAAAAACTGAATGAAATATGTAAAAAACATCAGGCACAAGTTTCCCATTAAAGTTATTTAGGTATATTTTTTCCTGTCTTAGAATTGGTGTTAATAATATGAGTAGAGATTTTGAATTATAACTGCTCAATTCTAATAAAATAACTGATGACAAGCTTACGTATTTCATATTAACTTAAGTAAGTGTTCCGCTAAAGAAAATTGCTCACAAAAGTGTTCCGCATTCTAGAAAAGGTTGGAAACCACTGGTCTAAGTTAATTAAGTATATCAACCTTCCCATGACTAAAAGAAAGATATTTAGCAGGAAGACTTAACACGTGAAAACAGATGATTTAGGTTTTTTAAGTTGACAAGTGTTAGTGAGCTTTGTATAATTTAATATGTATTTTGTTGATAATTGATGTAGTATTTAATTTATTTGTTGTTCAAGATATATAATAATAATAATTATTATTATAATTTGTTGTAAATATTTGTATTCTTGTTAAATGATTATTCAATAGTATAGTTATAATGATGTTTGAACTATTATATTAATACTAATAAAATAATTTATAATAATGAATAAATTAACTTTTATTTTGCAGTACTTGCCATATGAAAGAACTAATTTGTTAGAATTGATATCTACCGATAATAAAATTTTAAATAAAATCATCACAGCATTGGCTGCAATATGTTGTGAAATGCAGGAATTATGTTATGAAGCCAAAACAAAATATTATAACATTCTTCTTTTTTATGGTGAAGGAGGTAATTTACATTTTGCGTATTTAACTTTGTATGTGTTTTACTGTTTTTAAACATTCGAATTAACCTGCGATCACATGTCAGTGGTGGCGATTTTCTGTGCTTACCAATTTTTTGTGGGCATTTTTTAGCAAATTGATTTATGTAGCTGTGCTTCCATGATATTCTCATACTACATGTTATCCATCCGACTGTGTGTAAAAATTTCATTTGAAAAAATTTCCCTCTTACCACCGACCCTCAGAAAACTGCTGTGGAAAATCACTGCTTCGTGCATGCAATCATGTACAGTTTTTCTTTGTTACACAATTGAAAGTATAAGGCAGTGATTTTCTGCTCTGATATCAAGAGGTAGTCATGATGTCGTGGATGCTACATATGATATAATGATAGTAGTCTACAAGTTACTATGACATTGAATGCTTGTTTTTAACCCGAGATGCTGTGATCTTTGATTTAATAGATTTTGGGGTTTATTTCGTGTGCAAAAAATGCAGAAAAATCATTTCCCGATCCTTCTGAGAAACAGCTCGGCCCTCCCGTAATTTAAAATTCATTTTGTATTTTGCAGATGCAAAATGTCCCTGGTCAAGGATATTGTTCTATAAACATCTTATAAACTAAACGATGTATTATGATGAAATTTGGCATGCACAGAGAGGATACGTCACAGGATTTAATTTGAGGAACAGAAATTATTTGCAGTTTAATTACAAGTGAAAATTCAGTGGAAAATAGCCACCTTATTCATGCAGTCATGCTAAAAAAGAATTGTGATTGCAGGTTCAGTTTTTAATGGCTACTTATATAGTAATTTATACTAAGTGATATTTAAGTATTTCATGTATAAAAGTTTTTAAATTTAATAAAAAAAAAATTTTATCTTCAGAACCCAAAGGAGGTTTTCAAGAGGGAGATGCTCAAATAGCTATTGGAAGAATTATTTCAGTTATGCAGGTAGGTTAAATATGCATAGAAAACTATTCGATTTAAAATTTGATGTAGAAATTTTTATCGTAATGCCAACCTAATGAAAAATTATTAAGATTGCCCTATTGAAAAGTGGACACACGTCGTATTTCATTGTGAAAAGTAGCAATTGGTGGGCCAACTTACATGTGGGTAATTGTTAACACAGGCAAAGCACGGGCTGCATTAAGTATTGGCAGGAATAGATTTTACCTCCAGTAATTGACAGATTAATGTTAAGTTAGTTATAATGGAAGCATCCAGAATCAAAGAACTGTTGGTAGTTTGGTTTTTAGTGGCTGAAAACAATTGGAATGCCAACATCTATAGATGAGAGCAATGCTATAACAAAGACCTCGAATTCCTTCTCTGTATTATTGCAGATGAGACATGGTGCTACCATCACATTCCCGAAACAAAGAACACGAGCAATAGTTTTGAAGAATTTTTTTTTACCAGCAACCATCAGAATTTATGCAAGGGGCATCAATCTGCTTGATGTGCTGGGATCTTTGCCTAAACAAACATTGAGATTTCTTTTAGATTTGCAATAATAATTTGCCAGTTCTAACATGTGTCCCCACTTTTCATTTGGGCAACCCTTATAGTTTTATTCTAATGGTTAAATTCAACCTAATGATTCAGAATAATAACTTAATATTGTTTTTTGTTTTAGGAGTTATCCTGTTTTGTTAATCGTTGCAACTTAGTAGTAAAAAACACAATCCATCAAATGGCATCTTTGTATACAAATAATAAAAATGGACCTACACTCATTGATGTTACAGATGTTCATTTCCAGGTAAACTGATATTTTCATTGATCAATGATAAGTCAATAAAACATACATTTTTGATTCGAGCTGGATAATTTTTTTTTGTTTGTATAATAGCCTGTTTACGTACAGATAATCATATTGAATTATTAAGTTTGAATGGATTTACGATTATTATATTTGAATGTCGAAGCAAAACAATAATAATTTATTTTAATGAGTTATTTACATTCATACAAAATAATTTTATCTATTAAATTGAAAGTTTTATAACTTAATCTAATATACAGTAGAGAGTCGTTAATCGGAATCAATTGGGGACTGGGGTTGTTCAGATTAGTGATTTGTTCCGATTACCGATTATGTATGAAAAAATATATTAACCTGTCCGATGTTCAAATTTTTCTCCATTGCATGTCACTTCGTGTTGAATTTTCGTCGATTTTAAGCCTAACGAAAATTTTTATAATAATAATCGAGGCTATCGTATCGTTAAAAATTATTTCTTCATTTTGTACAAACAAAATAAATATATTGAAGAATATAAAAACATGAAAATTATACTTTAGAAGTAAATCTAGTATCAAAAACGTTCGATTCAGCACGACACAGTCCGACTGAAAATCGTTCCAATTACTGGGGTTCCGATTAACGACTCTCTACTGTATTTATTACTTTTATCAATTCTTATATTAATAATTAGGAATTTTATATTGATGATTTCTTACATTGTAATAATCTAAATTTGTTAATAGAAATATAAATATTAAAGGCATGCATGATAAAACATAACACGAGCATTGTAAGTGACGAAAAAAACAAATAGAAAAAATAAATAAATATAGTATGTTTGCTTTTGCATATAAAATTCTTAATTTTGTATTTAATAATCATATAAAAATTTATTTTAATATATTGTGATAATTTGAAGAATGAATCTGAATATATCGTTCTTCTTATATAGACGGTATACAAACATTTGGGAGAACTTCTGACCACATTAATTACATTAGATGAAATCATTGATATTCAAGTCACATTAAGAGAACATTGGACTTTATACAAAAGAATGATAAGCTCAATTCATCACGATCCAACAAGATTCGGAATTACTAAAGAGAAACTGTTGCCTTTTGAGAAATTAATTTCCCGACTAGAAAGTCAATTACTAGAGGGCAGAATTTTCCTGGTCTGTTATTTTACAACCAGTTTTTACTTTTTTGAAATTAAATTCTTGCTTGATGATGATTTCAATTTCAACAGGTTCTTACAAATTGAAATTTTCAGAGTTGCATGGAACAAGGTTATGACGACGGAAAAGCATTTGTTTCAAAAAACAGCTACTTTGCGGAAGAATTCTTTTTGAATATAAAAAATTATTTCATGCTTATTGAGCCGAAAATAGGTAAAATTTATTTTAATATCGAGTTTATTAATATAAAAGATTGAGTCAAATAAATGGTATTTTAATAGGAGACAATGCCGAATTAAATGCAAGACGAAGAATTGTAGATATCTGTGCTTTGTATGTATTGTACTACTCACTCTTTCGGATTGTAGATAAGAAATTCTTCAAATCGTTATGGGATGTATATAAAAAGGTAAATCTGCTTTAAAAATTTCATTATGAAATCAAAATTATGTTGGTTATTTATTTTATATAAATACTTCTAAAAAATAAACTCTAAAACATTATATAATTAAAAATAGTAAATTTAAAAGCTATATTTTCAAAACTTATTGATCATAAAACGTGTAGTAATGAATAAAAATAAATTACCACAATATGCTGATTGACATTAAATGTCACTGTATTTAGTTATGTCTGTAAATAAGATAATAAACACACAAAATTATTTTGTAAAATAATAAAGTAGTATACAAAAGTATATTTGTATATTATACAGTAACATGATTTAAAGAAAATTGAGTTTTTAGCAAATGTCCTTGTTATAGGAATATCGGAATAATAGTTTTGTTCATATGCATTGACATAAACAGGAAAGAAAAGATATTGTACTGCGACACAGATTCAAAGCTTATTATTATTACGACTATAATTTTTTATTTTGAAAGAACATCTTTTAATTAAAAAGCTTTAAAAATTAAATGAGTATTTTATATTTAGTGGCTATATAAAAAGGTAATATTATGTTTGTGAAATTTACTGTGTTTATCGATTTGATTTGATGTTAAAGATAAGAAGGGCTATCCGTTATAACAAAGACTTAACCCTGTAGGAAACGGAAAGAAGAAATTAGGAAAGTAAGAAGTTAGGTAGAAGAGGAAACACAGGGAGATAGGAAAGTGTGAAAAGAAGCTACCGGGGCCCCCCATGGAACAAATGAGAACATTATGTACAGTGTTGCCGAGCATGCTATGGGGCACTTCCCCATCCACATATTGGTTTTGCAGTCTTAACTCTTAACGAATACAATGAGATAAAGTGTATATCAGTATACAGGAGGACTTATCCTGTTCATAAAGCTTTTCTGATTAATACCAGAATTCAATAAACACATGGAAATTAATGGTTGGAAGCAGGATACAGTTTACATTATATGGATATGTTTATCAATTAAGGGATTGACCAGTATGATTCAAAAATTATGAAAATTCAACTTAGAAATATCAGATGACATGAATTGAAATGTGAGTAAGATCTCTATCCTGTAACCAGAAGTAGTGACAAATCACATTAATATAATATGAATCGTAGTTCAAGCAACATTTTATTAATACATATGGAGGAGTTTTGCACATTTTTACTTTCCTGGCTGTTATAAATAACAGAAGGAAAATATGGTGATTGGTCAAAAAACGATCCCCTGAAGATTTTTACATTTTACGACCAGGGACTTTGAAATGTCAAAATGCAAAAAAATTTGGGAGTTTTTTCTCTGTATGAATGTTAGTGTGTATGGGACATGATTTTGTTTACTTTGTTTGAAGCTTAATAATTCCTGTGCTTTTTGTTGAAAATTTATGCAATTTTGCAGGGTGGTTTGTATATTAGGGAGATTAGATTGATGCTATTGAATTTTGATGGTTAAAGGTTGACAGGATGAGGTGTTAAAGGGGTTATGTGTATCTCCTGTAGGGTTAAACTTGATGACAGTTTTACTGATTAGCATTTATAATGTTTTATAAAACCCATCCCTACCCTCAAAATTAATTTTTTGCCATTTCAGAATAGTTAAAATATAAAAAGTTCTTTAATAAAATATCGTAACAGATGGTACTACTAAATGTTGCTGAGAAGGTTAAGCAACTCATTGCTGGATAATTTATTTAAATATTATTCATATATATAAATAAAAGATAATACATGTGTACAGTGAATTAGAAAATTATCAAGTGAAAGTTGTTTTTTCTAAAATAGTCATTATTTCAATTAATTATAACTTTTAATAAATGTTTTAATTTTATTAGTCAGTTGTTTTATAGCATTTTCTTGTATTTACACTTTACACACACACACACACACACACACACACACACACACACACACACACACACTCTTAGTTCAAATTTGAATATGTTGTTTTCAAATCTTGTTTTTAAATTCACATTTTAATAAAAAATTGAATGTTAATTTTTTTCATTTAGCTTCCTGGAATTCATTTAGTTGGAAATGTGTTATGGTTTCCAGATCAGTTTTTTGGAAAATTTTCTCCCATGATATCAATTATTGATAGAAAAGCTCAAGAAATGGTTAAGTCGCAAAGACAGTTATATTTACAACAGAAAAGCCAATCACTTCCAAAGTAAGTCATTTAAACTATTAGATTTTTAATTATTTTAAGACTATTAATTACAAATCAGATTGGTCCATCAAATATATGTATTCTGGAGAGAGAATACTTGCAATATCGATATATATTTTTCACAAGAATGAATATATTTAACTGTTTAATTCCAAAATTGTTTATTGGAATGTAATTTTGTTGTATCATTAATTGTAAGTAAAAAGATTTGTATCAAAAGTATTGACAACATAAAAAATGTTGATGGACGACAAAATAAAAATATGTTGTTAATGGGAACTTTGTTCTAGTGGGTGGTGTTTGTTCAGGTGAGTACTGAGCAACTTTTATCAGAATTTGTGTTTAAATACTAATTTGTTTTAGTACTGAGATACTGCTGTATTTCATTTGCCATTTTTATGAATGAAGTAATCATTCATAGGTAAGTAATACCTACAGTTAAAAAAAGTTTAATAACACTATCTAAAAATGTTTAAATAAACTTTACTAAGTACAAAGATTAATCTATAAAAAGAAAACACGGTGACAGTCTTATGGGCTAAAGTCTAAAAGCAGCATCAACACCTGGTTGATAGGAAAGTTAGTGCAAGTTTTTTCTTCTTTATCCTATCAATTTTCGTTAAAGTAAACCTGACAAAAAACACAAAATACAGTGGGTGATTGGTTAACGAACATAATCCATTCCAAGATTTTGTTCACTATCCAAATTGTTTGTTAACTGATTATCGATTTACCATAGGTTTTTATGGGAATTTGATTAATTCATTCTGGAAACCCCAAAAAATAAAAAAATATTTACTTTCTTACTATATTTATTTATATGTAATAATAAAAATACATATATACACAGTCGTGCATTATTATTAGTCATGTTTTTTCTGTTTGTGGGGTTAAAGAATTGTCTAATATTGTTTTCTTTTCTTTCCTTCAGGATTTTTCAGAAGTAATTAATAGCATTGTAATTGTAGAGATCCTCAAGCCTATTAATCTCAACCTGGTTTGGATGCCATTTTAAGACCATTGATCTGACATCCCCCACTTTTTCGAAAGATCTTTAATAGCAGATATTGGCATTAATTCTCTTTTTCAGAAAAAAACATATCGTACCAAGTTTCTTGATGTTCTTTTGTTGTCAGAACAGTTTCAGATTTTGTTATGAGCTCTTCAATGTTTGTTATTTCTCAGATGTAATTTTTACTACTATTTTAACTGCTTGAGTCTTCTTGATTCTACTGTATCTTTCTTAGATAAGATTGAACTGCGGCCTACTGTAGACCTGTTCAAGCCATACTGCCCAGCAACATCAGACATCTTCTGCCCACTCTCTACCTTCGCTATTATACTCTCACCTTTCTAAAATAAAAACTGACACAAAACTTGACAAGTGCCTGCCTGACAGTCTTGCGAATACTATAAAAGAATTGTTTCTGTCACAAAAATAAAAGGCTGGTATTACAAGGGAGAGTTTCAAAGTTTGGAGGAATACTATCCAATCAGTATATACCAGGTTGAACGTCAATTTCGATGTCTCCCGCGCTCCGAAAAGTTTCGAATTGTTGCCTGAAGACAAGGGAAGACCGTTCGGTATTAGTTATTTTACATCACTTCTGCTTGCGTTTGTTCTGTGAGGTGTTCGTTGTCCGAACATAAAAATCTTTCACAAAAGTGTTCGTTATCTGATTTGTTCATTAACCGATCACCCACTATAATTTGAAAATTTCAATATTCTAAAGTTCATGGGCAAATTTGTGACGAAACACATGCTTGCTTGAATAAAATATAGAATAACATAGTTTACACTTAAAAATTTTGATGATTTCTAAGACCGTGTTATAGTGAAACTGGAAGTTGTGTTGTATAGGTATATCCCCAGTTTTCAAACTATGTTGTAGAAGTATCGTGTTGTACAAGGAATACCTGTACTTTATAAACTTTATATGTTATGAAATAAATCTGGTGTTTGTGAAAATGCATTTGTTGACTTCATTTCTCAACAGTTGTTTAAAATGTTTTTTTTTTCTATAAAGTAGTTAATTTTTATTCAATGAAAGTTTTTTAAAAAAATATTAAAAGAAAGCTAATTTATTATCTAGAGATGTTCAAACGTTATACTTGAATGTTGCGTCATGGATGATAAAAATGGATTCTAATTCAGAAGACAATGGGAAATTGTTAGGTGATCTAAACAGAAAATGCAAACTTTTTATTCACGTAAGTAAATTATACATGCATGTTTTAAAATTATTTTACCTAGTCTTTACTGTAATTAATGACATTTAGTTAAAAACTGTTAAAAATTTGACATTCACAAATGACTTTGTAGTCGTTGAATATTTCCCTAACTTTTAAAAAATAATTTAATAGATGAGTTAAAAAATAGAAAATTGAAAAATAATTTTGTAACTTAAAAGTTGAAAATTGAAAAATCCCAGATTTATTATTATTAATTTCATTGGTGTATAAAATGATCATCAATATTTCAGTGAAGATGATATTGTGAAACGTGCTGTAAAATTATCAGTTCAAAAACAAAATACTAAAAATAAAGAAAAATATTCTGTTATTTCTAATAGTAAGTTATAATTTTATGTAAAAGCGCTAGCACAATTACAAATATAAACTAAAAATAGTGCTAAATAGATTGTGATACAGAGATTCGGAAAATAAGCCAGGAAAAAGATTCCAAAACTAAATATATTACCATACGAAATTTAAATTTCATGTGAAAAAATTTTTAGTAACGACTAGGACAAATCATTTGAAATAGTTTTTGTATTGGTTAGATTTATGTACATGTTTATTTTCAACAATATTTGAATTCATTTTAGGGTCTGATGCTTGCATGGAATATAAGTCATCAAGTTAAAACAATAACAAATTTGCATGTTACTTTATCAAAGCCTATGGTGAAAAGTTCAGTTCTTGCCTTATTTAAAATGGTTGAAATGCTAAAAGTAAGTACTTTTTATGAAAGTTTTTTGATTGAATATTTAAAAATATATGTTCTTTTTTAGAACCACAATGAAGTATTAATGGACTCTAGACTCTCCAACACTCTTCATACATTTAAAATTTATTAATATTTTAAATATGAGTGTTTAAAATATTGAAAAATTCATTTCAAAGATGATCATTTCTTATTGAAATTTTATGTCATTTATATTGTTTCATACAGACTTTTCATTAATGAATTAAAGCAATAATTTTCATTTATAGAAACTGTTAATATTTTTATTTTTCAAATATTTTAGAAATATTAAAATCACATGGAAAGCATTTAATATATAATTTGTGACATTATATAAATTTGTCTATTACAGTCGACACCCAGATAACTCGTCACTGTAGGTTAATTAGTCAATTTTCTGCGGTCCCGGCCGACTTACGTAGGCAATAATGTTAATGTTAAAAAACTCGGTTTACTCGACATCGTTTAATTCGTCACCACTGGATAAATCAACATACTTTTTTCTGTTTCACACTTTTTTGACGTCTGATAAGTCGACTCCCCTCCCGAAAAAATGAGTTCACACCGTACAATAAGCCGTGTGGTGTGAACTCATTTTTCAGGGGGGGAGTCGACTTATCGGAATTCTAAAAAGTGTGAAACAGAAAAAAGTATGTTGATTTATCCAGTGGTGACGAATTAAACGATATCGAGTAAACCGAGTTTTTTAAGGTTAATAACATTAATGTTTATGTAAGTGGGCCGGAACCACAAAAAATTTACTACATAACCGACGAGTGATGAGTTATCCGGGTGTCGACTTATGCGGAGTTGACTGTATTTAGATAGGAGATATCAAAAAATAGATTGTTTTTAAACAATAAGTTCATTACATGATATATATATATATATGTGACATGAAATTATATATAAATATAATCTTGAAATCTTAATTAGTATTTGAACTGAACAAAGAAGTTTAGTAATCTTGTAGAAAAAGAACATAGTTATAAAACTATAGATACCACAACAGAAGCTGCAGTTCATTGCCATATTGTTTGAGTGTGTTTGCTGTGTGGATCTCCTGCACAAATCAAATAATTTAAGGAAATTAACTTAGAACATAAAAATAACATTCAAAAATTCTGTTGACTAATGAAAATTATTGTTAATGTATTCTTCAAATGAGATGATAGTGACAAGAAATATTTTTGATGTACCCAAACTTTAAACCAAATTGATTAATTTTTTAAAATTAATTAACATATATTTAATATGACAATATTGTCATAATATGCTTCAATTGCCACTGTCTATCTGAAGACAATAAAAAAACAAAAAATTGGAAACAATAAAAATGCCTTTGTTTAACAATATTCTCTCTTATAACGTATCAAAATGCATTTCAGTTTTATCAAATTTAAGCCCTCTTCAGTTCTAAAATTATAAAATGTACAAATTATTTTAGTACAATCTGAGTGACATTTAAATAAAGTACAAAACATACATACAAGAAGTTTTTAGCAATAACCTTAGAGAAATAACACTTCTGACATATATACCAGAACACCCGATACATGTGGTAAAAAGGATTGCTACTATAATTTACAATAAAATTACAAATGTATTCTATAAAAATCTAAAAAATAATTTTAAATATACTCTCAAACACTATAATATCTATTATTTGACATTGTCTTCCTTTACTGAATGTACGACAAAATTACATTTTGCATAGATTCCACATATTCATTGCAGAGGTGACATAGGTATGATATATCTCCAACAATCATCTAATTTACATCCTGTGTTTTGATTAACTAAATTTTTATTTTTTTACAATCATATAATGTTCTTTTAATAATGTCTTATTCTCTATAAACTATTTTAATATTGTTTTATCAATGTTTATTATTTTCAATGTGTTTGTACCAAGGGGAATCTATATTTCAGCCTAATGGCAGCTTCGTGTTCTTTAATACGAGTTTTTAATTTTCTTTTGGTTTCATCTATGTAACATTTTTTATTATTATTACATGTACATTACATTCAAATTTATATACCACACCAGCCATTTCTAATTTTTCTAATTCATTATTTTTTCCATTACGTAAAACTAAATTACATCTGTTTTTTATTTTAGGCACTATACATATTTTATATGATCTAAATACAGTGGTGCCTCATATAACGTACTTAATCCGTTCCAGGTGCACGTCCGTTAAGTGAAACGTTCATTATACGAAACGCATTTTCCCATAGAAATACATGTTAAAACGTTAATTCGTTCCGCAGCATAAAATAACCGTACTGTATCATAAAAAAATGAACATGGGGTGCGTTCTTTTATTCCTCCGCGTAACTCTGCGCAAGCGACATCTGTTTAAAAATTCCTGTGGAACGCGTTCCTAAATTCCGGTGGGAGTGCGCGCCGTCGAACGGCAAAAACAGCTGCTTGTAGCAGTAGTTTACGGTGGAAAGCAACATGGCGTCCTCCGTGGCTCAGATAGTTTCGTTTCCGGGTCCATTATGTGGTTTTATGAATGAGAATTTAGAAATTGTGAAAGCGCAAGTTAGTGCACGCGGTGATGTAAGTGTCTTTATGAATTTTTTTCGAATGGTAGCTGACATTCTAATTTTTTTTGTGGCTATTTTGAATGCTCTTTCAACAAATAATCCATTTTATGGTTAAATTTTACAATTGGGACCATTTTGCCTTTAAAAGCTCATATTTTAGAATTATAGATTCCTCCATCACCATACTATCGATAGCGCGGGCGCCGCCATCTTTCTTTCTTTCACCGTCGTTCCTAAATGCCTACAAACAGCAGCGCACTCCCGTAGCGGAGACGCAGAGCGACCGCTATTAAAGAACGCACCCACGGAGGAGTCACCAATTATGCCGGAAAGTCCGTTGTTCGCAGCCAGTCCGTTGCTCGAGTCACGTAACGGCCAAACAGAAAGTCTGTTGTTCGCAGCGTCCGTTATTCGAGGCGTACGTTATACGAGGCACCACTGTACTTTTTTATATCTATTATATAACTTTTCTTTAAATGGAAAACTAACATTTATAATTGATTTTATTTAATTTTACTTTAAAACCATTATTTTTATAATCCGTCACCCATTTTTGTAACAATTTCTGCGGATATCTATTTAACAAAAATTTTTTAACTACATTATTTTCTTCCTTAATTTGATTGTTTTCTCGTAGTTCTACACACAATTTTATGTAATTCTGTAATAAAATTATTTCTTCATGTCATTTGGACAATAGGAACAGTATGAAATAGTTTCTTTTGTATTTTTTAAAAATTAACGAGTTTCTACATTCTATCATTAAATCTAAGTAATTGATCCTGTTATTGTTTTCTTCTTTTAATTCAAAAACTATATTTTTGTTATTTACTAAATTCAAAATCATCTCTGGACTATCGTGTATTAAGATTATATTATCTACATACTACTAACAAACTAACCTTTAAAATTTTTAATATTATTATTTATTGATAGCAAATTTATTAATATTTCGATAAATTACACAAATTAATTTCATGAAATATCAGGAAATAACTTATCAATGAATTCTTTAAGATGACCTGTTGCTTTCAAATTCGGATAACCTGAATTTGAACATCTACAATACATAATGTTTCAGTTCTTAAAAATTTTTTTTGTATGAAAGTTTATGAAGGTATCACATACCAGATGAAAGTTTGTGGGGATTGAGGAAATTCATTGCAAATGCTAAATCATACCTGAACAAGTAATCAAAAAGAAATTTATTTTTTCAATTTTGACTGATTTTGCTATAAATAATTAAAAGGATTGTTAAATTTTCAAAAGTTTCAACATATTTAAAATTTTTGTAAAGTAAGGAAATTGAAAATGCTTTCCAAATTCTGAATTTCATTAGACTAAAATTTATAATGTTATTTAGGACAGCTTATAAATTTAAGTTAGTGTTTTCTTTCCCCTATAATCTTAAAGTAACTTTTATGAATGACTGTTTTTTATATATTAAAGTTTTAAGACAAATTACATGGAACGATTACATTTTGTTCTTTATCAGGCAATTGAAGCAACTTTTCATCGTCAAACGATTTTCATATGTGATTCTATAATTCATATCATCCAGCATTTAAGTTATATTGCATTAACAGTTATAAATCAAGCTAAAGTGAGTATGTTTTAACAATTTCTAGAAATACTTAAGTTTACAGACAATGACTTTTTTTCTGAATGAACTCAGTTTTATGTGCAAAATGTAAATTTGCAGGTGATAAGTAGTCTTTCAGACAATTTTGTGATGACATCTATTACTGATATTCAAAAATCCAATATTTAACTTTGGTGTTTAAGTGCATAGCATTGATATTTTGTTTATGAAAATTTGATATTCTATATTTTTATACCTTACTTAATTTATCTTGTATTTCTATGTAATATTTTGTGTATGTATGCTACGTAACCTTGTATGACTTCATTTAATGTCTTAGTATTTAATAATCTTATGTATTAATCTTGTTAACAATATTTTTAATGGAAACTACTTGGATTATAAGTAATATTAAATAAATAAAACAACAAATTTGTTAGCTAACAATTATTCACAAAATATAATGTTTAATTTCTTAAAATTTGTAGTTTAATGTAAAGAAACCATTTGAGTATTTATTAAAATATTTGTTTTTAGAGAAAAATCATTTCTGATAAAAAGTATAGTGAAAGACATCTTGACGTTCTATCGGCATTATTGCTTGCTGAGAAGTGTTTAAATGGTCCCGGTAAGAAAATTACTACTTTCATTTTATTTTAGTAAAAGTAGTTATATAAAAGAAATTTTGGTTGATCATAAGATACTGTACTTTTCTGTTGTATATTGAACCTGTAGGGACTGAGCTACTTGGTTCGATATATCTGAAGGTTCACTGTAACAAATGACTTTTTAATCTGAGTAGTGATAGACAAAATAAAATATTGTACACACACATTACTTTATTTGAATGATTAGTACATGTAATAAATTTATGCAATGAAAAACAATTTTACACGCTACACTTCAATACTGTAGTCCATTATTTTCTGCTACTTATTGCATGTTCTAATGAATATTTCAAGAGAGTGCTTTTTCCACACTTGATTCCACATTATCTATGGAAGTACTTTAAGGTTTTTAGAATCTAACACCTTTCAATACTGCTTTTGCTGTTGGAACAATTTCTTTATCATCATCATCATCTTGTCCTTTCTCATTTTATTCTATGGTGGAGCTACCTTTTATGGGGTTAGATTATTCATCTGTTAGGATTGCATTTATGTCAGAGTCCATGTTTTTAAATCACAAACAGAATTGTCATTAATGCACTTTAGCATCATTGAAATATTATCTACCATACATCCTGTAACAAAGTATGTTGGAAACAGTTCTTGTTGCAATTATTGCCTCTCTTCCAAGTCTTCTTAGCAAATCATGCTACATTCAGAACATTCATTGATAGTCTTTGCTCTGATTCCAAGGTTTGAATTAAATGAAGAATCACTTCTATTCTACATAAGGTCTTGAAATTGTGAATTATTCTCCTGGTCCATTGACTGGATGACTGACATGGTGTTGGCAGGCAGGAACGTATATTGATTTTACTGAGGTTTTCAACATGCAGATGAGCTGGACAGTTATATATTAGAAGCTGAACTTTTATTTTCAATTTTTGGTTTCAACATTAAACTACTACTACAAAAATGGATAATGTCATCCAAGTTTTACTATTGCATTGATAGTTCAAATGGAGTAGCTTAATGTTTTAAAGCACAGAATTTTCAATTGTCTGATCACTAGCAGTTTTCTCTTATCTGACATGTTGGCACATATCCAATGTTAATTGATTTTTTTGATATTTTACCACCAGTACATTTTTCTCCTTTAAATTTTAATGTTTTGTTCAGTGTCAATTGATAAA
Source organism: Centruroides vittatus (assembly GCF_030686945.1). NCBI lineage: Eukaryota > Metazoa > Arthropoda > Arachnida > Scorpiones > Buthidae > Centruroides > Centruroides vittatus. Next base: position 529,108 of record NW_027122505.1, on the reverse strand, counting down.
ATAGTCCTATCTCATCATAATTAAAAAATTCATCAAGTAAATAGTTGCTGTAAATTTCTGGTTATTCTGAATTCAACCAATATGCATTGTATCTCAATCCTCTGACTTTGCTTTCTTACTTTCCAATCATAATGTCATGCCTCTTCTTCCATGTGTTAAGCCACCACTCAGAACAAAAGAATTCTTGACTTGCATTCAGCAACGTGACTAGTTGTTTGGCTTTTCTTTTGAACAAAGGCCTATCGAGAGCAACATCTGAAGATCTCTGAATGTTGAATCACTGAAGCAATGCTTGGTCAATATCATCCCAATCATCCGTCTGAAGTTTTTCTTTGAGGATATTTTTGGATGTTACTGATGGTTTATTTATTTAAATCATTCTTCTGACCCATCTCTGCTTGAGAAAGTTCATGCTAGATGTCACCAATATCATCTTATTTTTCAAAGACGAAATTTTATGCTTTAACATTTTGATGTTCATTGTTCAAAAATTCAATTATAATGAGTAATGTTTAAAGATTGTAGTCACTGTCTATCAAAGCCAATCAAAAAGCTGCCCAATTGATAACCCATACATTAGCGCTAGTAATCGAGGTCATAGGTATCAACATATGCTGTATTAACATAAAAATTTACAGTAAAATATTAACCCTTTCCATGCGGTTATACGCGTTCAGGCGTATGTCACGTGACTTGCCGTTAATTCGTGATGCGGCATACGCCTTTCGGCGTAATTAATCAAAAAATTCGATTATTTTGCGTTATATTCGATTTTCCAGCGATCTTAGCTTTAATTCGCTATTCTGTAGGTGGATTGACTTTGTTTAAGCCAATAAACGTTTTGTTACCACCCCTGGGCCATAAATATTTTGGTAAATACATCCCATACTATTCTACAGTAAATCTTCGCAGTTAACTACACAGTTGGCTGAAAACAATCAAAGGGAAACTCCTTCTACAGTTTTATTGAGTCTTTTCTGTCTTTGTTGACGTTACTTTAACTAATCACAGACTTATGAAACGAAAAAATTGCCGCGAAAAGCCCCGCCTCCAACCTTCGAAGTAAAATGTAAACAATCACTGTAAATTCGCTTTTTAAATCGATTTTTAATTCTAATTAACTAATTTAATGCACTTAGACATTAAATTAGCTAATTCGACAATATTTAAGCGAGTAAATATGTTTTTAAAACTATCTTCACGATAACAATCGACTACTCTTCCAGCTAAGTAATTAGAGACATAGTGTGAATAATGGCAATAACTTCTCCCCGCTCTAGGTAGAAAGCTGCGGTTTGTTTTGTTTAATAGAGGACAGATGTTTCTATCTAACAGATGTACAAAGTTCAGCGATTCTCTGTAAATTAATTTTTTTTTTCTTTTGTTCGTAAGCTTCAAATTTTAATATTATTTTAAACTTCTATTAAACTAAAAATTAAACAGTCGTAAACTGTGATATGTCCTTAATCAAACGCAAAAAACAGATTAAACATAACGCGATTTTAAAGCGAAATATCGCGATTTAAAAATCATCCAAAAACTGCAAAAAATGCGCCGCATGACGAATTCCACTCAATTTTTTGCTGTAGATCGCCCGTATGGAAAGGGTTAATCTTCCTTGTGTCTTCATTATTTCCCTTTCTGGTTTTGTTATTTTATTCACAAGAAGTGCTAACAAACAATATCCTTCTGTTAATAAGAAATAATTATATAATTTTTGTCATAAAAAAAATCTATTTTGACTTACATTAAAAATGTCAATACTTATATTAGTCAGCTTTAATTATTTGACTTAAAATATATGAAAAATTTCTGAAAATATTAATTATATCAGATTTGAATATAGGTTCAAACATTTAAAAATATGTCAGACTAATTTGATTTTGATCTCATGTGACCATAATAACATGGGATATTTCTTAATGGTATATAATGTCAGTTATAAACTTGTGCTTGTCTTACAGGTACCAAGGAGAGACGTCTTATAACGAATTTAGTTATGTCTCTTGGAATTCAAATGGTAAGATGCGATATTTTTGTAAATATTTGAATGTAAAAATGATTCAACTTATTAATTTTGATTTTATTTAGAAATCGTTGAGAGATGATGAATTCAACAGTTTCGTAACTGTGATGAAAAATCTTGATATAATCAGTGATCTTTGGGAAAAGTATGTGCTGTATAATAAAATCCTATCAAGTTTTGTGCATCGTATAACTTATAAAAATTTAACATTTTAAAATAATTCCTTAATGAAATATAATATGACATGTTTACAAAACTAGAAAATAAATTTAATTTTTAAATGTGTAGAAATGGATACTAAATTGTTAAAAAATCTTTCTTTAAAAATTATCTAGACACTTAAATTGATTTTTATTATCATAAATGTGATTTACAATTGTTTTTTAATTGTTAATTTATGAAATTTTAAAATTTATTTTAATTTCTTAGTATTAAAGGTGCTTTATTATTATGTTTTATTAATTTGAATATTATTAATAATCCGATTTTTCTTTTAAGATTAAAGGATGCCTGTGATTGCAGTTTTCTCTATTGGCAGAGATTTTTGATTCCCATATACATAACAGATTTGTTTGATAATGCAGTTGATGCTCACAGAATACATGTATGTTTAGAACAATATAATTTTTACTATAAAACTTATTAAAATATGTTTACTCTTTCTTACACGTGTATTTCATGTTTATGTATATTCAGTTTTATATTTAATGGATTTATTTAATGATTAATTTACCAATAATTTTTTTAATATTATAAAATGTAAAACATATGAGTAATTAATTACTGAGAACGAATTTGTTCAATAACTTTTTTTTAATAGTATTTGATTGCTGCTTTGAGAGATTCTGTTGGTCCAATGAAAGTAACAAGACATTTATCGTCATCTCAAGACCTGCTTAATAGTTACGACAAAGAAATATATAATTATTTAAAAGAAGTATGTGAAACTTTATCAACTATTTTTAAAATAATAATTCTCCCGACTAATTCTTTTATTAATCTTCCTTTTGTCTTTGGTAACAAATCTACATTCTTATAAAAACCAACTTTAATTTTTAATTTCCAGTAATAATTCCAGTTTATAATTTTTTCCCCTCAATGCCATTATTTAATATCAAATTTCTTTAAGATTTTTTTTTGATGTTTTATAATTTTATATCGCATTTAGTACAACTAGGACATTATAAAACTGAAGAAAGTTCTGTGTTAATTTAGTAAGCAGCCAATTTTAAATTTTAAGAGTATTAATGATAAATGTTTTCAGTAGAATAACTTGGATTAGATTTATTTATTCTTTAGTAAATATAGTTAGTTCTTAGATCTGTCAGAGCATGTTTATTGTGAACTTTAGTGATGGTCATTCTTGAATTGATATTGTTAGTTTTTTAATATGTTAAATTTAGAAAAGTTTATTTTTCTTATCATTAAAAATTACCAAAAATAAATTTTTGATATTCTATTTTTTTTTGCAGCATTTAATAGATCCTCTCTGTCGGGATATCGAGACAGATTTGCGTCTGCATTCACATTCCCATCTTCAACTTGATGACAGAAATCCATTTAATGTCGGATTAAAGAATTTATCACATTTGTTAACAATCAAGCCCATAAGATTTTTTGATAGATACATTAATGTAAAAGGTAAAATTGACATGTATAATTTTCATGCATATTCAGTACTTACAGAAAATGACCTGTTTCAGCTTGATTTAATTATAATGTTTTATGTAACACTAGTTTTCTTACAGCAAAAAATGATTAATGAATTTAGTCTAGAAATAGGTTGGTAGATTATCATCATAATTATTTACTGTAATTCTAATTTAGAATATTCTGGAAGAAATATTACATATACTTGATTTTAATTAAAACATTTTTTAACACATTAACTGCCACCTGCAATATGATATTTTGTGTTTTATCAGGCTAACTGTAATACGATATTTTCCATTTTTTCAGGCCACAATGAGAAAATTTGATATTTAATATTTTATCATGATATAAATAGAAGGGTCATTATATAACAGTCAGTAGAGTGAAGATAAAAAAAATATATCAATGATGACTGGCCATCATATGGCCTGAAACTGGAGACTATAAGACCACGAAATATTTAATACTAATTACTTTATATGTAACAAAAGAGAATAATTAAACTAATTTTCGATATTTTTCCTTTTTTTTAACTATTCACTATTAAAAAAAACTATCAGATATACAGATATAAAATAGCTTTTTATTATAAAAAAAAACTACGACTGCCGGCCATCGGACCACTTTGTGAGGCCATATGAAGGCTGGCTGTCGGACCAACTTTATAGATATTATTTACTTTATACATAATAAAAGAGGATAATTAAACTAGTTTTCAATATTTTTTCCTTGTTTTAACTATTTACTATTAAAAAAAAACTATCAGATGAAGTGGTTCGACCGCCGACCGTCGAACCCCTTCGTGAGCCTCGTGGGGTGGTTCGACGGTTGGCAGTCAGAAACCGACTTCATAGACGTCTGCAAGAGGCCACCACTAGGATGTAAAACAATGTCTTAAAGCCAGGATAATTTAACCTTGAGTGAAACTACATTGGTTATATTGATGTCGGGCAACAGCCGGCAGTCGGATGGCTCTGTGAGGCCCTAACTAGTACAACGGCCGGCATGTCGGATGGCAGTTAACGTGTTAATGATCTGTTCTTAAGTCATCGTATTAATACTAATAGCAAAATTGAGAAAAAAATTGTTAGAATATTAAATAATTGAGTACATTTATTCCTTGTTTATGCATATTGATCTCATTCTTATGTCAAGTCCTTTAGAGAAAATTTATAAACTAGTGAAATTACATAATGATACTGTTATCATATGGATTAGGTAAAATTAATGATGGCATTTTATCTTCAATGAAAATATTTTCATTATTTATTTTTTATATATATTATATGCATCTTGTTGTTAAACGCTAATCGAAGAGTATCACTAAAATTTTTCTAGAAAACACCTATACTCTAATAATAATCTAATAATTGTGTAATAAACGATTAGATCAAACATTACATAATTTTTCTGCTTCTAAATTAGATGTATGAGTATATTTTTATTGTTTAGTAGAATGCATAATGGGCATTTCCACTTAAAAATTGAAAAGAAAACAGAAGCCTCCTGTTTTAAACAATTTCAAAAATTGCTGTAAATCTTCAAATCTTGGCAGAATTCAGGTGACAAAACTAACAGTTAACAAATGTTTAATAATAATGAATACAATTTTCAATGTTGTGAGAGAGAGATTCTAATTTATCAAGTACTCTGTCAAATTTTGAAATTTTGTTAATTTTTTGTTTTTTTTTTTCATTTCAGTTTAAAATTAGCATTTCAATATTTAATTGAAAATTTGTTCAGCTTTGTTTTTATTAAAATCTTTGCTTCATTTTTAGGATCATTGTTTATCTTCTCTTTCCTTGTAGTATGTGTGGAAATTTATTTCTTATTGCTCTTTCAACTTATCTCAACCCTTTTTTGTTTGTTTTTAGTTTTGAGAGAGAATGTAACTGGTTTTAAAAGATAATAAAAACTATTTATTTAAATCGAATATATTCATTTTTCAATATAATACTCATTGGTGTTACACATTTTTTTCAATTTTTTGTGTGAACAAATGGTTTTCCTTGATTCACTCTCATACAGTGTCTCGATTTTCAATATTCGATCTTTCACTAGCATTGATAACTTTAGGAACAACCAGACACTTGATAATGCCGGATACAAGTTGCAAGCAGGTTACGGAATAAACGATAACTTTAGGTTCTTAAGCATCTTTGGTGTTAACTCTACAGTGGGATATTGTATTATTATGGTACAAGATTGTTCTTTCTGGCCTTACTCTGAATAAATATCATACTCCTAAGGTTCACAACACTTTACTGAATTGTTTCCAATGCTAAAAATTAAATCAATGCTTGGTGCTTTGTATAGAACAAGCAAGACAAGTTCATATTTAAACTTAACTGTTGTAATGATGCAACACACAGAACTGAGATCACACAAATTAGATACTCTTCTCTACTAATTAATGGTAAATACATTTATCCTTGCATTTTGCTGAACACTGGAGGTGGTAGGAGAATTTACACAAATTCTCAAAACTTAACATCATCTAATGTTTTCAACTTACTCCAAAGGTCATCATCAGGAATTTGGAATACTATTTGACAGGTTAATGAGTTTGTGTAGAAGTTTTGAGTAGAGTAACTGTTAGGAGACCTTACTTATAAGTCATTGTTTGCATATAAAAAGCAAATCAAGCATTTTCTAGAAGGAATATTAGTATAATCAATAGTTAAACAAAAATTCATTTACTGAATTTTTATTTATTTCAATTAATTTAAATCAAAATTCAGCATAATAATTTCAAAAATTTTGATTCTAGACTTAATTTTTGCCTGTGGTTTGTCGATTTTAAATCTGTCACATGTTCATAATTGATGTATCTTGGTACCAAAAGAAAATCTTTTATAATTTGAAAATAAATGGTTAAAAAAATTTTGTTCACTTTATGGTTTCAAGTTTTAAGATTTCTTAATGTTAAAAATATCATCACAAAATATTATCTACAAGAATATATTATAATATTATATATTATAATATATTCTTATATATTATTAATATTATAATAATATTATAATTATAATATTATCTACAAGAAATAATTTTCTTTCAGACATGGAAGTACAGTAGAGCATCGATTATTCGACCCCCGATTAACCGACTTATCGGTTAACCGACCATGTTCTAGTCGGCAGATTCAAATGTCCGCTAGTGATGGGGCGCTGCAATATTTGATTATGTCTTGGCTACTTTAATATTATTTTTGTTAAATTTTTGCATGTTTTAGCTGGCAGCACTGGCTCGACCATGAAAGGGAGGCTAGTATTTAAACTAGGCCTAATACACTATACTAATAATGTATTTTTTCATACTTTTCGGTTATCCGACCAACCCCAGTCCCCAATTGAGTCGGATAATCGATGCTCTACTGTATTAATGTTTCATCTCAAATAGTTTTTCCCAAAATGTAATGATTAAATGGATTTAGCTTTCTTTTTTTTTTAAACAGTTTTCATAGTAGAGATTTGTTTTAAAAACTTGAAGCCATTAGCTCTCATGGTATAATATAAAAGTTTGGAAATATTCTCTCTCTAATTTGGTTATAGATATACGAAATTTTTTAGTTTATTTCAAATTTTGTAAATAAATATAAAGTCTCTTTAAAAATATATGTATAACGCACACGATTTATTTTTTCAGCTCATGTTGAACACTATTTAGATAAAATATTTTATAATTTGACAACTGTTGCACTTCATGATTGGAAAACTTATGATGAAATGCGAAGTTTAGCTAGACAAAAATATGAATTAGTGACAGTGGAAGCCCATCTTCCGAGTCAGACATTAGAACAGGTATTTATTAATTTTGGTGGTGATTAGGAAAAAATTATTAGAATAAATAACTTAAATTATTTCTTCATTTTTTGTAGAGTTTAGATGTATTAGAAATAATGAGGAACATACATGTATTTGTGTCAAGATATCTGTATAATTTGAATAATCAGGTATTTTAAAATAATCATAAAGAGCATTTAATATTAATTATATTGGAGATTGTTTATTTTGTTTTTATTTTGAAGATATTTGTTGAAAGAACAAGTAATAATAAACATCTTAATACTATTAATATAAGACACATAGCCAATTCAATTCGAATTCATGGTATTGGAATTATGAACACCACAGTAAGTTTTTCTTTTATTTATACATTTAATTATTTGTATGAATGTTTTTATTAATATAAACATTTTTTATTAAATATAATAAAGTTTTATATATTAACAAATGCTTATAATTAAATTACATATGTAACTTAAATCTAAAAGTTAAAAAAAGATATAAAATAAATCTTACTTAAACCAAATAACCAGAGCAAAAATGTTCTACTATTGTGAACGTTTTTGGCTTATGCAATGGACCCAGACATCACAGCTGATTTTAATGAAGCACGTAGCATCCTCACCATCCCGTGTCATGATCACCTCAAAGTGTTGGATGCAATGGAAATATTTAAGACGGGTTGCAAGTCCACATGTATTAATTTTAAAAAAGAAATGTCGCTTTCCATGGCATGGCAAGTCCTAATGGACGATAGCATTTGATTTTATATTGGTTTTATAATGGTTTAAATTAAAACTAATGTGCGTTTAGAATCTCACACTAATATCCGATATTTGAATATCTTGGAATTCATGCACATTTTGATTCAGAAATCGAATGCTGTCTAAATGAAATTCAAAAATTGAAAGAACAACTTGCAATGGATTTATGTAAAAGCCTGAAGAAGAGCCCAGAAAGGGGCATTGAAAACGTTCGCAATAGTAGAACATTTTTGCTTCGGTTATTTGGTTTAAGTAAGATTGATTTTATATTCATCCCGGTATGTTAAGAAGTTAAATAAAAAAAAATATTTATATAAAAGACAAATTTATACAAATACAGTGGGTGATCAGTTAACGAACAAATCGGATAACGAACACTTTCACGAAAGATTTTTATGTTTGGACAACGAACACGTGATCGGATAATGAACACAGAACAAACACAAGAAGAAGCGATGTAAAATAATGAATACTGATTGGTCTTCCCTAGTCTTCGGGCAACAATTCAAAACTTTTCAGAGTATGGGAGACATCGATATCATTGCTCAACCCAGTATATACTGATTGGATAGTATTCCTCCGAACTTTGAAACTCTCCCTTGTAATTCTAGCCTTTTATTTTTCAAACAGAAACAATATTTTTGTAGTATTCGCGAGACTGTCAGGTGGGCACTTGTTAAGTTTTGCAGGGGCTTTTCTTTTCAAAAGGTGAAAGTATAATAGCAAAGGTAGAGAGTGGGCAGAAAATGTCTGATGTTGCTAGGAAATATGGCTTAAACAGGTCTACAGTAGGTCGCAGTTCAATCTTATCTAAGAAAGATACAGTATAATCAAGAAGACTCAAGCGGCATAAGGAGTAACAAAAATCACATCTGAGAAATAAAGAACATGTGAAGAGTTCATAATAGAACCTGAGACGGATCTGACGACAGAAGAACACCAAGAACTCTTGAATGAAGAACCACAAGAAACTTGGCGAGGTATGTTTTTTTTTTTTCTGAAAAAGAGGATTAATGCCGATATCTGCTATTAAACATCTTTTGAAAAAGGAGGAGGATGTCAGAACAACGGTCTTAGAATGGCATCCAAACCAGGTTGAGGCTTGGGAATTTCTACAATTACAATACTGTTAATTACTTCTGAAAAATTCTGAAGAAGAGAGAAAAGCAATCGACATTAGACAGATTGTTTAAATCTGTCTAATGTCGATTGCTTTTATCTCAAACCCCCCTCAAATGGAAAAAAAATTACTAATAATAATGCAAGACTGTGTATATATGTGTTTTTATTTTTATTACTTATAAATAAATGTAGTAAAAAAGTGTATATTTTTTATTTTTTGGGATCTCCAGAACAAATTAATTAAATTCCCATTAAAACCTATGGTAAGTTGATAATCGGTCAACGAACAATTCGGATAATGAACAAAGTCTTGGAACGGATTATGTTCATTAACCAATCTCCCACTGTATATATTTTTTTAATTCATATTATATCTGAAATACTTTGATTTTAAAAATTTTCATACATATCTATCTTAAACTCATTTCCTTAATGAATTATTGTATAATTATTCATGATAAGAGACTAATAAAATTGTAAATAGGAGAAATAAAACAGTTTACAGAACAGCTTAAAGAAGTTTTTATAAAACAATGGCTGTTCAGTATTTGTTTAAATTAATTTTTGGTATGAGAATGAAACTTTAGCTTTAAAATGAAAAAATGAAATCACGAAATTTCTTGTTTTATTCTTCTTATTTACAGTTTTATTTACAAGGTGTCAATATTATGTCTTACCAGTTTCTCCAGTAGATCTCGGCAATTTTTTAAAAATTGAATATCGTATAAAAATGTTTAAATATTTCAGGTGAACTTCACATATCAGTTCCTTAGAAAGAAATTTTATATTTTTTCTCAATTTTTATATGACGAACATATCAAATCTAGACTAATAAAGGTTAGTAATTAATAAAAGGTGATTTTTGAATAGAAATAATATTTGATTACTTAATACTTTGATATGTATTCTAAAAAATCTGTTATACTTTATATAAATTTATATCGTTTATATAAAGGATAATTTAAATTTAGTTTGGTTTTTATGAATAGTATCAAATACTTTAGTTTCCTATTCAATTCTCATTGAAAAATTGAAACATCTATTTAATATTAACTGTAAAAACAATGTAAGAAAAATTCAGTAAACCAAAGGATTAAAATTGACCTTTTTTCAATGTTCACTCCTAAAATTTTCAATATTAAAATTTTATAATAACCAAATATTATTCAGTATTTATTTTTAAATGAATATTAACATTTTAACACTATGGTTGTTTAATTTCATTTGAGGAATTTGTTTTAATAATTAAAAACTTCTTTCAGGATCAAAGATATTTTAGGGAAAACAGAACACAAATAGATCAGAAAGTAAGTATTTGCTTAAAAATAATTCTTTTAGATATAATTTTTTAATTTGTAAATGTTCTTTTTACAGTATCCATTTGAAAGAGCTGAAAAATTTAATAAAGGCATTCGTAAATTAGGTCTCACACCAGAAAATGAAAGTTATTTAGATCAATTTAGAGCATTAATTAGTCAGATTGGTAAGTAGTAATTTTTTACTTTTAAGTTACATTTTTTCCCATTACATCACTTTTTTTTTCAAACTTTTCATTAAATTTATTATTAAATTTTTTCAGGGAATGCTCTTGGGTTTGTTCGAATGATACGTTCTGGTGGACTTCATTGTTGTAGTAATGCTATTAGATTCATACCCGATTTAGATGATATAGTATCTTTTGAGGAACTTTGTAAAGAAGAAAATTTATCTAATGAGTGCATTAATGCTGCAGCTAAATTAGATCATGTAATTGGTAACCTTACTAAGAATTTTTCAGAAGGCACAGAATATTTCAGGGTATGCAATTTTTGTTTTAAATAATATTTTATTAATATAAATAACACAAAAGTATTAATCTGATTTAGAGAACTTACAAAATTACTTAAAAATAAGTATTTTTGATCATAAATTTATTAATCAATGATTTCAATAATGAGGAGACTAATGAAATGTGACCGTATCATTAATCTTTGAAAAAATTAATTACATCATTTAACAAAAACATTGATATAAAATCTACATTTTGTGAGAGAAAATTCAAGTTTATACTAATGTATGTAATTAATGTAAAACTTTTATGTTTAGATTTGTTATACATGCAGTGTTTGTACAGACCTGGAAAATCAGGGAATAAGATTTTTAGCAGAAAAAGTTGGAATGGCATTAAAAGTCGGGGAATCTGCAAATACCGTGAAATCAGTCTGTCACTTTCACTTCTTTTTGATCCGAATACATTTTTAAATTTGGTTTGATAAAGGGGTCTATGAAAACTGGAGCAACAAAAAAAAAATGGCAAGGTTTATTTCGCTTATATCTTGTACGCTATAAATGATGATCTTATAATTTAAATTTTGTTGGATAATAGGTTTGTCTATATTTAAAATGTTTGGTAGTGGAGATGTGCATCTGTTCTAGAGAGAGGTTGTAGTTGCACGTGGACACTGAAAATAGTGATGCTGCGTGACATTTATGCAGTGAAACTTTCAATTGCGAAAAAATAGGACATTGAAATTAGTGTTGATTTATATAGAATGACAGGATTTACAATATTATTTAACAATAATTAACTGATAAAAATAGAATTTTTAAAGTTAAAGCTGATAAGTGTGCAAGTTGAAGGAAATGTTCATAATGTCAAAGAAATTGCAAAGGAAATATGAACAGTAATATAAGAAATGTATATTATTGGAAAGAAAAATTTTAAATGAATCAGAAAAGCCCAAAATGACTAATGCCAAACAATGCAGGTTGTATAGAGTGTAAGAAAATCGAGTGAGTCAGCTCTGACGTGAATACTTTGAGTGCGTCAACACCTGAACTGATAGATATTGACTTGAAATGTGATAACCACCAAGACTTTATTTCTTTACATTATATTCTTCCTCTAATAATACAGACGACTCATGCCTGAAACGATTGCAATTATGTCCCGTACACAACCCTCCCAATTCTTTTGACCTGCACATCTAGTTAACCTTTTGCAGTCAGTTGATGCTGTGGGGAGGCAAAGAACTGTCAGTCCATTTAATGATAGTGTATGGGACATTTTGGGCAATGTGGCGGACCTCACACAATTCATGTAGTTTTATTTGTTGTATTCTTCACTGCTGGCCACATGCAGTATGTGGAGATAACAATTTTGCCAATTTTGACGGATTGATGATCCATGATACATCTTCTCTTTAACTACAAGTTTTTGTCTTCAGATGGCCAATGGAATTTTGGAAGTATACCAAAATATCACTGTAGAGTTAAAGTTGGGTTTTCGAAAACACCATCGACAATGACTGACTTTTCTGCCAAACCTTCACCCGCTCCCTTATAAGTTTAGGGAGAGGTGAGAAATGCAATGACCTTGGTTGCTCCATGCTGGACCAAAAATAGCATGTAATAAGCAATTTCTCCCTCATGGAGTGTGTGATTTATTCTGTTTAAATAATTTTGAACTTCCCACCTCCTTGTTTTAAGAAAATTCAGTGTTACAATGTGATGCAAGTCTTTCTTATTTAAATAAAAGTTATGAATTAATTTAAATTGAATCATGAAATTTTTTATATGACAGAAATGACAGCTAATTACATAATCAATTTTATGCAAAGTTTTTCATTTTTTGTAAGTGAATAAAGTGTTTTTAATAAAAAATGTATATGATTGTGTAACAAAATGGGCTTGAATAGACTTGACTGAATATTACATAATGAAAGGGGAAATGCAGAGACCTTAATAGGTCAGAATAATGTCATAATTTGTCAGGGAATCACAAGTGGAATTACCTATATGGACTCTGAACATGTCAAATATTTACTCTAGCATTATGTGCAAAATTTTTTAAAAATTTGCTCATAAATTTTTTTAATTTAAATAAAATTTACTAATTTCTATAAATTTATTTAATACATAGTTTGCATATAACTCTACCTTTTAATTCCATAAAACTTTTTTCACTTCTAATTGAGATTCTTTGACTGTCGTGACTAATTTTTTTTACTTCGGTGCAATATTCATAAAATGAGATACGACAATTCATAATTTAGTTTTGTTTTTAAGTGAAGTGTTTCACATAACTGTCCTTGTTAGAATTTTATAATTAAAAACTTTACAAGCAACAGAAACTTTGTTTTTTTAGCACCCTTATGACAATTTTGTGGTTCATTTGTCATGTACAGTTATGCCAATTTTGACATATTTCTTTTTGCATTTTTAAAATATATTAATTTATTAAATTCTGTAATTATGTACAAAATTTTAGTATAATTAAATAAATTTTATTTACGTGTTTTGATTGTTAAATGTATTTTTTCATTTAATATAAATTTGAAAATTATAAAGCAAAGAATTCTACTAATCTTTGAAAAATATTTAAGATCAAATTAAATTGTATTATAATGTTATAAATTTGATATGTATTGTAAATAAAAAATTGAAATATAATTTTAGTTTTTTAAAATTTAATAAATTATAATTTTTAGTTACTGGTTGATGTATTTTCTGCTGCTTTTCGGGATTCCAAGAATATGCATCTTCGGAACTTTTATATTATTTTGCCACCACTTGTAAGTATAAGTTTTAATATAATAATAATAATAATAATCTTTATTTGGCATAAAAGGCCTGTTACAAGGGCGTTTTATTTAAACGCATATTTACACTCATATAATAACATCTCAACAACATTGATATTTTCTATTTACTGATCTATAGAATTTCATTAATATTTTGTCACAATTATCATTTAGTAGATTGTTTAACGTAGTTATATAACATATAAATCATGTTAGTATTAGCACTATCAAACATCTTATACATTTCCTTCTCGCTAGTACAGTTAGCCAATGGCCCAGTTCGGAGCCTTTGTAATTTATCCTTTTCGTTACAGCATTTGCATATAATGTGAAATTTAGATAAATTTTTGGTACAGTTTGGACATTTAGATTGGGTGTAGTCTATATATTTGTCATTTATAATTATTCCATATTTATTTAGCCTAATCTGTGTAAAAAACTTTTTGATGTTAAAGGCTAGGTTTGTCAATATATAGTTGTTATTCACTGGGTAATTTAAAATTGTTGTATACTAGCTTGTATTTTCCCATTTTCGTGTATCTTCAATGTCTTGAACAATGGAGTGCTCCATAGCTCTGTATATTATTTCTTTACTATATTGCTTTATATTATATGTACAATCCAAAAACAGTTTAATAGAGAAACCATATTTATTTACTATCTTCGATAGCTGCCTTATCCAGCTTCGTCTTAAATCCGTTTCCCTTGATTTGTGGTATAGTAAAAACAGTAATTTTGTTGTTATGTCTTCTGCCTTAATAATTTTTTGTAGGAACATTAAATATCTTTTTATTAGTATAGTATTTAATCTGAATCTATTTGTTTCTAATCTTAAGGCACTGCCCGGGATATTATATTCTAACTGGAATATCTTGCGTATAAATATATTCTGTAGTTTTTCAAAGTCATTAAATTTATCCATACTCCAAATTGGGGCCGCATAGCCCATTGAATTCATCACAAGCGAATTAAAAAGTTGAAAATGTGTTCCTAAGTTCTTTAGTTTTGCCTTGCAGAATAGACCAATTAAATTACTTATTACAATTTTTGCTTTGTTTAGTGAATTTTTGTGTTTCTCAAATGAGAAGTTAGGTGTGAACGTTATTCCTAAGAATTTAATTTCCTTGACTATTTTCACTTCTTCTGTATTAATAAAAAAGGACACGTGCTTTTTGGATACATTACTACCATTTCTGAATATTATTATTGTTGATTTTTTGGGATTTATTTTAACTCTTAACTTTTCCAAGTATTCACAAATTTGTTGAATCTTTCCACGGAGTGCAGCTGCAGTGGGAGCTACCAGCACAATGTCATCAGCATATGATATAGTATGTATAGTCTGATTTTCAATTTGAATTCCATCTTCGTCTCTTTTAAAGCAATTATTTAGATCAAATAAATAAAAGTTGAAAAGATATGGGGACAACGGATCTCCTTGTAATAGTCCTCTGTAGGTAATAAACGGTGTCCATATATTTGTATCCTGTTTAATGATTGTCTTATATTTTCCGAACAGCAGCCCTATCATTTTTATCAGTAGTTCATTTGCCTCATATCTCTTCATTTTACACTGTAGGTCTGTAATGCTAATCATATCGTATGCTTTTTCAAGATCCAAGAAAAGGGTGAACACTTTGTCTTTTTTTAAGCAACTGTATTTGGATTAGTGACAACAACACAGAGGGCTGTATGGGTACCACCCCCTTCTACAAATGCAAATTGCATTTCATTTCTATATTTATTAATGGCTGTCCAATGATTGAATTTACCAGCTAATAATGCAGTAAATACTTTCCGTAGACAAGACAAAAGAGTTATTGGTCTATAGTTGGTTGGGTCCTGTCTGTTCCCTTCTTTAAATATCATGGTAAAAATAATTTTGTTCCAATTGGCCGGTATTATACTATAACTGTAGAATTGATTGAGTTGTCTGGTTAAATATCGAATGATTTCTAGTGGCAGCATTTTGATCAGTGTGTTAGGTATTGCGTCCGGTTTCGGTGTTGATTTGTCTTTAAGTTTTTTAATAAAATTCTGAAGTTCTTTCGTCTTAATTATCTCGTCTTGATGGATTTCTGGCCTTGTCTTAGTTTCCATATATTTTTTACAAAAATTTTTCCGGTAGTTTTCTGAAAATTTATTGTAATATTTAAGCTAAATATTATATCTTACTCTAGTCTGTATGTCCAAATCTGACTTTCTTTTACGAAAACTGTTGATTATCCTTCAGAAAACTCTCGAGTCTTTAGCTTCTGATAATTTCTCACTGATGTTTGAAAAATATAGTTTCTTTCTGGCTTTGATTAAATTATTATACATTTTCTTATACTTTAGATAATTCATTAGTGCTTTGCTGGTATTTGTTCTTCTGAAGGCCTGTAAACTCTTTTGTTTTTTAATTTTGTAGCTATAACGTGTATTGTTATACCATTTGCATTTGAATGTTTTTTCATACCGCCGCATACAATTCTTGTACCTGTATTCTTCTAGTTTAGTTGTAAGACTCAGATAATTTTATATTGGATCATTTTCTTTTTCCAAGGTTAACATCTCCCCAGTCATATGCTCAAAATCTTTTGACAGTTTTTGTTTATTATAGGATGGTCTTAATTCCAAATTAATAGAGTGACGCTGTTCACAATTATTTGTCTTATTTCTTGTTTTTTGATATTTTACTAATTCCAACTGTATAGGAAAATGATCTGCAAGGTCATCCCCCAGAACATTCATAGAATTACAGCACTTTATCATTTCTTCTGAACATATAAAGTAATCCACTATTGATTTCCCGTTTGGGGAAACAAAAGTAATTTCTGCAGGGGTATCTCCCCTCATCCTACCGTTCAGAATTACTAATTGGTTATTATGAACAAAATCTAGAAGTATTTTCCCCTCTGTGTTTAACATTTTATCTTTGGATATTCTCTTGTTGGCTATATTTTCGAACGTCTGAAAAAATATGGTATCAGTGACTTCGCCAATACGTGCGTTTAGATCACCTCCTAATATCCATAGTTGTGTCAGAATCGACCATCTATCCAAAACTTTTTGCACTTCAGTTAGAATTGGTTTCTTCTCAATAGAGGGTGGTATATATATTCCTACCACTCCCAAATATGTGTAAGTCCATCTCATTTTGATTTCATTCTCTAATTTCATTATAACAGCAATGACATAGTCCGATGTATATTGGAGAAAGATTTCACCCAGTCTTTTCTTAATTAGTAACAGAATTCCACCCGACGGGCGACCAAACCTCTTTTTGCGTTGAGCATTGCTAATTATTACGCTATTATCTTGTTCTAGATATTTTATTTCCATATCACTAAATTTTAAAATCCAGGTTTCTAAAAATCCAATTATTTCATTTGAGTCCAGGAATTTTCTTATCGTGGTTTTGAATAATTTCCCTCTTAATCCTTGAATATTCCAAAAACTCATCAACACATCATTTTTTTTCTCTTGTTGAACTTCCTACTTTTTTCTCACCCAGTTCACTGTCTTTGGTTATCAATTCATCTCCATTCATTTTTCTATTGTTATTTTCTATATTATTCTCCATTCTCCGTTTTTTCTGTGTTATATTTAAGTTATCTTTTGTTTTTACTAATCTTATATTATATTTGTCTCTAAAAAATGATTCACCTGAATTATTTCTTTAGTGTTCGAATCATATGTATACATTGTATTTTCTTTTAAAAAATAGTCATTTCTTATTTTTATCCTGTTATCATCCGATTTCTCTAGTTTAATCTTTTTTAGTAATAATTTTCTCCTGATCCTCGATCTCAAACATAAGTCCGTTGATATTATTATTTTTTTCTTTTCGTCCGTCATTTTAGACCTTGGTCCAGAATTTACTAAGAATTAGGTTTCTATCCTTAACCGATTTGGTCATAACCTTAATTACTTGGTTATGTTTTCTGTTTCCTAGTTGAATAAGACCCTCAATTTCTATACAGTTAAGTTCTAAGTTTTCTTTTATAAATTTTTTCAACTCTTCTACATATTCCGAGGTTTTGAATGGAAAATTAAATATTATTAGATTCTTCTTAGTCATCTCGTTTAACATTTTATCAATTTCAAAATCCACCATACTTTTTAACTTGCTATGCGAACCTGTTCTTTCTTCTAATGTACGTATTTTTTGGCACATATCTTTCATCTCTTCCTTGAGCTTTAAGTTTTCTTCGTTCATATTATTGATTTTGGCTCTCATGGAACGGATTTCGAAGTTCAGATGATCAAATTTGTCTTGGATCAATTCGTAGACTGATTTTAGTGAGTATTCAGGTTCAGTAATGCTTGGTACTAGATCTTCTGCCGGTTCAAAAAAGTCTTTGATCGTAGCATACCTCGGGATATCAGCAGTATTCTTGGAATGTTCCTCAATCAAGTATTCCTCTTCTGACATTTCGGTTGTCTGAATATATTCTTCGATATCCATTGTATGCTCTTTACGTGGTCTTCCTCGTCCCCATTTTTGCGTAACTTCTTGACTTGGTAACGGAGGAGATCGAGAAAGAGGATCGGGGTTTAACTCTATACCAGCAATCATTAGTAAAATAATAATTAGTATTCGAGTTAGTGAAACATTTAAACTTCTTATTTCAGTTCTACACTTCATATTGTACTGTGTAACTTCCATGTCTAACGTTGCCATAACGGCTCAGCAGAAAAGTCGCCAACACCGCCCAAGTTTTAATATATAATAGATTATATATATATAAATTTATTTCAATATAAAAAATGAAATTTTTTAAATAAAATTTTACATCAGTGTTTAGGGTTTTGATTACAAAACATGACATTAAATGCAGCTCGTCATACCTTACATATACATTTGAACAAAGAATGGCAATTACAAATACATAGAATTGAATACATTCAGATTTGAAATATGGATTACCAATAGAATAGAATGTAATATCTAAATTAAAAGAAAGATAAAGATTAAATAAGTATAAATGAGACAAACATCAAGATTTAACATAAGTGGATGTGAATATCATCTGTTGGTGATTGAAATCTTGTAACTCCTTCGGAACACATTTTTCAGACAAAACATTAAACTTCCTCTAGAAGTCCGTTATTACTCAATGTTGATTATTTTTTAACAGTATATTGAAGTAATTACTCATGTTTTGCACTAAATTACTGGCAGATTAGATGATAAATTTAATTTCAAACTAGAGATACGCATTCTTGTAAAAATTATACATGCAATAAATTGGATTTTCATGTTTTTTTGATAAAAACATTTTTTTATTGATTTTTTTAATAATATGCTAAATGAAGAAACACAAAATCAATGCATTATGAACTGATCACACATCTTTTTCCTGATTTAGTCCTTTTTAATATATAGACAAGGTTTTGTTATGTCTATGTGTGATAGGTTATCAAATAAAAGTGTGAAAATTTCTCAGAATTACTATATTTAAACTGTGGAGATTAACAAACAAATTTATAGAGAATTTAAACTTGGGATCCTATAACTTTTCAGCAGCTGAGATATATGCCATATTTTCCTTTCAGATTGGAAGAGGAGTTCAGTTATCAGAGCAGACAAGCTTGTAGTGAATTTGTCTCGTTTGATGATACCTCAACCAATGAACATCCATTACTGTGGGATTACTCACCTTTTTGTCCAGCTGTATTGAAGCCAGAGAGGAAATCTTTTCGTAGTTTGAATATTTGGCCCACAAAATTTCAAAATTTAAGGTTAAGGTTTAATACAAGCATTTCTTGTTATTTTGATGTAGCCTGCTGGTATACAGATTTTGCTATTTTCAGTTTTTCAGAAATTCCTTGAAAGGAACACTCCGTTCGGGAGTATTCTTTTCAAGGAATTTCTGGAATGGTAGCTTGTTTTGCTATAGCAATAGCAAAAGAGCACTAGAAAACATTAAATATTAGTTTTGATAATGGCTGTCACTGTAAATAATAATGTGTTGGATGTTAGGGACTTTAGTTTTGACATAAATTCACAATGATACAAGTAAATTCATTCACATTCAGATTTCCTTCATATTTGTCTCATATAAAGTATCAACCATCTTTAGTCTGCAAGTTGTAAATTCTGAAGTTCTAGACATTCATCTGAGTTCTGTAGTATAGTGATGAAGCCTTGAGATTGGGACTTAACAGTATTGCTTGCAGATCCATCATAAAAACTTTCAATCCACTGTTCTTGTTCATATCTTTTGCTTTGTCCTTTCTCTTAATATGCAATGTATTCCTGTGCATTACCTATCTTATAGCTTCCAACCTCCTGCACTTCTACTCATTTTTAAGTAGTAAGACAAAGTAAAATAGAATTGATTTCGGAGGCATAAGATATTGTCTTATATTTTTCTTAAATACAGTAGAGCATCGATTATCCGACCCCCGATTAACCGACTTATCGGTTAACCGACCGTGTTCTAGTCGGCAAATTCAAATGTCCGCTAGTGATGTGGCGCTACAATATTTGGTTATGTCTTGGCTACTTTAATATTATTTTTGTTAAATTTTTGCATGTTTTAGCTGGCAGCACTGGCTCGACCGTGAAAGGGAGGCTAGTATTTAAACCAGGCCTAATACACTATACTAATAATGTATTTTTTCATACTTTTCGGTTATCCGACTTTTCAGTTATCCGACCAACCCCAGTCCCCAATTGAGTCGGATAATCGATGCTTTACTGTATTATATTCATTTGAAATTTTTAAAGTTGTGTATAAATACTTTCTTATTAACTGTAATAGCTGGTTTTTATCCAGAATTTTGGATTTTATTTTCAAAAATAAAATCCAAGGAGGATACAAATTTCAACTAAATTACTCATTTCATGAAGTAGCTAAGACATTAGAATTTTGGATTAGAATTGAACTTTAACGATACCTAAAATTAGCTTAATTATTAGTAATTTCGAAATCATTAACCCCGGATTAATTTCAGACTAGAACTTGGCTAATATTAATAATCAATACAAAGAAATTTGGTCTACCTTTAGACCAAATTCTTTGGATTTATTATTAATAGTAGCAAAGTTCTAGCTTGAAATTGATCTTGTGTTAATGACTTAGTAATTTACGAAGTTTGGGCTTGGTTGTTTTGTATAAATAATTTACTGATAATCGTACGAGTTAAATTCATTTAAAATTACTTTTATTTTTTCTGTAACATTTATAAATGATCCAGATATTTAGTCTTTTTAATGAATAGAAATTTGTAATAGAATTTACTCAAATGAGATTTTTATGTTTAATTTACCAACTTTTTACTAATTACTGACTCCCTAATTATCTCAGGATGAAAAATAACACTGAATAAGCTAAGTTGAAAATTAATTGGGATTAAATGTTTGAGACTTATTTTCATAATGTTTTAGAATACGAACCGACTCAATTGAGTTTGAATAGTTTATTTTTTTAAATTTACGTTCAATCTGACGATGCTACGTTTTGATTCGGGAAAAATGTTTAATCTAAGTTAAATTTTAGTGGTGTTTTTTTTTTGTCCCGATATCAATTGCTTGTCTTAATGTTTTTCTTCTATCATGTTATAAATTACTCGGTCATATAATGTATTAACTTGCATTGTTTTGTAATTTATCTGAAGTATTTTTATAAGGGGGAGAGAATTTATTTATCAACACAAGAAAAATTATTATTAAATCATACTTTAAAAGGAATATTATAAGCAAAGTGATGATTAATGAAGCTGATTCAGTATTATTATAAATGGTTTCATCATTAATTTTTATTAGTTTATACTTTCTTAAGTGACAAATGTCATTGTCATTTGTTTTTCCGATTGTAATCCCATATATATATATGCACAAATGCTAATTGTTTCCAGATTTATCAGTTCAAAATTAATTTATAAGAATTGTTGCCATTGTGTTGTTTAGAATGTGTTTCTTTTTCAGGTTAAACTTTGAATAAAAGAGAAATAAAAATTTAAATTTGTATCCATTGCTTTGTTTTTAAGTCACACAAAACTTAACTAAGGAGAAAGTACTATACTTCAATATAAGATTCCATTGAAATTAAGATGCACCTTAATTTCTACATATTAATTTTCAGTTATTTTAAAAAAAATAATCTTGAGACTTCTATGTCAATGGAATCAGTATTTATTGCATAGTAAAGTAATCTATATATTACTGTCTTCTTGGTAGTGCATTTGGAAAATTCTTCACTCTACATGTTGACCATTGTTGATTCAGAAGAGCGTCTCTTCCTATACCCAATCATTCCCAGTGCTATTTAAAGCATCGGAAATGTAAGATTATTGAAAGAATGTTGCAGAACTTTTTCTGCAATTTTCATCTAAGTACTTATGATATGATTGTAATAGGCTAATGAGCTTAGTTGGTCTTTTAAATATTCGTTGTTACAAATATTGGTCAAGTAAAAGTCATTAAAATGACACAATGGACTCTATTAGAAAAAAATGCATGACACTAGAGGTTATGTCAAATCTAAGATGCCATCAAAATTAAGACGTGCCCTTATTTTCAGAGATACTAAAGCCTGAAAAAAGTGCATCTTGTGTCCAAGTAAATACAATATATTGAAAAATTCAATATAAACTTTCTCCAATTTAAATATTTCAAATAAATTTCAAAAACTAAAAAAAATACATTTTTGCTCTTAAGAGAGATATTAATGGATTTGAAAAAATTTGATCTTAACTTCTGTTGTGTTTATACAAGTAAAAAGTTGTCTTTATATAGTGAGAGATAAACAATACTATATTTATATTCCTTTAATTAAATTTTTAAATATACTAATACAGTACGAAATCCATATTACCGTATTTTACGGACTATAAGACGCACTTTTTTCTTCGAAAAATTGCCTCCAAAATTAAGGTGCGTCTTATAGTCCGTAGCGTCTTATAGTCTGTAAAATACGGTATTTCATATAAAACAAATTCAAAGTGTTTTCATTTATCTTAAACTATATAATATAAATCTTGAACTTTGTATTGTACTTTACCTAATATATGTTTTTAAAAAAAAACTTAATACTACTTACTTAAATATTTTAAACGTCATACATTTTTCTGTTTTTCTTTTAGACATTAAATTACATAGAACATTCCATTGCTTGCAAAGAAAGAATGAATAGAAAAAATAAAATTGGAGCTTCTTTCACCGATGATGGTTTTGCCATGGGTAATTATTTAAATTTATTTTACGCGTAATAAAATTTGTTATAACAAGAGACAACATTCATTATGCTATCCGTAAATTACAAATATACTACTAACATTAAATTTAGTGTAGAAGTGTTGCTTTCTTAGATATGTTTTTATACTACATTAAAAGAAATGTTTAAATAATATAGAAATTTCCCTCCTTCCAAATTACTGCTAATTTTGTTATATTGTAACTTAAATTAGAAAACTGATTTTATTAAAAATAAATTTGTTTTGGAAATTGAGGAAATAAAATAGGGGTTTTTGCCCGTTTAGTTCAAATTAAAATGTGCGATTTTTAACTTAAAATTATTACTTCAATGACTAAATTAAATTTTTAATATCTATTCTTATTCAATTTCTCTCACTTTTATTTAAAGTTTAACTTATTTAATAATAGAAAAGCCCAATTTTAGTTTATTATAATTGTTGTAACTTTAAGAATTAATCTTCGTTTATGACACGGATTAATTCTTCATCTGCGAACTAACAATGCGTGGCGGAAACGTGGGATTGATATCTAAGTTGGAAGTCTTCCCACTTTTCTAATATGCGTAAGGTCAAACTACTGCTCTTTTGATTGGGTATTGTACATTGTATTTATCCATTAAGGTAGTAAAAACAAGATTCGATTCAAATTTATTTATCTTACTTAGCTGAGAATTCAAAAATGATTCTTGTTCAACATTTCTATTTTTTATTTTTAACAAGTTTAGCAAACAAACACTAATAATTCAGGGATGTATGAAATATTAAAAATAAATTCTTACAATCTATTTAAGAGGCAGGTAATCTTCACTGTGTGTTTTTAATTATAGATTAATTTTATATAATGCATAATTTATTTTTAGGTGTGGCATATATTCTCAAACTTTTGGACCAATATCAAGATTTTGATTCACTTCATTGGTTTCAATCTGTTCGAGATAAATATAGAAAAGAAATGGTTAGATATTTTCATTTATCATTAATTTATTTATACGTAAAAATAGTATTTATACTCCACGTATATGTTTGTTTTCTAACTATTAGTAATTTATTTTATTTTGAATTATTCTTAGAACGATGTTATTAAAGAGAAGAAACAAGCAATAGGTAAAGATGATGAAAAGTTACAACAAATGGCAACTCTTACAGTGAAGCGTCTTGAAATTTGTCAGCAAGTAAGTGTGTTAGTTCTTTTACAATGCGATTCATAATATTGAAATGTTTATCTTTTATGAAAGTAAACTGTTAACAGTTAGTTTATTTAAGAACTGTGTACTTACTATATTTAGAATATTTACATAAAACATGTAAATACAGAAATTGACCTTGATAGGAGCTAAAATGTTATTTATAACTAGATAAACTAAGATTTTTTTAGAGTATCTCTTATAAGACACTGTAATACAGTGTCTTAATACAGTGTAATAACACTGTAATACAGTGTTTCCCAACCTTTTTTGTGCTATGCCCCACCTAAGCCTTTCTAAAATTCTTATGCCTCCCCAACATATATGTTGAACTCTCTTGGAAAGTCTCTAATTGTCGTGTTCGTTGATGTTTTTTTTTTTGCACTTAATTGCCACGCTGTTTTATCATAACCACGATAAAACCCAATCCTTTCATGAAAGTCTTGCACTTTCCAGTCATTGCCAAACGTGGCCTGGAACATCACAACTCGCGTCTGCCCACCTCGAGGTCTGGGCAAAGAATGTTCTTTCTCCTCTTTCACCGGCCTCGGGGCCTCGTTCATCTCTTTGTTCTCAGTGGTTCCCAAAATTGTTAATCCCACCCCAAGGGAAAAGGGTTATAAAGGAAAGTTCTAGAAAATTAAAACTAACTTAAATCAATATTTACAATAAATATGGCGTACGGCGGCTATACGGTTAACTTAAACTCTGGACGAGTTTCGAATTGCCCCCCTTAACAATCAAATTGCCCCCTGTGGGGTGTGGGCCCCACGTTGGGAGACACTGGTCTAATATAATGAATACATGTAACAGAATTACATTCCTACTTAGACAGGAGTGTTTGAATGTTCCTTTATTTGTTTTAATAAATTTTCTAGAGGATTATTGTTGGATTTTTTCAAAACTCTTGGTTACTTATCACTATGACAATATCATATATAGATAAATTGTGTGTGTATATATATATATAATATCATTGTTTGTTTTCATGAGCAACAGTATATTTGCTTATTATATTTAATACATTAATAATCAGTTTGTTTTATTAGAAGAAGAATTTTTTTAAACAAATAATCTTTCTTGATTCTAGAACATATTTCAAGGTATAATTATTTTTGTGTGTCTCAATTAACTACAATAATGCCGATTTTAAGTTTTTTTTTTAATTGATATTACCTGACTTTCATCATTTAGATAAATAATTCTTAGCAATTTTTCTAATTTTAATAATTATGATAACTGAAATAAGTTAACAAAGAGTATGTAGTAAAATAAAATTATTTAAATGCCGATTAAATAGAAAATTTTATTAGAAACTATATTACTCTGCATTTAACAAGTTACAGAATGTTGTGAATGTTACATGCTGATATTGTAGTTAAATAAATTTATTTTTACTCTCTTCTTTCCTTTATTACAAAATTATTAATATATTTGAATCTTGATTTAGCATTGGAAAATCTCCCATTATCTGATTAAAGCAGAATTATATGAAAAAAAAAATTGTTTTATAAAGATTTTTTATATCTATACAAGCTATCTATAATTAATAAATAAAAAATAGCTTTAAAATTTTTATTTAAACAAGGTACAAATTTAATTTTAATGTCTGGAATAAAATGTTAGCTTAGTTTCTTAAATCGATAGAAAATTTTTATCGTTTAAATAATGTATTTCTTACAGAAACTAATTCGTAAATTCGCAATTTCAGGAATTCGACTTGCTTAATTACTCCTTGAGCAGCGCACGCATCTTCTTCCGAGCCGATTTAACCGCCGCCGAGGAAAAAGAACAAAAATCCAAAGGTAAATCTTTAAAATTATCAATATTATTTATGAAGATATTTATTTTATACAATTTAAACATTAAAAAGAAAACTTTCCATAACTTTTTAGGAAACACTTCCACAGAAGGATCCTGTGGTAAGCAATCATTTTTTTTATTTAAATTTTGCTTCTTAATTTATTCACCCACTAAATTAGGTTTATTTTTTATATTTTTTTTGTGCTTTTTTTTTCTATAAATTAGCTAATAGTGCATGCTAAAATTTTTGTTTCAGAATCTGCATCAGTCCATATTACCTCTTATTCAATTATGTAGATTAACAGCATGGTTTAGGTGATGGTGGTCCTTTTTTTCCTTTTTTTTAACACTAGTTTTTTCCCCCTTTACTGTTGGTTAATTCGTATTAAAAAAATATTAAATTTGAATGAAAATATACATAATTGACTTTTTAATTCTTTCACCGTAGCTTGAAGTCTGTTTACAAATAGATGGGATCATTTTATAATGGAAATAATCTGTAAAAAATTCTCAAATGGTTTTCGTACAAAACCAGAATAAAGAAGACCCGAAAAAAAAAAAAGCCATTTAGTTAATCCTATTTATAAACAAAATAGAAACGTGATTAGAGATTTATTCAAATGATTAAAAAAAAAAAACTGTTAAATAATTTAAAAAGAATTTAATGTAAATAATATTGTGTTACAAATGATGTACTTTTGCAAATAAAATTGTTGAAATTATATACAGTTTTTTTTTTTGTTTTTGTTTTCTGATTGATAAACTAAATGCGCAACTTTTAAAAGATTCGGTTTCCTGCCCGATACGTGCGGAAATCGTTGTTTTTAATAATACATTTCCTCAACTGCATCAACCAGTAAGCGTGAAAATGTATACTCAGGATGCGTACTCGTTCGGTCGCAGTTCTCGTTTGCCGATATTTTATGGCAGCACGCGATTTTTCGCCGCTTTTTGTTGCACTTGTGCGGTGTTTACATAACGAGGAAAGCATCTTTTTTTACGTGAATTCAGTAACCCGATACGGACGAATAAGAGCGTGACTAATGACCAAAACAAGACGTAGTTAGAAACGTTCCTATTGTACTAATTCCAGAAATTTATACGTAAAAAGAAAAGAGGGAATATACAATTGTAAATACTGCATCACCACTGACAGACCGACACACATACACACACACTAAAAGTGTAATTAATAACATGGTTTAATAGGCCCGATTAATGAGTCAGTAGAGAGTACAAGAACTCCGTAGTTTTGATAAGAAAACAATGGTTTATAACGAGGAATTAAATTCTTTGTTTACGTTCGGCATGCTTACCAAACTGTCACGTTACACGAAAATCCCGTGGAAAATATACAAATTACTGGTCGATAAACTTGTTAAAATTTAAATATGGCGATCGATAGTGTTTTCCTGGTTGTAAAACCGTTTTTAACGTGTACTTTCTGAGTAATAAAACGGTTTTTTTTTTTTTTAATGCATTGATCTAGACGACGTGCGCGTTTTTTAAACTGCCGATTTTAAGTTTTTTTTCAAAGATTCAAAGATAAATGATGATTGTTTTCGGTGTGTTAAAAATTTAATAGATGATTATTTATTTAAAATCTTTTTTGCCAAATTTACGCGCTTAAAACTTTAGTTCTGGTTTAGAATAAATATTTGAATTTTTAGCAAATTATATATATATAAAATTTTAAATAAAAATATCGGTGGTAGTAGTAGTAGTAGTAGTAAAAAATTAATAATGATTTAACCTTAACAGTTCTAAGAAAATGTAATTCTATACAAGAGTTAATTCTCGAGTAGAATTACTTATTAAACTCTTAAAGAAAAAGTTGTTTATAATGCTTGTTTATATAGATAAATGATGATTGTTTTCGGTGTGTTAAAAATTTAATAGATGATTATTTATTTAAAATCTTTTTTGCCAAATTTACGCGCTTAAAACTTTAGTTCTGGTTTAGAATAAATATTTGAATTTTTAGCAAATTATATATATATAAAATTTTAAATAAAAATATCGGTGGTAGTAGTAGTAGTAGTAGTAAAAAATTAATAATGATTTAACCTTAACAGTTCTAAGAAAATGTAATTCTATACAAGAGTTAATTCTCGAGTAGAATTACTTATTAAACTCTTAAAGAAAAAGTTGTTTATAATGCGCAATCGAAACGTGGTTTTAATTTTTTCGAAATAATTTACTGTAAAATTCTACGTAGAGAGGAGAAGGGGAAAAAATGCAACGGAGGCGGTACGATCCCGTTTAAATCCGGACGGACATATTTCTGTAGTTCGCGGAATTGCCGCGAGGGGAAGAGGGAAGTAGAAATACGGACGACGTCATCAATGCGCGTGCGCTTGTGCGTTCAAATTCTCCGTTTGAACTTTAAGTGACTTAGAAGAGTTAAAGTTGTTATGACTGCCAGTTTGCGCGAAAACGACGTCCCCTCTACGTTCTGCGTCGTTCCCGAAAGGATATAAAACGTTCGGACATGATATAAAAAAAACCGACGGGATAAGGAAAAAGGGAATTACTAATGTCGTTTCTTCTTTACATTAAGCCTAACGAGTTAGGCCTAACTTGAAGTGATGATTTTTCCCGACGATTTCCTGTGGAATTATGTCCAAAAGTGCTTGTAAGAGACCGGTAACACCTAAAGATGCGGACGTGGTTTCGAAACAGCAGCAGCAGCAGCATTGGTGTCAACATGTTTACGAAGCCGAAGTGGCCGACGGTACTTGCTACTTGAACATCGAGGGTGGATCCGATAATGGAGAATTCGCCTATTTCGGAACGTTCGACGGCGATAAAGTCAAGTACGGAAGGGGTAAAGTGGCCAAGGATGACGTCATACTAGAAATACAGGGACAGAAGGTAGCGGGTTATACACAGAGGGATGTGGTGGCATGGCTCAATCATTGCTGCAGGAATGGCAATCCAATAATCATTAGAGCTGTGAGATCAGGTAGGTTTTGGGTGTAAAATATATCGAAGAAAACGTTTACCTTTCGGAAAATACTTTACGCGTGACACACTATTAATTTGATTAACGGTGTGGTATTGCAGACACCATCCACATCCTGTTACACGAGAAAACACATTTAAATGATTCGGAAGTAATAGTAAACTATGCTTAACATATTTGCAGTGTGCTTCTCACTTGGAAACAATACTGAGTGTTTCGTCACTACGCCGACACTTACTCTCAATTTTATTTGCAGATGAGATGCATGCGATACCAAAAAACAGAATTTTGGAGTGCTCGCTTGTATAGAAAGAGCTATAAAAGAAAGCGCACGAAAATTCCGTGATTTGGAAATGTCTCATCTGCAAATTAACAGAGAAAGAGTTGGTGTATCGCTTAGGAACAATTTACAATCAATGGGAAATGGCTGTTTTAAATTTTGAATGCATTCTGTACCTCAAACCGGATATTTTAGTTGGCCTCACCTTAGTACTAAGTGAATGGAAGGGGCGGATTTTAAAAAGACTGTGTGGAAAGATGCGAAAGTGAAGATTACCTCCCTTTAAGTTTATAAATTAACATAATCTGTTGCATTACATTTTAATTTGTTTGCTAAATTTGTGCACCAAGCCATAGGTAAATTAGCATCTGTAGCTTAATATATTAATAATAAATTGTATGTTTGACCGGTTGTGAATTTATTAAATGTTTTCTTATGAAAGCGTTAGGATATACTACAGAGCTTTATTTTCAGTTGTTGTAAGTGATCGGTAATAATTTTTTTAAAATTATTTGAATCAATTATTGTTTGTTAATATTAAAATTATAATATAAAAATATTTATAATAATAATAATATATTTTTGACCATTAAAACTAAAAAGTTTGTCCAATTTTATGTACTGTACATGATTAAAAATATACAAAAACTATTATTTAACAAATATGAAGTTTATAATTATGCTATATTTAGAAAAAAACTATTTGTAAGTTGTGTGCATTTATGACATTATTTTCTAATATGCAGTAGTACAAAAATGAACAAAATATAAATTTACTTAACAGAAAACACACTACCATTTATTTTTTCATTGGTATACAAAGAAATATTTCATCTTGTTCTGATATATTTTCACATGTCCTTGCCCTGCTTAGAAAGTTATTCCTCCCTATGGATGTCTTTTTTTATTATTAATAAATTTATTGCATTGGAAACTTACACCAAAACATATACATTGAAATAAATTTTACTCATAAATTTTCATTCCATATTGTCAAAAATAAAATCCGATAGTAAAAAAAATCATTAAATACGAAGTTAATAAGCCAATGAATTTCTGTGCCCGACGTGGATTTTCATTACGGATTTTACCAAGTGAAATACTATAATAAATGAATACATAGGAAATATATTCAATTTATATTCTAGACACTTTTATTTAAATATTTTAACTGTAAATCATCTCAAAATTTTTGTAATTTTTTTTCCTCTTAATGGCTATTGAAAGTTTGCCTTTGATATGTTAAATATTTTCTTTGCTGAAATTTTTAAATTTAATCTAAAATCAGAATTTTTGAAAGACGAGGGGGAAGTTTTGCACTAATGAAAATGTCAAATTGTTTTTTTCTTTGAAGATAATGCAAAGGAAGAGGTGAAATTAATTGTAATTGTGTTTTTTTTTTAAATTTGGTTTCATAAAAAAAGCAATTTAATGCAGGAAATGTTTACAAGAAAAATATGCAATAAAGTGAGAAAAATCTGCTAAAAATAATAATAAATATGGCAAATGCATAAACAGGAAATTTGTCATTCACATTTCTAAACACAGTAATAGAATTTTTTTGATTAAATCATCAACTATTCTTTTTTTACCATGACAAATGTAGATAACAAAAATTGAACTAATAAACTAAATTGTTTTTTTAATTATTATTTGATTCCTGTTATTGAAGTATGATAAGTTATCTTATTGTTATAATAATCAGCAGATAACAATTTAAATTTCATTACCTGAGTAGAAATAAAATAACCTTTGTTTTCAAATAGTTTTAATAATAACAACTTCACAAATCAATTAAATGTGTTAAAAATCTGAAACTGTTTTATCATTTATACATATCAGAAATTATTATTAAGATGAAACTTTTTATGTTGTCAGGTTATAGATTGTTTTGATCAAAAATATAGATGAGGGGGGAAATCTTGTTTATCCATTAAAATAATTACAGATACAGCAATTCTTTTTGTAAAATTAATTATAATGATAAAGCATTAAAATACCTTTATAAGAAATTGCTACAGTTATTGTCCACGTGTTTTTGTTAATTAATATCAAGCCGCCTCTAGGTTTTCTAAGGTTACAAGTATAGTTAAGTTTTAAAGGTGGAGTGACAGAACAAGCTGGGAGGAGTTCCAAGTATGCATTACCATTACACCCAAAATATCATTGAAAAATCAGCGAATTATAGAGATAAGTTTAATTTGTTAAGGAGATTCTCAATAAATTCTTGAGTAGAAATTTGGTCTGTTTTCTTTTTGTACACGATGTTAATGTAGCTTTATAATAAACTGGAAATTCGTTGATTTTTTTTAATATTAAGTATGCATAAAACTCCTTTTATCCATTGCTATTCAGAGCGCTATGCAACCCAATCAATGATGAATGCTTATAAAAAGGTGTCCATACTGCTCCGCCTTACATGAGAACTGGTCTGACTATCATTCCCACACAAAATAGCTGTTGGTGATGTTGAAAAGACCCTTTTTAGTACCTCAAATTATTATTCGAATTTTTATATCGTAAACTTTAGGCGAAAGTTGAGTGAGTGTGACGTGGCGTTTGTACGTAGAATTAAAACAATTAACTTTGTTGTAGCGACGAGATAAGCAAGGTAAACGAACGTAGATGAATCAAACGCAAACACACTCCCCGGATGGACTGAAATTAAAAGAAAGAAGGAAAAAAAATAATAATAATAATACGGCCGGAAATACGCATTTTGATATACGCCTGTTTAGGTCGATGCCTGCTGAATGGAATCAATTTTGATGTCTAGTATTGCCGCATTTTCTACGATTATTAAATATTGTGGGAATTTCTAGTCGATTTAATTGCTATTGTAATATTGATTTATGCTACGAGCAATTAACGCTAATTTTCCACCTTTTTAATGTTCGCTATTTTAATGAATCAAAGGCGCGTATAATTCGCAACTTGTCGACGTTAGATGATGAGATGTCCCGAGGTTCCAGGAAATAAATTTCTTAACAATTTTAAAATTCCGTTTTCGTTGGAATTTGTACTATTAGAACGGAAGCAAATTAAACTCGTCATATCCTGTCTGGCATATAATAAGTCAGATATTAGCGCTACCGATATTTAACGTTTCCTGTAATTTCAATAGTTGGAATTCCGCTTTTTTAATGGCCTTGGATCATGCTGAGAGCGTATATATTCTATAAAGGTGTGAACGTATATTGTTAGAGGCTGGAACCGTACCGGGTACTGTCTGCGTGTACTCTCTTTTTTTTCCTACGTATAGGTGATTCTTTTAGCAATTGTACCTATTAACCTGGTCGTTGTCGACGATGGTACCTGTTGTTTGTTGCTTGGCAGGAAGTAGGAGGTCACTGTACGGTTATAAGAGATGAGCTTGTTAGAAATAACCGGAGGCATTCGAATAGGTATAACTCGTTCTGTGGCTTTTAGCGGAAGGAAAATAACAAAGCTGTTGTATAGTAATCGGATTCACGACTCATTACTGAACTGAAGCATTTGACTGAAATAATGCTTTGAAACTATAGTAGTGGCAGGTGTTTATGGTCGATTTGCTACACAATTCGTCAACGTGCGGTTGTAACCTGCAGGTCAAAGTTCGACAAAAAACTTGTCGAAGTTATCGAAAGTTTATCCTAGTATCACGTGTCTTGCATATTTATTTATTTACGTGTGCCAAGAAAAATAACCCCTGTTTATTTTTCTTACCAAACTTCTTTTGCTTTACAACCAATTGAAAAATAAGGATCATATTAGGTGTTGGAATAAACCCTCTTCTAAAATAGATTGATATGCTTATAATTTTTAACTGTGAAAGGTTTCTTCTTTTTCGTTAAGACTGTTTTATTAAACGTAACAACGATATTTTCCAATAACATGCTGACAGTTATATTATACACGTCTGACTAGCTCACAGTAATTTATTCACTAACAAAACTTTAAGGAACAATATATCAAGCTATAAAAAAAAAAGATTACAGAAAGCACATGTTCAAAGGTCAGTAACTAGACGGTGACTCACTAAACCGCAAAGCATACACGAATGAATGTGAACTCAGCACAAAAAAATCACTAAAGTTCGCCACATAATGCTGAATTTAATATATTCAGGACGGAACAAAAACCAATACAACAAAAATTTATTATGACAGTTATACTGAGGTATAACAAATGATGAACTTGATAAATAAAGATATATATATATATTTCACGTATAGTGAACATCTTGCAGGAAAATACTGTAAGAAAATTCATAAATTCTGATAAACGTAGAGGAATATATTTCAGAAAAATTTTTGACAACTGATCAATATTTAACCTATATAAATTTATTTCTTTGTCCAGAAACGAAAAAAAATTAATACAGAATATAATTACGCTGTAAGAAATATGTCATCTATAAGTAACATAAATAGTTTAAATAGTGTTAAGGGATGAATTTATCTCTGATTTAATCCAATTTTGAAATTTATAGACCCTGTACTCCTAGTAGGGTCATTGCTTTTTAATGATAATGGCTATCCAGCCATTATCATTAAAAAGCAACGGCTATCCACCTTAACTGGATTATCGAACGTGTATACATTAAAAATCAAATTATTCTTAGTGTTTTTGATTTGTTAAATGTTAAAGTTTACGTTAGCATACGAAAAATATTATCTAGGTCTATTGGGACAGTGGTTTTATAGTTCGTACGCTTTATTGGATGTGTGATGAACATTCCTATATTAAAACATGTCTGTATCTGTTCCAATTCGCAAATTAATAACTATCGTAACTGGTTTAAAAAAATATTGGCAAGAGATTTGCTAATAGATATCTTCTTTTTTTTCGCATTGAAATTGGACCAAGAAGCAGAGAACAGATTTGTATTATTACAAAGATTTAAAGTACTTTAATATAAAATTTATATTAAATTATTTTATTAAGTTCACCCGACTATCCAAATATATTTCGAATTCGATATAAAAATCAAATTATACAATATTCAGACACGAAAAACAAGTTATACCGAAGAGAGAGAGAGAGAGAGAACAATGATCATAATAACTATACTTTGTTGTTATAAAATATTAAGGTACAAAAGTCTAGACGAAGATGTCTGCAATTAGATCAAGTTAATTAATAACGTAGAAACTAGATTATAGTGAATATGTAATTCTCCGATGTTGGTGAATGTCGTACGACACGATGTGGCATGGCATATCGATTTAATGAATAATAATAATACAGAGAGATTATTTGAAAAAGCTGAATTCTAATTAATTTGTGTACTGTAATATATATATATATATATATTCAGATAGTGATTTATATAAATGTTTATACATTTCAAAATGATCGACACACTTTTATAATTACATTCACGTAAATTAAATGGAAAAATTAAATCTCCTTTTACAAGTGAGACGGTTGCGATATAAACAATGCTCTTCTTTACCGATCCTATCATATGTGACATTATCGTCAATGAATATCCATTCTGTTGTATCTCTACGCAGCATTGATCATTAACAATGAATGTTCATTCCATTTTTACAGACCATCTATTGATTAAAACTTGAATACAAAGAATACTTTTTTTTTTTCCTTTCCTTTGTAAATCGCAGTTTAATCATTTACCTGGAAGAAAATATCTTTAGTAAAATAGTTAAGACGTTTTAATAACTAATTTTAAGAAGGATTAAATTCCCGAAAAATTAAGCCGATTATTTTATTAAGTTGGCCAGACTTCATTTCTAGTATAGATAACGGTAAAAGACCTCCGAGAATTGAAAACGTTTCACATTTTGATAACGTCAAAAATAATATCTGACATTTCTTTGATATCATTTTCCTGGAGATTTTCAAAAGAGTAGTTATTAGGGTTTAGAATTCAGTCATTCAATAAAATAACCCGCCAGTTATTCACCAGAAAAGAAGAAGGAAACGTCCGTCGACTAACCGTTCTTCCTATAACCTTTCATTTCGATCAGCTCTCTCCGAATCGATATTTCCAGACTGCCATAAACGTAGCTGTAAATGGTATTGCACCATAATCTCGTGATAAACCTGGAAACGTGATTCGATATCAGCCGATATACAAAATTCTAACCACGTCTGGTGGTTGCGGAGGTAGCTAATCTCATCTTCTCCCCCTCCTCCGTCCTTTTGTTAACCCTCCCCTACTGCTAAATACCGGAATGAGTTTGATATAATCTTATACTTTCTCACCAGTGTGTGTGTGTGTGTGTGTCGCGTTATCAAGGTATCCTGGATTTAATTGAATTTACTCCCTGCAAAGTTGTCTCGGTTCGTTTTAAAATTAGAGTAGCAATTAAGTGCGTTTAATATTTTATTTTTATGCAAAGTATTTAAAAAGTGAACGGAAAATTTATAATTTTTTAAATAATAAAACCATTGCCCTGAGTTATAACATACCTATAGTTTTAATTGTTAACTGATTCTACGCTGCATACTGAATAACTTAAGAGCTTTTGGCACATTATGTAAGCGTGTCGCTGTCAAATTACGGAAGGAAGCGTGTTTATATAGTTCATGTCTCACTCTGTTAAATAAATCGCGGAAGAATTCCTTAGAAATTTTGAAGATAAGGGAAAATTTATCTGTTATTACACTATATTTAGATTTACCTGTATTTTTTTTTTTTACAGTTATTCGACGATTTTGTCGCGTTTTTGCTTATTATTTCATATTATACGAGGAAGTTTATTTTTATAGGTTTTAAATGTCGTTGCACCATTTGGCACATTGAATATGCAAGATTATTATCTTTTACATATAATCAACATTTGTAATTTTAAATATAAATAATAATCACATATCGCGTTGTTGTAATTTTATCTCGAGGCTTATTTTACGTGACAGATTTTGTAATTTTTATCACTAATGAGTTCTTTTTTTATTATCGTCATCTATAACGGAATCTTTCCTCCTTTTTTAAAATTGTATCTATCTTAACTGTAATAAATCTTTTTATATTTGTACCTCCTGCGATCGTCTTATCTTTTATCGCTATTAGTAACCAGTATATCAACTCTTGATTACTTGGGCGTATTTTTTGATGGAAGATTTTCATTACTTTTAACGTTCCGATCGGAAGTCGATGCTGTGTTTTAATAAAATCTTATATTAAATGTACTTCGAACAGTTGTTGGTCAGGAAGATAATTAGATCGAGTTACCATCAAGTAGATCCGGTGTATGTTTTCTTACAGACCTCCATCTATAAAGTTTTTATATAGATTCGTGTTGACTTAATTCAAAGGTTTTAGTATATTTAATATATTTTACCAATTAACACATCTATATGATTATATTATAAAATATATAAAGTCTAGTATTTTTAATATACTAACTTTACTTGCAACTTTTCAAACTAGAACAAATGCAATCTGTTTTTAAGAGTAATTTTTTTGTATTTATGAATAAGTTATATTATTATAAAGGTATGACACTGTCTAATTGTAAGGATAAGATGTAGAAAAAAAAATTATTCACCGTACAAATTTTATAAAATTTTACAAAAACTTTGCACATAATTCATATTTAATATACTGTATTTTATATAATTTGTTTTATAGCGACGAATATGCTTTTATAAAAAATTAATCAGAAATTTTAAACTCGCAGAAAATTGGTAAATAAATAGCCTTTTAGAGTTAGAATAACATAGCCTTTATAAAATATGTTATTTAAGGGCATAAACCAAAATATTTGTAAATAAAGTATTGGGTTTATAAATTGGTGGTAGGTAACGTTGTCAAATTCGGTTGCCTTATTATTTGCAGCAAATTGGTAGAAATAGCTTCTGCATAAATTAAATTATAGGTTTGTTTGTGTGGTAAATATTTCGGATAGTAGTTTTCTTTATTACAATAATAACTTGTTTTATTTAGGCGAATAAACAATTTTATAATGGTGTTGGAATCATGCAATTAATAAATATAAGTTTTTTGGACTCGTTATTCTGTAATAGTGTTATACAAATCACAATATAAGAGTATTATGTTTCAAAAATAACAGGTTTAAAATAACCTATTTGTTAATTTAATTATCTACCTATATTTTGTGATGTTCTATATACATTATTGATGCGTTTTTTTTTTTAAGTACCAAATAAATTCTTGGAATAATTTATTAAGTTGGTGAATTCAGAAGGCCTGCATTTAGATATGCGATATATAGATATGTATTATTGCTATTATAGGATATATAAATTTCAAGAACAAAAATAATTGGATAAGAGCCGAGATAATTGTAATCATATCCTCTTCGTATGAGATTCTCTTCTCTGCAGATTTGTAAGCTTACACTTACATCCTGTATCAATATATCATGTTCTGTTTTATTTCTTCCATCGATTATCTTTCCGCAGTGCACTTATTGTCTATAATTATCTAGTATATCAGTTATCATGATTGACATATCTAGAAATCCGTCACCAATTCCAATTTTTTTACTGGTTAATCGTCGCTATCATTTCCATCGCTTCATTTAATTTCATTATCTGAATAGTAATTTTGAGGATTTATTGTATTTAACAGTTACAATATTTTGCATGTTAAAATTGAACGATTATTCGTAATCAATCACAAAGATAATTACAACAATCTGATAATTAAATTTTGTTTAATTTAACAGCTTGGAGGCTTCTATTATCAGATTATAATGGCTTATAATATTAATGTAAACGCTTATTATGGCAATTATCATAATTTAGGATATAGATAGGCTATATTTAAGGCGATTTAATCGTATTATGGAGCATTTAGAGGTCACATGAAAATACAAAAAAAAATATTTGATAAGATTTAAAAATAAAATAATCTGTTTTGATAACAGATTTTTGATTTTTATACACACACAAGTGTGTGATTTGCGTATTTTTTCAATGCTAAACTAACTACTCGAGTCTATTTTTGAATGATGTGACCTTGACGTGTAACCCTAGCACGTGTTGGCATTTGACATGACACAGTTGGAAAACTATCCCGTTTTGCTAAATGCGTTTTTATTTCGATCTTAAATGGCAAATTAGTTAATTTCGAATACTCATTCTTCGTATGAAGTGAATAAAGAAATATATATATATATATATATATTCTGATATAACACTGAATAACTGGTAGTTTACATTTACTATAAAGTAAGACTTGTAGTGTTGATTGATGTTTTAAAAGCAGTGTAAATCTTTTGAGTTTAGTGGTTTTAGAAGGCATTTGCGATCTTAGCTCGAAGGTGATTGTTCCTGGAAATGGGCGTCGAGATTGGCAGTTGTGATTGAAACCACTCTCACACACTGAGAGTTAGCAGTGCTTGCAGTATGGAGAAGTTAAAGCAAATGAGTCCTGTTAAAATATTTGTATCTTCGCTTCATCAGTTATTTTGTTGGGCTAAACGAGGTAGAAAACGTTGTCATCTCTTATATGAGGTCATTTATAGAGAAGAAGCTGATAAGTTGCGTATAAACGACGATTTTCTCACGACCGATGGTAAGTTCAAGTGGTAGAAATGTAACTCCAGCGGTTTATACTGTACAGTACGTTTATTTCCTTGTCGTAATTAATAACGTTTACAATTAGGAATATTTGATGTTCTAAAACAGGTTTTATCTTATAGTAAAGGTATTTCTGACCTGTTTTATTTGTAGTATTTAGAATAGAATCAGATAAGTCGTCCTTCGTTTCCATTTTGAATACATGTGAATTTTGTTTATTGTTGGGGAAGAAATTAAAAAAAAAAAAAAAATAACGATATATTGAATTATGATTGGTTTCTACAAACCTCGTACAGTTTTGGAGGTGATTGTTCACATAATTATTACAAAATACATTACTCCTAATTTTTTAAAACTGATTTTAGTGAAAGTTTACAATTGATACTTTGATTGAAATCATGTAATGTGGGCCTGTACGGAACATAATCCAGTGTTTAAAAATAGTAAAACCAAATGTCTAAACCTGGTACTTTTTGGCCTACCAAGGCCCTTGTACTGTACTACACTCCCCAAACCAACAAAGTTAAAAGTGGTAATTGTTCCGTATTAAAAAAAATCAAAATCATATATTTTATTATTATTATTATGCAGAATTAATTCAATAAATATGCAAAACAAATAAAATTTATATTACTATTACTTAATAATTTTTATGTACAGAATTAATAATTATCAATAATTCTGATAGATAAAAAGCAGAATTAATGAAGAAGTTTTAAATATTTCTCCTCTATTCTATTTAACAAATAAATCTGCACTGTTGAAAACTAATTCATCCAATTGGCTGTATAAAAGTATGTTTGTTTTTGTATTTATCTATGTTATCACATATTTTAACTGATACTGCATTTGGTATGTAACCACAATTCCTTTTGTAGACAAATAATGTAATCAGTAACAAAAGAAAGAATATAACATTAATTTCTAAAATAAATGAAATAAAATTTTGAATGGTGAAAATAATTAGTAAAAACATTCAAATATTTAATGTAGTATTAAAAAATATTGCTTTACTTCTTTGACTAATTAAATCAAATAATTTTAAATGCATAGTTTTACATTGCGATTAATCTAAGAAAGAATCGCTAACCAGCTTAAAACAATATCTTTTCAAAGCTTATTTTATAATGATTAAGTGAATAATCAATACCAGAATATAAGAAGATTATGGCAATTCAAAAATTCAATGAACTGTATTGATTAATAACTTTCGTTTTTTATACGATAGTTATAACAACTTTAAATTATAATTACTGATATTATATTGATTTTTCTTAATTTATCAACAATAATTCAATATTTTTTCATGTACCAGTTTGGATTTCTAAAGTCCAGAAATGATATAAATCACTATTTTGCTATCAGACTCAAATAAAGGACAGAATAAAGAAATGATACATGCTACAAAAAATAAGAAAATATAATGTATTGCAATAAATTTTATATACAGTAGAGCATCGATTATCCGACCCCCGATTAACCGACCGCGTTCTAGTCGGCAAATTCAAATGTCCGCTAGTGATGTGGCACTACAATATTTGGTTACGTCTTGGCTACTTTAATTTTATTTTTGTTAAATTTTTGCATGTTTTAGCTGGCAGCACTGGCTCGACCATGAAAGGGAGTCTAGTATTTAAACTAGGCCTAATACACTATACTAATAATGTATTTTTTCATACTTTTCGGTTATTGACCAACCCCAGTCCCCAATTAAGTCGGATAATCGAAGCTCTACTGTATATACATAATTGATTTGTATTGATTTTTTTTTAATATAAATTAAGATATTAGTTCTAAAACACATATTACTTATTAAAATTGAATAACGAACCTACTGGAACTGGTATAATAAAGAGAAAACAACACCTTTCTTAAATTCCAGCAAACGTTTAACTATATAAGAACGTTTTCAACTGATTCCATCAGTCTTCTTCAGTTACTCGAACAAAAAAAGAAGAAAGAACCAAATTCAAATTTGAATTTGGTTCTTTCTTCTTTTTTTGTTCGAGTAACTGAAGAAGACTGATGGAATCAGTTGAAAACGTTCTTATATAGTTAAACGTTTGCTGGAATTTAAGAAAGGTGTTGTTTTCTCTTTATATTACTTATTTGTTGTAACCTAGTTCTTCAAATTACTTTATTTGAAAACAAAGAAAGCCTAATAGAAATTAAAAATAATTTGAAAAATTTTTGTGAAAGTCTTGATTTGTATATTCTATATAAAAGTATAAAAATCAATTTTTATTGCAAAGTCAATCTAAATTGATTATATATATTGAATTCAAATAGAAATACTTGTATACAGAAGACTGATGAAATTATTTGCATATATATTTTTTAAGACATAAATTATAATCAATACAATGAAACCAAAATAAGATAGTTTATTTATTTGTTTTAATCACTAAGATAAAATTAAAAGTAATTACAATTAATATGTTATTAAAATGAACTACAAACATTTTGTGAAATTTAGGAAATTTAACAAAAATGTAATACGAAACTGCAAAATAAATATATGAATAATGACAATGTGGATTTTCCTGACAAAGGGGGGCAGGGAAAATAAAAAAAAAAACCTTGAAAAGTTTGTAAAGTATAATAATGAATGCAATGTTGTAATTGTAAGAAAGACTTGTTATAGATATTTCTGAATACTATTTGAATTGTCTTTTTATACGAAGTTACTTAGAATTAGGCAAATCAAATAATACTGAGAAATTCCTGTAGTCAATTATTGTAATTTACAACCTTTTCTGGCATTTCTGCTAGTCACCATATTTATAACAACAACATAATATGCATGCTAATTTTATATTTTGTACTATTTTTTAATTAAAACTTTTTAATATTATTAAATATTTATTCTTTTGTTTAAGATACTCTTCGTAACTTGACCTTTTTTTGAATATTTTTAATGTTGCCATTCTGTTTTTTGTAATTTTTAAAGATGATATAATTGAGTATGTGGAAAGGTTACATTTAAATTTTGTTTTAATAATTAATGCCACAAGTTAGTTGACTCATTTTTATTTAATATTCAATGTTCTATGTTTATCTATGATCTTCACTAAATAGAGTCAATTACTTATATGTAGTTTGCTTTTATTCTTGTATATGAAATATTCAAAATGGTAATTTTTGAATAATTAAATTAAATTTACATTTAATGTAAAATAATTTTTTTATGTCAAAAACTAATTATGTAAAGAGACAGTTAAATTTAGAAAAATACTGACTAGACATGTTACACTTTAATTCAATCAGTTCTCTGCTGTCAGGTCTTTTTCAAATCATTTCTTAATTTATAAATTAGTTGGCAATTGATGATTAATTAAGTGATGTTTTGTCAATTGAAGTCAAGATAAAGACTAAGATTTAACAATTATTCAAAACTGAAATTTTTATCTTTTTTCTTTCAATATATAGTCAGTGAATTATAAAAGATAAGAAAAATTAATTAATATTTTATTTGAATCAATTTCGAAGGTAAAAAAAATATTACGTGTCTTGTTGCTTATTCACTCGCATATAAAACCGAACCTGATATATATTAATAATCAAACAATATAGTCAGTTTCTTATTGGGCTATAATAAGGCTAATTAATTATTAATATGCTAAGTAATTTGGACTAGAGATAGACAGTTGTCACCTCATGTTAAATTTAATAATTAGAAATAAAATTAATTTAGCATTTTCTGGGAGAAAATTGAACACAAGATGGCAGCTTAACCACCTGTCTCTAGTCTAAATTACGTACTAGTTAGTATTGTAGCCTAATAAGAATCCTGTCTAGGCCCTTGTGCCACAAACTCCAACTCAAACCAAGAATCCTGTTGTATAGTTTGATTGATGGTTATTTACAAATTCTAGTCAGTTTGGAAGATATTAATAATTGATGAATTTACTAATCCTTTAAATAAATCTAGAAGGCTTCTTCTGAGAAATTTTTAACTATTTAAGAAATAGAATTTACAAAATAATAAAAGTTTTATTTAAAACCTTAAGATTTTATAATTATATGCATTTTGTACAGCAAGTTATAAAAAATAAATGCAAAAATTGATATTCCTGACATATGACTATACAGATGATATGCAGTCAACAATGAAATTTGTTGCCAATTATCAACAAACTACATTGCATTTTATTAAGATATAATTCTCTGAGTGAATTATACAGCAAGCATCTTTTATCTATATGTATGTGTGTATTGAATTCTATTAAAAACAGAACTTTGGATTATAATTATATCCTCTGTAAAAAATAAAACCTGATATGGCTCGTTTGCAATAGAAAAAATTAAATATTATGAATTTTGTAACAGAGCAAATCATCTAGGATTTCAGTTTTAAATCAACAATATCTAGAATGAAGTTTTAGAACAAATATTTTTCAGAATTAAGATGCTGTTTAGTCAAATAAAAGTTTATTGAATAAGGTTTATAGTTTATTTTAAGCCATCTTCTGCTTATAACAAATTGGAATATTCTTATATCATTCAGTTTCTGCATGAGATGACTCATTTTCGAAGGAGCTGCAGTCCACCGTAGCCAAGCAGTTTCATTTCTTGAACACTGGGAGTTCAATCATGGGTTCGCACCTCACCAGGACAGGCTGGCTACGTGGTGTTTTCCGGGTTCTCTCCGTGTCTGTAACACCTGAATAGGGGCCAGTTACTCTTAAAAAGATCTCCCAGAAGGCATCCCCCCCTAGGCAGGTTACCCAAGTGTTGCATTGTCTTAACTTAACCAAACAAACAAACGTTGAAGGATCTGTTTTGTATGTCTATAAATATATAACTAATTGGAATAGGAAACAGTTTAGAAAAAGAACATATTTTTCTGTCTTTTTAAATATTTTAATGACAAGTATTAAAATTTTTTGTCATATTAAATGTATTAATCTTTATCAGAATTAAATTAAGTTATATAGAAATGAGAATGCAGAATTATCATTTAATATTACAGTCATAATTCATATGATGGAAGAGGGAGATTTTGAGATAAATGCAGAAAAGTAAAGTGACTGCTACTACATATAAAAATTTTAAAAAAATATTGCTCTTTCTTTATTGGATTATCAGTTTTTCATGAAATGTAAAGCTGATAATCAATAAAGGATTGAAAACATTTAATTACAAAAGATTTAGTTACCAAAAAGTAAAGCAATTATTAATATTGCATACAATACTATGGAATTTAAACAATTCAAGATTGTCAAAGTCAATTGTTTTATTTTAAATTTGTCTTCAGGCAATTTTTTTAGCTATTTTCACTAACTTCTTTTCCTTAATATGTAAAAGTAACTAAAATATTCTCCAGTAGAACAAATTTTTAAAATTTATTTTGTATATTATCATTATTACCTTTATATAAATTAGATGTGCTGTAATAATTATTTATTTGTTAGATAATTATTAAAAAGTATAAGTTTATTTAAAAGAAAAAATAAATTTTAAATTATTCATAAATTATTCTAATTTTTTTAAATTATACATAATTTTTTTTGCTACGTTTGAAATTATAAGTTAAAAATTTTTGAACAATTTATCAGCATATTAAAATTT
Source organism: Centruroides vittatus (assembly GCF_030686945.1). Lineage (NCBI taxonomy): Eukaryota > Metazoa > Arthropoda > Arachnida > Scorpiones > Buthidae > Centruroides > Centruroides vittatus. Next base: position 484,709 of record NW_027122505.1, on the reverse strand, counting down.
AGATATTAGTACAGTAGAATAGAGATGAACATGAACATTTTTTAAAGAACAGCTACGAATTATCCGCTATAATAGTGTTTTTTATTTTATTTTTTTAATTTAGATAATTTCTTCATTTTTATAAAAATAATGTAATATTATTGTAATATAGTAAAGTTCTATATTAAAAATTATTTTCATGATTAGAAAGTTTTTGATTTATTTTATTTTTTGTAAAAGTTTTACGTACAGAATTTTAATGTTGAAATTTCTTTTGAAATAACAATATTTGGATTTACAAAAGTGATAAGTTCGTATCTTTAAAATTAAACTTGCATTTCTGGAAGAAATGTTTAAATGGAATGTTGCTGAATGACATCTTTGTAACTCCAGTAACAATGGTCCTGGATAATATTTTTTCATCAGTTGTGCCAAAAGGAATTACTTCCAGATATAGTTAGCAGCAATATTTATAAAAAAATATTCTCTTTTGCATGAAACTTTGAAGGAGTTATTCATCATAAATGACAATTTAATTATTTTAATCAGATTACTTTATTTTTTTTAAAATTTGATGTATATTGATTGGCAATGTAACATGCTTACTATATGAAATATTGCTTTTTATAATAACCTAATATTAACTTTAATATTTATAGGCTATATATTAAAATAATAATAATATTGATAATTATATAATTCAAATTTTGAATTATATAAAAGTTCAGTAACACTCCACTTAGAATATGTTTAGTTTATAATTTTTTTAAAAATGATTTTAACCTTATTAGTAATAGATTAAGAGTAATAGATTAGTAATAGATGAATTCTGATACTATGTATTAACCACAATAATAACTCAATGAATTCTTATCTGTAGAGTTCTATTAAATTAATAATTTATAAGATTTCTCTCTGGAGTTAGCATCAAACTTTAAATATAATCATTTTCTATTATTCTGTATGTTTATTCTTTCATATGTAGAATATAAAAAAAAGTCAAATAATATATAAAATTTCTAAATTAGAGTTTTATTATGTTATATTTTCACTTGGTAACATGTATACTATAATTTAGTGTTTAAATTTTACAGAAAAATAAAATGTAAATAATTGATGTAATCAAACTTTTATTGGATTTATTATATTCATTTTATATAAATATATAAATATACATATTATTAGACTGTCTAATATTTTATAGTATATATTTTGAATTATTTCATTTGTTATCAGTATATAAATTATTGTAAAATTTTAAGTGTGTTTTGTTTTTTATCTGATTAACTATGATGAATCATGCATTGTAGCAGAGAATAGCTTTTTTTCTTCTTTCATAGGTTGACTAAGTGCAAAAATGATGATAAATTACTGCTGAAATTTAGCCAAGTGTTAGTAGTGCTTTATCATTATTTATACATGTATTCTGCATTTTGTTTGTAAGATTCTCTTGAATGAACATTACATGTTGAATACTTTTACACAATTATTTTTATATATAAAGTTTTCTTATTAAAGATATGCATATTTTATTAGTTTAACAAAGTTAATGGGTCTGTAGGAATCTTTATATGAAATGAACATTCTACTGTCTATTCAAAATGTTATTTCCTGCATGGAAATTCTTTCTTTTAAAAGTGTGGGATTTAGAGATTATTGGAATTGCCTAGAGTATAAAGATGAGAGAATAAAGAACACAGTAGTAGTTTGTTTTTATTGTAAAAACTAGAATTAGGTTGTTATAAGAAGGAAAAAGTAATTTTTCTTGGTTTTATATCATTGTAATGTAAACATCTGTTTCAAACTCTAGTTAATTATTATATTTTTTTTTTCACTGTTACTGATTTTGCACCGAAACTTTTTACTTGTCTAAAACCAGAATATTTTTCAATCCTCTTGATATATTTGAAGTTGAACAAACATAAGTAAACTGAATAATAATTCAGAGGTTAAAAAATAGAGCCTTTATTAATTATTATTAAAACTACTAATTTAACAATCATTACCAATAATTAAATCAGGATTAGCTTTTTTTTTCAATAGTCACTAAAGGGGACTTTGTGTTAGGTTTTTGGCGATATAAACTGTCAGAATTATTGTTAGAAAATATACTTATGTGAGAAACAAAATAAAAATAGATTTCAAATGTTCAAGCTAGAACCTCAGTTTACAGTATAAAAATTATAACCTTACTTGCTATTTCCAGCAGATAATTTTAGTCCTGCATTAACATTTTCGACTCCCAAGGGAGTAGAAACATTAGTACAGCTGGAATTATCTGCTGGAAATAGTAAGGCCAAAAACACACATGCATAAAATTGTGTGGCAGAAAACTGAATCAGCTTTCAGTTTTCTGTTTTATGCTTTTATGCCAGAACACACATATGTAAAAATTCTGGCCGAATAGGAAACACCACTGCCACTAACAGTGCTAATTTTATTAATTTTTTCCTCTCATATATCTATCCCTTTGTACCTTCCATTTTTTCTCTGCTTCCTCTGCTATAATATAGAAAATTTAAATTAATAGACTTGTATTCCAAATTCAAATAAAAAACATGTGATCTAAATACTATATATCAATTCTTCTAGACCTACCTGTTGTTTGAAATTTTGCAGCTATAGCCGGCTATCCATAAATGTTGTTTAAATACAGTGTCTTTATACATGACACTGATGTGGTTGAACGGATTCAATAAACTCCTCTATTTCATTAATTTTTTGTTTTTTCGAGATTGTCACAATTGTAGGGTTAACCCTCATTGCCACCATTGTTAGAATAAAAACCATGTGTCTACTCTGACATCACAAAAAAGACCTCTTTATTGGAGGAATTTTGGCATAAAAATTTTACAGTGTAAAAAGTAGAGACATGCTCTACTCTTTTTTCAGTTATGTTTCAGCCAAAATTTCAGAAAAATTTTTACACTTTCTGTTTTATACTAGATTTTACATATATAATAACAACGGCAAGGCGTATATATATATATAAATAAACAACAACTAACCCATTACATATAAAGATCAACAACTGCTGAATTATCGGGCTAGCAAATGGCTATAGTAATATTAATAATTAAAGTTAATTTGCTACTAGAGTTAGGCGTTAGGTGCCATCTCTTGCTAAATTTAATAATTAGAATTTTAATTAAATAATTTAAATAAATTTAGGCCTAACTGGAAGAAAAGAATCGGCCCGAAGCGGGATACGAACCCGCAACTTCTGCTATCCGTGCAGACACGTTACCAGTTACGCTACCCGGACCTTTGCTCCGATCTTCCCTTCCAGTTGATATAAGATTACCAGTTGATATAAGTCCAGTTGATATAAGATTACTTTAATTATTAATATTACTATAGCCATTTGCTAGCCCGATAATTCGGCAGTTGTTGATCTTTATATGTAACAGGTTAGTTGTTGTTTATTTATATATATATATATATATGCCTTGCCGGGGTTTGCGATGGCCGGTTGAGTGCCTTTGGGAGGACGTGGGCAATTAATGTGTCCCCAGCCGGCATTGTAATGACCGTCGATGGTGGTATGGTAATCTTATATCAACTGGAAGGGAAGATCGGAGCGAAGGTCCGGGTAGCGTAACTGGTAACGTGTCTGCACGGATAGCAGAAGTTGCGGGTTCGTATCCCGCTTCAGGCCGATTCTTTTCTTCCAGTTAGGCCTAAATTTATTTAAATTATTTAATTAAAATTCTAATTATTAAATTTAGCAAGAGATGGCACCTAACGCCTAACTCTAGTAGCAAATTAACTTTAATTATTAATATTACTATAGCCATTTGCTAGCCCGATAATTCGGCAGTTGTTGATCTTTATAATAACAACTCAAAGCCTGATGCATATATGAAATAACCAATGATTGCCTTAAATATCGGTCTAAAAACTGGCTAATTAAATGATTGATATAAAGTAATTTGACATTAGAGGTAGATGTTAGGTGCCATCTCTTAACTAAATTAATAATTATAATTTAAATAAATTTAAAACCTTCTGGAATTTAAAGAACTGATCCGGGCGGGACTAGCCAGTTTTTAGCCAGATATTTAAGGTGATCGTTGGTTATTTCATGCTAGATTTTATGCCAAATTTTACGAATGTGTGTTTCTGGCCTAAGGTTGTAATTTTTATATTGTAAAAATAGAACATTCAACTATAAGATATGATAATTCTTGCTTTAAATATTTTCAAGCTGTAAACTAATTTGAAGTGTAGATAAGTTTAAAAATTGCACAAATTATAGTTTTTACTTCTCTTTGTATCATCTTAAAATATTTTAGTGTATAATAAACCTTTTTTTAAAATTATATTAAAGTAAATTGAATTTATATTAAAAGGCTAATTTAATACATATTATACAGGGTGGGAAAGAAAGTTACTTAACACCCCTTCTACAGAATATAGAATGCACCCAAAGAATGTATATTGTGAGCACATCATAATTCCAACACACATCAATGTCCATAATTCTAACTGTTTGAGATAGGTCAATAAAATTTTTCAACAATCAATTCCTTGTGAAATTCTGACCCTAAATGATCTATCACATGACTCCTGTAAAGGTTGTCTCTTCACAGAGTAAGGTCAAAAGTCACATGGCCTTGTAAATTACCCCCACCTGTGTTGTTTATTTGTAAACAGGAGGGAGAACAAAGGGAGCAGTCAGGCGAAAGACCATTTGCCATATGTTAAACTATTAGAGAAAAAAAAACATAAGAAAATGTAAACAAAAGCGAGATGTGATTGTGAGCTTGACTCAGCGGTCCTCCGCCAACGTCCTGGAAAGCTTCAGATGAAAGGAAGGATTGTGATTGATTGGAAGTTTCTGCCAAATAAGTCAAATAACAGGACGATGGAGAGAGGAGGAGAGCAGGGCAAGAAACTGGACATGGGAGTCTCTAACACTTGGACAACCTGCAGAGCTTAGAGAGAGTGTCCCTCCTCTTAGAGAATTCTCTGGGATGGGTAGTGTAGAGACGAGAATGGACCACACAGTTGAGTCGACTCCATCAGGTGACTAGGCTTCTCCAGAATTTCGTAATCCCAGAAGAGGACAACCTGTTGTTTAATGTACCTCGTGTCATCATCCTGCACATACTATATTTCTAACTTGTGTAATCTACATTCTGAATTTGTAAATAAACTGTAAATAGTATATAATTTGAGTGTGGAGGTGTGCTTTTCTACGAACCAACATAAGAACATTTCTCGAGTCGAAGAACCAACTTGAGTCGGGTATTTGTAAAGATCTTCACTGACGCTGTAGGCAACTGGAGCAGCTTAGATCTTAGATCTTTACTACTCCCTCCCCATTTACATTTTTGTAGTTGCATTCAATGTGGCCATCATCAAGATGGCAGCCTTGTGTGTAACACACATCAGTCTGTTTCCCTGTTCGTCTAATGTGTTCTTGACATGAGTGGATTAACTTGGTTATATTTTATATTCTGTAGCAGGGGTGTTAAGCGACTTTTTTTCCCACCCTTTATTTTAAAATAATATATAAAAAATATATATATAGAATATGGGATGTTTAGTTAATAAGCCTCTTATTAATGCCTAAAACCTTGCTGGGAGAAGGAACATAAAGCTGGAACACCTGTAAAGAAAGACAAGACAAAAAAATGAGTAGAAAGAGGAAGTCGAGAGAAAAGGATATATGTATAGAATCTAAGTTGTAGTTGTATCTTAGAAGATGAATTTGTTGTTACATATATATAATTTACCTTAAAAATTGCATTTTTATAATGTACAGTGTATATTGTAGGAGGAGAATGATTTACCAAATAGTCTAAGATAATAAATTAAAAACCAAAGTATAATAGTTTTAAAAATTACACAAGCAACAGTACTTGTATACTGACTCTGAAATGAATATTGTAACAAAATTTTCATTATTACATTTATTGAAATATTGTATTATTTTTAGAAATTGTTAATATAATTTAGAAAGATTCTAGATATAATAGTTATTTTTTGTTGAGAGCTGAATGCATCAGATTTTATATTCTTCATGTCTGAATAATGAATAAAAGAAATATATTTTTTTCTTTTAGATAGTAAGGAGATTGTGAATGATTAATTCAACTACAAAGTTCAATTGAAATCTTAGTAAATTTTAAACACACTTTTTAGAATATTAATATTATCTACTGTAAATAAATAATAAAACCAAAACAGTTCAAATATGTACCTCATTTTTAATGATGTGTAATTGTTGTTTAATTTAAAAGCAATAATAAATCATTGTGGGGCACTCCTATCTTCATTACTGTTGGCGTCAATTTCATTTCAACCTACAAAGTTTGCGTAATTACTAATAGATGAAAAGTGCTAAGTTATATTTGATTAATATGGTTAATAATAAGTTAATACTATTGTTGCTGCTAATCTCTGGAATAGAACCAAATCCAGGACCTCTGCAGAAATCTCTAATAAGGATAGGAAGACCCCCCTAAACATCAAAAACTACCAACTAATAATGCAAAATCATTGGAATCAGAAACAAATCTTATTACCGAATATACAGAAGTTAGAAGAACAGAACCAACAAGTGAGAAACTTAAAACTCCTTGCTAGAACTATTACCAACAGAATCTACAGACATCTCAACAACAGACTTATGGTTAAAAATAGTCGATCTAATCACCACCAGTAATGATAAACTGATGGGTCAATTTTTACTAATTTGAGAAGAAATTAATATAATTCAAAGCGAAATAAAAAACTTTAAAGACAATTACAACTGGCTAATGAAAGAAATGAAAAAATTCAATCTGAATTAACTAAACTATGGCTTTATAAGGAATTAACTCGATATAAGCTTGATTCTCTGACTAATATTATGAATAATAATAATATAATAATATACAACTATTCAAAGATGCTAAAAGAAATTACTCAAAAAGAATTATCAATTTTTTTTTTCTCAAATTCTTTAAAAATAATATGCAATGAATTCGAAGATATAAAATTTATCTATTCAATACTCAACTCTAATGTTAATATTAAATGTATAGGATTGAAATCGGAACAGCTAAGAAACAATATCCTAGCAGCTTTTAACAAGCTGAAATAAATCGCTAGGAGAATGGCAAAATATAAATATCTCAACAGACCTAGTAAAAAATTCCCACAAAAGAAGAAAGTTACTTATACCATACTATATTGACCTAAAAAAACAAGGAATACAATTAAAACTGCATGATGATTATCTTATAATAAATCATCAAAAAGTTACTTATAGCTATATACAGAACAAACTAGTAAATGATGAAGATTTTTTAACATATACCCTACAGAAAAATCTAATAACATAAGTAATTCACTTACAATCAAAAATCGAACCTTTACCGGCGTGTATCGTATAAAAAATCGTCCCACAAATGTTTTCGAACTTTATGAAGTTCTTCTTCAGGTGGAAATGGAACACTTCAGAAAAAGTAGAATAAGAGAAAAATTTCAAATTGAAAAGTTTGCCGAATTCCGCTTCGATGGACATGCACAATTGTGCGCAGGTGTCAAATTATTACAGATACTTGTCTAGCAGGAGTTGCTAGGCTGGTGATAGGTTGATCTCTTCTTTTTGGTTGATGCATGTATTTTTATGGCTCATTTTATAAATAGCCATAGCTTCTAACCATTTTATGCGCTCAGGGTGGGGTGTGGTTGTGATGATTTTGGCTTTGTCGAGTTCCGCCTCAATGTCCTAGTCTGTTGCATAAATACTTAGGGTTGTAGTGAGCCTTCCGTGTTGTAGGTCAGCTTGGTGTTTTGTTAATCTGGTCTTTAACGAGCACTTAGTAGAACCAATATAGATGAGTTCTTTTTGCCATCTGTTATCCACTAGAGGGATAGAATGTATGCTGTACATTCTGTTGAGATTTGGGTCTTTCCCGTTTCTGTCTGCTATGGTGGGGCCTCTTCTATGGATTATTTGTAATTGTTTCTTGGCTATTTCTCCATATATTTCTTTAACATATTGGTTGAAGATGACAGGGAGCCTTGTTTGTTTGTTCTGGGTGTTGGTATCCTTTGTCTGTGCTGTGGATGTGCCCCTTTGACGATGTTGCCATAAGTAATTCAAGAAAAGAAAGCGATCAAAAAAATTATAATAAATTTTTAAAAAATATTTATTTAAAAATAACAAATTGAACCTTACAAGGTCTATTAAGTAAAATAGCAATTAATGACTTTTTACAGTTGCTAAATAATTGACATTCTGGGTATAATAGAAACTTGGATGGTCTCTCCAAGTAATGAGATAATAAAAAAAAACAACGAAGAATATACTATTATATCATCAGCTGCACAGAAACCAGAAGGTTCAGGATGACCCTATGGATGATTAAGCTTAATTTTAAAGAAAAACGTTGGTATAGTAAAACTTATTCAAAAATCTAATAATTATATAACAACCTTATTGCAAATCACTGATTTAGATATGAAATATTTAGATAATAACTAATTATAATCATGCTAGTATACATTCTGCCAGATCATATAGGTATATTAAATGAAATATTCAAAAGTCTTGAAAGTTGGAAAAATATCTCTCCACACATACTAATAATAGGGGATTTTAATTCCCGAATTACTCTAATAATGGATTCAGAATATAGAGGTCCAAACATTTTAATTCGGAATAGCTGAGATTCAAAAGATATAAAACACAATAAATTGGGTCTTCAACTATTAAAATATATACACCAACTACAACTATTTATTTGAAATAGGAGATTGGAAAAAGATTATCCATCAGAATTCACTTGCGTTACTAATTCTGGAAGCTCTGTGATTGATTTGACGATATGTTCCGAACTGCTGTCTGACCTGTGTGTAGATATACAAGTATTAAACTGTGACTGTCAGGCCATTTTCTAGTTAAAACTACCTTTGAAGTTGCAAAAAATCAAGTTTATAAAAATAAATCATTACCTTATCAAAAAATAAATTACAAATTAGCGATAAAATTAAAAATTTACATAAAATTACACAAGAAAATGGAATTGAAATATATTTTCAATTGGAAGATATAATAAAAAAATTCATAAATATAAAAATGATAAAGAATATAAAAGCTGATCAATTTAAGAAACCTCGGTATGGCTTCGATTGTTATATCTTAAAATTAAAGAAAAATAAAGCTTTGACGTAATTTAGGAAAATATATTCAGAAACAAAACTTATTAACTACAAAAAAATAAAATCAATATATTATAATTTACTAAAATCTAAGAAGATAAAATACTTCAAAAATTTAGAACAACGGTTAATTGAAAATAAAAATAGTGATTTCTTTTGGTCAACAATACAAAGGTTATGTAGAAAAGATTCTGAAGATCAATTGCATATAGAATTTTCAACCAGGTCACTCTATTTCAAAAGATTTACTACCATTAATAAATTACCTACTACAGAGATGTTGAATCCGGTAAATGATATTTTAGATCCTTTAATTACTTATGAAGAATTGGATGCTTCAATCAGAAAAATAAAACCAAAATCCTCTCCAGATACTGATCTAATCTGCAAAATTTCTAAAGCTGCTACCATCGTCAGGAAAACAAACCTTGCTTGATCTATTTAATTCATTCTATAATTTGTCAATTTATCCGGAATCATGGAATACAGTTAAACTGCTTATGTTTTATAAAAGAGGAGATAGGAAAGACTCAGGAAACTACTGTCCAATAGCACTACTACCGACAATAAGAAAATGCCTTATTGCAATATTAGCAATACGATTTGAACATTGGATAGTGGAACAAAACCTCTGAACTCAAAATTTCAATTTGCATTTATTAAAACTAAAGGAACTGAAATGGCTCTTTTCTTTCTAATATCGATTGTTCAAATTTATCTACAAAAAAAACAGAAAAATATATACAGGTATACCTCAAGTTACGTTGTTTGTCAAAAAAAGTATATGGAAAAATAAAAATCAAGTTTAAGTCATTTTATTCGACTTTACATCCGTCTGCCACAAATATTGAAGTCGTAATATCGCTAGAAAAGCGTTAAAAGCACACAAAATCATATTAAAATATGTACATTTACAGTAAATGTTAATATAATCATCATAAATCCTAGAGAACGAAACACGAAAACATCTGTTTGTGTTGTCGTCTTATTTAGCGGTCTTTAAGTGCTCATTATTGGCGTTTTCCACGGTAGTTCCAATATCTACCATTTGGCGTCGTCGTCAGCGCCACTCTATATTGGTAATTTTAACATAAATTAGTTTATTTTCTACTATCGCTTAAATAATTTTAATAACTGTATTTGTTATTTAACCTTAAAAAGTTATCTTATTTTATAATGTCTTAGAGAAACCACATTCACAAATAAAGAGTCCATGATGTACTGTAAACATCACCAAATTGTAAACATGTACATTTATATGTATGTACTGTACATACATGTATACATGTATTTGTAAATTTAGATTACTTTTTTCTGTACTATATTAAAAACTAAAATTTATTTGTTTGTAAGCTTAAAATAGATTTTTATTAACCATATATTATTAAAAATGCATTTATAAATAAAATACGGAACTGGGAATGGTAATTTGTGGTTTAGCCTAGTGACAAGTAAATTCGACTTAAGTCGCCTCTCCTGGAACCAATTACCGACATAAGGTGAGGTATACAGCTTTCATTGATATCTCAAAAGCATTCGATTCTGTTCATGTCTCGACTTTAGTAAATAAATTAAAAATATACGGTACTGGTAAAAAATTTTCTGAATTAATAGCAAATTTATTTTCCTCATATAGAATCAACATCAACCATGGCAACCAAACATTCCCAGATTTAATTATAAACCATGGAATACTTCAAGGAGAACCATTATCACTGTATTTTTTCAATTTGTACATTAATGATATAGATAAATTATTTCTAAGTGATACTAAAGGAATTCAGATTTCTGGACGAATTTACCACTATCTTCTTTATGCCGATGACCTGATACTACTAACTCCATCAAGAATAGCCTTACAATGTAAACTTAATACAGTAAATAATTACTTGAATTCTTTATATTTGTCGATTAATGTGTCTAAGTCTAAAATAATAATAATTAGAAATAACGTAAAATTATCAAATCAAGAGAAATCATTTTTCTTAAACGGTCAACCTCTTACATTAGTAAATGACGTAAAATATTTAGGCATAACATTTAATTGGAATTGTAATTTTCAACTACATTTTAAAAATCTTACTACAAAAATAAATACCTTACTATATAATGCCATTTATTTATGTTCATCATTAAAAATTACGAATTTAAAATTACAGATGAAATTATTTAATACCCTAATAATCCCTTCAATATATTATGCTAGTCCTATATGGGCACTTGGCCTTAGAAAAATTCCATGTCATTTTCTTGTGAAAATTGTTAAAAATTGAAAGAACAGTTTCAGGCTATGCATTAAGATTCGAAACAAATAGATTTCATCTATTTCTGTTTTATTTGAAGAAACTAATCATGTTTTTTATTATAGACTAAAAAAACACCACTGATGATATTAGATTTCTACATCAAGTAATGTTAAATCAGACCAATGACTAAAGAAATAACAAAAATCTATGGCAGTATAAATTCAATAATTTATTACAAACATTTGGAATTTCAAGCAAAGTGTTTGATAACTTAGAAACAGACTGGCAATATGGTTATACTTTAATGATTGAATCAGCTTTCTTATAATATATAATTAACCCCCTGTAACAAGATTTGCCTTAATACAAATAAAACAATTATAATAAAAAAAAAATAATAATAAATCATTGTATCAGCAATTTAAAAAAATTTTAATGAATTATTTTTCTAATTGAAATAAATTTAATGTTTAAATTTTGTTTTGGATGTGAATATAAAGTAATTGTAAACAATATTTCAAATAATTCTGTTAAAATAAATTTAGAATTTAACTTTTAAATTCAAATAAATAAATAAACAGTTTTGGAAGTTGAAGGAAGTATTTTTACTTAATGATTTGAATTTAACTGGATAGTATTAACAATTTTGCTGTCAAGGATCATTGATGATTATTACTTATATGCATCACAGCACAGTTGCTGTGAGCATCCTGTGTGTTATTCAACATTAATTTATGCATTTTAATTTTCTACAGACCTGTTATTCAAATAATGCGTTGAATTGTATAGCATGACATACGAGAATGTCACTCGATGTTAAAATTTGTACCTCTTTCTTACATGATTCATACTTCATGAGAATGGAAGACACATTCCCTTCTTTTTTCTATTATTCTCTTACATAAACGTTCATATTTCAAAAGAACAAAAGAGAAACATGCATGCAGTTTTGCTACTTGTAGTTTAAAATAAAGCTTTGAAAGCATAGGACTATTTGTGTTGTAAAATTTTTAAAATATGAGAGGGCATGCAGTTAATTAAAAATTCAAAATGGAAAATATTATATCCCAATAAAGAAATTTAAAAGAAAGATGATCGCAAAGTGTAGTTTTTATATTTTAGATAAGCTTATATATACAGTATAAAGATAGTATCTATTTGTATTTGTTTAACTTACATATATAAATGACTAATTATGATTCATCAAAGCTAATTCTGCTATAATTCTAATCATTTCAATTTTATCAGTCTTCACATTGAAGGATGCAAAGTATTGTGGGCTACCAACAGATAGAAGAGTAGACTTTTCTTTCTGACCAAAATAGAATAGAATTATGTCACAAACAATACTATTTAGTGTTGCTTTCTCTTCTCCTTTCCATTCCATGAAGTATGAACTAACCTTAAATCTACATTTATAAAATAGGAAATTACATAGTTTTATATAATTATGTAGAATAGATGCATGCTTGATTATTTATATTTTTTGTTTAGTTTTGATTATTTAATATTGTATTTTTGGTGTAGTAAGGTTAACAAAATAGAATGCAAAAGAGGAGAGCATAGAATATTATAAAGTGGCAGTGAAGGAAGAGAGAGAGAAAAAATGAAACCTAAATTTGTTTCAACATTTTGTAATCAATGTCAAAAGTATACATACAAAAGCCGTGTTTCAAAAAACTTCATTAATTTTGTTACATGAAAATTTTGTACTTGATTTTGTATGTCTCATTATCTATCTCATATTTTGGCAAGATTTTCTATCATTTTCTATGTTTATAAACAATGTGTAAGTAGTTTTTACCAATAAATATTATATTGAGTGGAAATTTGCATTTAACACCTGAGTAATAACAATTTTTTGTATGGTGGCAATGTTAAAGTGAAATTTTAAAGATTTATGAGTTATATCATAGTAGTATTGATTTTTAAATAAGGAGTCACTGCTGTGACACCCTGCCAAGTAAAAAAGTCACTGATTGACTATATACACAGGAATCGGAGTTGCTGATTTTCGGGGATTGATTTCTCCGTTCCTAAAACACCTATAATAATTCCAAATAGCTCATTCAAAAGAAAATTGTTTTCTTATGTAGGGAGCAAGATTTCAAGATTTTCTATGAAGTGGTTGACAAAATATAAGCAATTGAAAAGTGCAAAAATTGTCAAAAAAGCTGTATTGTCATCTTCTTCTCCTTCTCCTCCTTTTTCTTCATTCAGCACTGCAGACGCTCATAGAGAAAAAAACTACTGGGTCAAGTCTTTCTCATAATCAGTGAGGTGCTTGAGAAACTTCTGGGTCTGGGTCAATAGGTCAAAGTTTATGGGGATTTCCCATAGAGCTAATTCAGTTTTACAGCTTAATCTTATGCTTACAAAGATAAAATTGCAAGGAAACAAAATGAATTTTATTCAAAATGTTATTCAGAATTACAAAAGCTCAAATTTATGCGAATTAAAACTTTTTATGATGATTTTTCTAAATGGCATATCAAAAGCCTCTGTCAGCAATCTGCAATGAATATTGAAAGTGTTCAGTTTGGCAGCACATTTTGTAGGCAATGTATTCAGTCAGCAGTTACCAAGAGCCGACTGATCTTATGTCTTGATGTAATAATACAATTATTAAACAAAAATGTCTGAGATGTAAAAAAACTATGCCAAGTAAAAATTTATGACAATTTAGACAACAGTCAAAATTTTTCTTAGCAGTTTTTCTTTGGTAAAGATAAGATTTGTGCTTGGAAGTGTACCCGCAAGACTTTTATCTGTGTTTACCTTACATTTTACCTTTAAGTACCATGCTTAGCTTTACTAAAGAAAAACTGCTAAGAAAAATTTTGACTGTCGTCTAAATTGTCATAAATTTTTTTACATCTCGGATGTTTTTGTTCGAATTATATGAAATTACTTTAATCACTTTTTTTTAAATAAGAGTATTAAGAGAATGAGAAGAAAGAGAATGACCCATCTTCAAATTTTGATATAAAATATATGACATAAAAATTAGTAATTATGCTTATCTTATTAATAATTAACATATCATTTGATTAAAATTATGAATTAATAGATAATGTAAACAATGAGTTTGTATTTTTTTAATAGCTTTCAGTATGATTTATTTTTGTTCAGAACTAGTTTTTGAATTCAAGAATATTTGTTGCATTTGAATTTCTTTCATTTTCATTTTACAGACCTGAAGGTAAACAGAAGTGTTTGAAAACATTTAAACTTTGTGATTTTTAATATCATATTTTACGGACTATAAGACGCTACGGACTATAAGACGCACCTTAATTTTTAAGCAATTTAAAAAAAAAAAAAAATACCTGTAAGACGCTACGGACTATAAGACGCTCCTGAATTTTGGAGGCAATTTTTCGAAGAAAAAAGTGCGTCTTATAGTCCGTAAAATACGGTAATTGTTTTTCTATTCCAATAAATATAGTCAGATTTATCTAACGTAAGATTTTTAGAACTGAAATTTTTGTGGTTTGATTTTAAAGTGATTTTATAAAGCAAACTGAAAAATTTAAATACAGTTAAATAATGATTAAAAAAAAAAAATAACATTTAACAAACATTAAATTATATAAAACTAAATCTGTTTACTACAAAAGAACTTGTAGACATTGTTTTAAGGAGCAAAACAATTATTTTGAATTATGTTTTTGATTTTATATAAATATAAAAGTTTTTTCATTTTGCTTTTGGTTGCTGCTAGAAATATTTCTTAAGTTTTCATTACTTGAAATTATAAATACCTTTAGGCTTGTAAACTTGAGAACTTTATAATTGACTTGATTTATAATTTAAAGTTGTTACCACAAAAAAAGCATTTGCAAAAATTCTAGTAGGCATTGTTAGGGTGAAAATGTAAAAGAAAAATCTTTTCAACTGGTAGTTCAAAACAAACTTTCAAAAGAGGTGAATAAAACTGCATTCTAAGTCTGTAAACTCCCAAAGTTTGCAAAAATGACAATTAAAATCAATGGAAAAACAAAAAAATACATTTTAACTCTGACTTCTGTAAAGTAAACTGTTAAAAATGTGGCAAAAGTTTTTGGTGACAGTGGAGTGCGTTGTCAGAAATTAGTTTACTTAGTTCAGGTCTGGAGACTACAGCACCAAAGACAAACCATGCTCTCTGGACAACCATAAGAAATTGATAATGATCTTGTGAGGCAGCAGATTGCCAAGGATCCTCTAATTACATAGAGTTTCTGAACCGGGCTCTCTTCAGTCAATGGGATGCATAGTACTGAAGTGGCATTGTTAGAGTTTAATGTAAAAGAGAGCTTTTTGTAGTAAAAGTATCACAAGTGGAGAGTTGGTGCAGCATATCCTGACTGAACAGAACAAGCATCACTGAATTTTCAAGTATATATCATTGCTGAATTGGAAACAGAACTGTCTCTTCTTTGATTGCTTTGTGACCTGTGATGCCCAGCAAATGACTATCCACCAAGTCTAAGCAAACTCTGATCAACAAGGTGCTACCATGTGTTTTTGGTGATTGTTAAGGTATTATTTATCATCACTACATGCAATCAGACAAAACAGTTGACAATGACAGCTACTGTGATATGCTTTATAACTTTGCTACAAGGATTGCTGAAACTCACTCATCATTAACCAACCAGAAGAGTCTTGTTCCAGTCATTTACCAGTCATTTTTTATTTTATTTCGTACAAAATTGTACATTTTCCCGGCCCCGCAACAAGCATTACCGGGAAAAGAATACACGAATAGTATATACGAACAATATACTATAAAGAAAAAGAGTAGGTATATACAAGAGTGGACTCCATGCGAACTTACATGGTAAGAAAGTTTCAACACGCGACAACTTTGCGCGTGAAGAGAGTCTTGTTCCATAAGATTTTATTCACATAAACATAGAATCACATTTTACACTAATTCGGTTTGCATCAATAAACCTGCCATAGACGAGCATTCTGCCATGTTTTTTCTTTTTTGGTGTCGCGAACTCTCCACAAAAAATATTAAAAACCAAAAAACGCCTGCCATCTAGTGGTATGAACGGGTCACTCATGTTTCAAAAATAAAAACCAATGCAATACTTAACAAGTGCCTGCCCGACAGTCTTGCAAATACTATAAAAGAATTGTTTCTGTCAGAAAAATTAAAGGTTGGAATTACAAGGGAGAATTTCAAAGTTCGGAGGAATACTATCCGATCAGTATATACCGGATTGAGTGTCGATGTCAACGTCTCCCACACTCCGAAAAGTTTCGAATTGTTGCCTGAAGACAAGGGAAGACCAATTGGTATTCATTATTTTACGTCGCTTCTTCTTATGTTTATTCTGTAAAGTGTTCGTTATCCGAACATAAAAATCTTTTGCGAAAGTGTTCGTTCTCCGATTTGTTCGTTAACCAATCACCCACTGTATTTATAGTTATACTAAGACAATATTTGTGGCCTTAAAAATAATTAAAACTAATTTGTATAATGTCGACTGCTTGCATTATCAAGTGTGACTTTATGTACCATTGTACTGTATAGTCTGAATTAGGAAATAACTGACTTTAGACAGATATTATTGTCATTGATTTATATAGGGACCAATTGGGATTGAAGGATGATTTTAGACAGATCTGATCTGATATGTTATTTATCTTAGCTCAGTAGAATGGAAGTAAAAGTTTATAGAATATAGTTAATCTGTTATACTGAAAACATTTTATTTTATTATTTATTTAAAATCAAAAAATTGAAAAATATTTAAATTATTTTGTATAAGATAAAATTGCTTTTATTTTTTAGTATATTTATAAAATTATTTAATTCAGTATAATTTTGGCATTATTAAATTTACTAGTTACTATCTATGTTTTAATTAAAATCTAAAACATTAATAGTTTTTTTCTTAAGAAACTGAAAAATAGTCAGGAAAGTAAGAAGAAAATATTTCATTTAATTATTTATGTCGAACTCATCTTTTTACTCTGGGATAAAATGAGTATATTGTTTGTTGTTAATTGCTTCTTCTGTTTAATGCAAAATTTATGTACCGAACAAACGCGCGAAAACCTTTTAACTCAGCACTTTCAAAATTATAAAATTGTAATCCACAAGTAACATTTTTGGCCATTTTCAATGGCTTTCATCTGAGAGTTGAGCTAAAAGGTTTTTGTTTGATATATTCTGTACCCAGTTATCTTAAGGTTAAAAAATTTAAATATAGTTCACCTAAAATTTTGTTAGAGATGCTTATTTATAATATATATCTATAGCCAAGAAACAACTACACTTTGTTCTTGGCATTCTTTTATAATAGACTTAATTAAGTGAAATGTTTTTATGATTATGAAACAATACAAAATAAATATTTTTATATGTATAAATACTTTCTCAATTGTTTTTATGTAACTTATATAATTAACAATATACAGCAATAAATAAATGAATATATAAATATTTCCTGTCTACTAGCTAGGCACTAACCAATATAACTAGAATTGTTTGTTTAATAAAAATAAGCAATTAAAATGAATAGTGCAACACTTGATCCATGAAGAAGTTCCAAGATTTATTTCAGATCACATGTTTTTGGGACTATACATCCTGTCAGATCCTACAGAATTGGAATAAAAAATGTCGAAGAGATGTCCGAAAGCCTTTGAACATTTGGAAATTTCAAGGATTTGTTTAAAAGTTTGATCGTATAACAGACTATAAAACAGACCGAAAAAAAATTTTTTTTGATGGGATGTTTGGCCCAAAAAATGTTTAATCTGTAGTAAATCTTTGACTTCATTGATTCTAGCATTATACTATTCTTTTTACTTTTTATGGAGTCATGTTAATTATTTAGAAAAACAATTAACTTATTTAAAACAACAAAAAAGATGTACAAAAATGTAATTAAATAGAAAAAAAATGAATTAAATTTAATTACTTAGTTATGATTTTGTCATTGTTTTTATGACAGAATTATCAATATGAAATATTGATGATGATAATTGATTACATATAAAATCAAACTTGATATATGTTAAGAATCTGGCTGTGTTGTTTGATTATTATCAGGCTACAATAGATCTAATTAATTATTAAGCTATGTAATAATTTGAACTAGAGGTTAAGCTGCCATCTCAAGTTTAATCATTAGAAATACTGTAGTTTAGAATATTCTGAAAGTAAAGATAAGCTTAAAGTGGAATTCAAATCCGCAACTCCTGCTTACCATGCAGATGCATTACCAGTTATGCTACCTGGACATCTGTGAGATCTTTGCTTCCAGACCAATTAATTTAGATATAGCCATATTGGTCACTTACTACACTGTATGGTAATATCTTGTAATTAATTGGTGTGGAAATGAATACTGAATGGGGGTACTAATAGTGGAGCTTGTAATTTATCTACATGATAAGCAGAAGAATAATTAAATGATAAATTCAGTGAATAGGATCATATGACTGTAATATTATTTTAATTTCACATACAATAACTTTTTTTGTTTTCTAGATCCATATTCATATTGGTTTATTTGTATTTTTGTGTTAATTATTTTACCTCTTTAATAGTGTTCCATTTCAATATTCCACAATAATGGTATATTAAACGTTGCGAAAAGTTTACTGAGTTCAGCGTTATATCCACGTTTGCTTGTCGCAAGTACTTTCGACAAACCTTACTGTCGTCGTCTTCAGGCGAGTTCGTAAATTTGCCGAAAAACTTTAAAAAGAAACAAAACCGATGCAGAATGGAACGCATAAAGCTTTACCAAAGCCGTTACGAACGTAAATCGTAATGGCTTTGGTAAAGCTTTATGCGTTCCATTCTGCATCGGTTTTGTTTCTTTTTAAAGTTTTTCGGCAAATTTACGAACTCGCCTGAAGACGACGACAGTAAGGTTTGTCGAAAGTACTTGCGACAAGCAAACGTGGATATAACGCTGAACTCAGTAAACTTTTCGCAACGTTTATACGGTGTTTGGCGTGAATATTGTTGTACCGACATTTAATGGTATATTTTAATTGTGTAATATATGTTAATAAATTAAATTAATTAAACATTAAATTTAATGTATATGCATGAGAGGTGGCAACATGGGCTTGAGTGTATGGTGGCAGGGAAACAAGATCGCATGTTTGGAGCTCCAGGGAGCCAGTGAGATTTACCAGTGTTCAGTTGTCAGTGTTACCTGATTAGTATTACCATATTACCAAGTCATTTATAATTTTTAACTGTTTCCATGTTCTTCAGTTCTATTATTTGATAAATATTCTTTGCTCACTTCACTTTGCTTTTATGACTGTAAAGCAGAATATGTTTATTGTTTCTATTTATTCTAAAATCAATTTTGTGCTATTTTATTTGTTATCTTATGGGTTGTTTGTACATCAAAAAATGATTAACTTGTGTAATATGTGATTTTAATGAATAAATGAAATAAAATTTGCTTTTCATTTTGAATTTTTTATTTTCTTTGAAGTTTTTTTAAAATCAAAAATAGCCTCAAAATGGAATTAGAATATTCTGAATATATTAAAGATAAAATGAATTTAATCTAGGTCGAGTCTAGTTTAATATAAGAATTTAATCTTAGATTTTTTAATGTATTTTTTTTTTTTTTTTTTTTTTTATGAAAATGGTTAACAGTTCTGCAGGATCTCAGTAGAAAGTAGATCCAAGGGGTCTAATTTGTGATGCTTTTTCACAGCATTGTTAGTCTTTTTTTTTTTAGAAAAATGGTTATGTACAGAGTGTCAAGAATTGTATTGCACAGACATATAAAACAATTATTACCAAAGTAATAAAATAGGAAATATTTTAATTGAATTCTTCTAAATTTTGAAAGTAAATTTCATTTTGGAAAATTATTTTTTAAATATAATCGACCAATTAAAATTTAAAATAAATCAACCAATTATATGATGAATGGTAAGTCAATAAATTTTTCCTTGTGTTTTGACATCACATTTATTATGATGATAAATTTTTTATATGTATAGTCAAACCTTGTGTTTTGAACTTAATTTGTTCCTAAAAGTTGTTCAAAAACTAATTTGTTCTAAAACTGAAACAAATTTTCCCCATAAGAAACAATATAAAAATTATTAATTGTTTTCAACCACCGAAACAAACCTTTTCTTTTTATCTTTTAAACTGTATTTCATGCATAAAAATGCCTATAAAGGCAATATATATTAAAAGTAAAACGTTCTGTCACTGTCACCAAAACTGAAACTAACATTTTACAAAGAAGTGCTACGGATAGACTCAATTCTGACTGCTTGCATGAAATGTAATCAAATCAATCAAGACGACAACAAGTACTTTATCCCCACTTTCTGAAACATTCTATTATATTTCAATTGTTTTGATTTTAATTTTAGTTTTAGTTTCAACGTAAAGGCCAGTTTTAATTATTATTTATAGTTTTAATTAACTTCTATCTAATTTTAATAAATATTATACCAATAGTATTATAATATATAATACTATTGGTTGGTTGGTGAATTGCTTTTTGTCATTATGTTACAATATGAAACTATGAGCACTATTTTGGCTGTATGGAGGACTTATCATACACTATTGATGTTGGAATAATCACACAAAAGTAGGTAGACAGGTTTATTATGATGACTGTATGCATTTCACAAAGGTTAAAGCCATATTTGTTACAATTTGGTGGGTATGCATGCATCTACAAAAATACAAGCAGTTTTCCATTACAAACAGGTTTATGATTAAAATATTACAAAATTACATTTTATATATACATAAAGCATTCTATTTTGTTGCTGATGTGTGGATGACTTCATTTTTGGTATTTTTCACAGTCGTTATATTATGTTTTCCTTACAAATAGCAACCAGAGACTAAAATTGTTGCTAATACTATGGTAAATGAACGTAATACAAAGTTATAAACAAGATTACGGTTATGAAAGTAAGAGCTGTTTTTAGAAAGGTTACATATGTATTTGCAGGCAGTCAGTTCGTACAAACAATATTCTCTACTACAGAAGTGATGCTACTATAGAGTGGTATCCAGTGGTGGTAATATAAGTATTACCTTCTGGCTAATAGATTTCAGATGTGTAAGTAAGGATGCCAGATGGGATCTAGTTGTATTCCTGTGTTTTCGTTTAGTCTTACATTATCATGAATTTTGATAATTTCTGAATGTTTGTATAATTTGCATTTGGTAGTATTTCGGTTTTTAATATCTAATGAATCTTTATTAATATAGCAATTATGGAATATATTATATTTAGCGACTATGGAGTTTTCTAGGTTGTATTTTATAGCATTGATATTGATAAAGCATATTTTTAACTTTCTTTTGGTTTCACCAATGTAAATGTGGTTACAACTGCAGGAAAATTTATAAACCATATTGTTCTTCTCCAAAATGTTGATAATAGTATTATTGTTGCTTAATCATTTTTTGGATTGTGTTAAAGTGGGCAGGAACAATATGTATATTAAATTGTTTGAATTTATTTTGGATCTTTTCAAAAACATTTTTGACATCTGGAACCTTACAGGATTTGGTTGGTGAACTAATATTTTGGGCTGTCTGGTATTCTATTATTTAATCTACCTAGCCAATTTAATAAAGTGGTTTTGGGGTAATTATTTATCAAAAATAGTTTGATAATTTCATTAATTTCAGAATTTTGATCTATATACTGTAGTTCTATTTTTTATGAACACATTCAACTTGTTTATGTATAAAGGGGTCTCTGAATTGTAATCTGAAACTTTTTTAACGTTGCATTGTTTAATAAATCTACATATCTTGTTTAACCTGTGTGTGTGTGTGTGTATAAAATTGAATTCACACCTAGCTGTCTATTTGTTATTCAAGTCTCATATGAGAACAGCTGAACCAATTTCTGTGAAACTCTGTACATATATTCAGGAAAGTCTTTTTTTTTTTTAACTCTTACTGTTCTGTGGGCACTAAGAGGGCCTCTTTTTGCAAGCCCATTATGGGTTCGGCCAGGCCCACAATGGGGCGGCCAGGTGGTGAGGGATGAGGTCCAACATATCCAGACGGACCACCCTGAAAAATTCCTGGGGATTATTTGACCTGTCTGGATTTGATCTCGGGTTTCCCAGAACAGTGGGCTGCCACCTTCACTGCTTGGCAATTTGGCCTACTTCAGGATAGTCCTGGGAAGGATATAGTTGTTTGTTAAGTTAAGGCAATGCAACACTTGGGCGATCTGCCTAGGGGGAATGCTTTCCGGGAGGTCTTTTAAGGGAAACTGTCCCCTATTTAGGTGTTACAGACATGGAGAAAACTCGGAAAACTCCACGTGGCCAGCCCATCCGAGTGAGGTGTGAACCCACAACCAAACTCCCGGTGTTCAGGGTATGAAGACCTCTTGGCCACTGGTGGGCAGAAGGATATAGTCTACTTTTGAATTCACATCTACAGTATCTGTCTGTCTATTTAAATATCACATGAGAATGGCTGTCTGTCTCAGGCTAAATTTAGAGTAAATTTCAATGTAAAATTGTTTTTGGTCAGATCTCTTATAAGTTACATTCGTTTTCTATAGATACATTTTTATATGTATGTATTTTATATGAGTATATTCCTTAATTAATACATTCATGTTTGTGAAAATTGCAACACCATGAAGGAATTGTGCAAATTGAACCAAACTTACAGGAATTGTAAAGTGAGGTAAGACATGTAAATGATTAGAATTACAAAGCGATTGCACATGCGTGGAACGAGAAAAGGATCCTTATCAGCTGCTTGTTCCAGGTATGTAAAGGACTGTAAAGATGCATTGAAATCTGTTTATCTTCCTCTGTACGTGGTAAATGTTTCATTGGTGGTCTATATGCCTCGTCAAAAGTGGAGGAAGCCATACCAACAACTAACGGAGTTCGTATGAGGCCACATCGTCTGTATGCAAGAGGGTGGATTTTTGTATCAAGAAATCGCAGCCTGCATGCAGTGTAATGCCACAACAGTGATGCCTGTTTGGAAGAATTGGACAGAGGAGAATCAAATAAGGTGAAAACCTGGCAGTAGGGCAAGCAATAGCACAATGGCATGGGATGACAGACACCTCATCCACATGGCTGTGACGGGGACTGTACAATGTCCTCTCGTATGTTAGCACAACATTGGAGCATGGCTACAGGTGTTTTGTTGTCTAGCTCCACAGTTCGTTGCTGTCTGCTGCAGCATGAACTGCGTGCAAAGGGATCCTCTACACAGGATTCCCCTCTCGCTTATTCACAGACGCCTTCGACTTCAATGGGCTCAGCAACACAGCGCTTGGCGTGCCCAGTGGCAACAAGTTGTTTTTCCGATGAACTTCACTACAATCTGCAGTACAATGATGGAAGAGTGCACATCAGACATTACAGAGGGGAATGTCTGCTCCCACAGTGTGTTATCCAGTGTCTTACTGCACAAACATCTGGCATCATGGTATGGGGAGCTACTGAGTATAATTGTCAATCTCATCTAGTACACATTGCAGGCAACCTCAACAGTGATCGCTACATATGGGAAATTGTGGAGCCAGAGGTCCTCCCCCTTCTTCGACTCATTCCGGGTGCTGTATTTCAGCAGGCCCGTGCACATGTTTCTCAGACTGCACAAGCCTTCTTCAGTGTACAACAGGTTTTGCTTCTTCCATGGCCTGCTTATTCCCCGGATATGTCGCCCATCGAACATATCTGGGATTTCATTGGTCAGTGACTCGCTCGTACAGTTGGTGGGGTACACAACAAAACTGAACTTTGGTGTCAAGTCGAAGCCATCTGGAATGCCATTCCCCAGGATTACATTCAGAACCTCTATGATTTAATGCAACGACATGTACAGGCTCTCATCGCTCAGCGTGGCGGACACACAAAGTACTGATTTTTGATGATCTTTTTGTTTTTTTGTCTTGTAAATTTGATCGTTTATTTGTACCACTATCAGTAATATGTGGAATAAATTTCATTAATTTCTGACAATTCCTTCATGGTGTTGCAATTTTCACAAACATGAGTGTATTTCATTTTCCTGAGTGAAGCCAGGAATCTCAGGTTGTTATCTATAAATGATAAAGATGAGATAGTAAAGAATCTAAGCTTAGTTTTTATCTGACACTTATGTTTGCTTCAATAATCATATGTTTTTGAGTATTTTATATCATTTTCAATAATGAATTTTGCCAAAAAGTTGTGAAGAAATTGTCTTCAAAATAGAACAAGAGTTTGAACCTATTGGCGTAGTCAAAAACTTCAAACTAAAATGTACTTCAAAGTCAAACTAAACTTTATAACTTTAGAAAATTGATAGAATGTTAGAAAAATTGTGAAAAACTTAAAAACTAGAAAATCTCATTGGAAATCTAGTAATTTTCATCAGTCTCATTGAGCTGATTCCTGGTATAATTTTCTTTCAGTACAAAACATGTATTTTTAAATATGTAAATGTCATAGATGTAAGAGTTATTGAAACAAATGAACAATTAATTAATTATTTTCTGATAATTTTGAATTTTAGTATTGTGGAACATTATTTAATGAAAAGAATTCCAGATCTAGTGATGATAAAAAAATAAAACATTTAATTAAATAGTTACAAAGGAAATAAATATTTTCAAATAACTTAGTCATAATGTTGTCAAACATCTTTAGAATTTCATTTGTCATTTTTCAAATTTACTGTTTTTCGAGAGTTTTCAAACATCATTTATCTTGCAATGTCATGTATATTTATAATTAATTCAATTTAACATTTTGCATAATTTCAAAAAACAAATAGTAAGTTTATGTACGGGCAGCAGTGCCAGATTAAAGGTAGGGCTTAATGGGTTGAAGCCCTGGGCTTCAACTCTTTAAGAGGCCCCGAACCCTACCTCAGACTTTATTTGATTTTTTAAACTGAAGTCAAGATAAAACAATAACCTATATAAATATGAGATAACTTAAAAATAAAATTAAGTCTCGAAATAAGTATTAAAAATTAACATGATAACAATTTTTTACAATTTAAAGAGTGTATTTCTTGATGGGTATATATGCTGATATTGATTTAGACTTGAAGTTTGCTTTGCTAATGCTAGTGAGTCTATCCACTAATTCACCCAATGTCAATGCTAGAATCACTAGAATTGATCTACAAGCTTTGATCAATGTTGCTAATTTAGCTATTTTGTAGATATTTTAATTTTCTATTTAGCTACCAAAAAATGTAATTTATAAATTGCTGACATAGGTATTTGTCTATTTCTTTTCATTTTCTAAGGCTACAAAAGCAATATTTTTTTGTTATTACTAAAGACTTCAGACTTAATTTTTCAATACAACTTTGCTATTTTTATTTAACTGTAGTTGGCAATAAGGCAATGGTTGTTTTCCAACATTTCCAGAAGATGGATAAATGGGCCTCAAATTCTTTAATAGCCCAAGGCCCCAAACACCTTAATCCAGTATTGATGTACAGAATGTGATATATACATTAGGGTGTCCCTTAATTTAATGAAAAAAATATTTTTGTAAAAATGTTTGCACCCATCCCATAAATTTCTGTATTTGGTCAGAATTACTCAAATATGAAGTTTCGTCTTGATCGGATGATATTAACCCATGCCGACTTGAGTACAAAACTTGAATGTGAGGGATGATTGACATGGAGATATTAAGCAACAGTAAAAAATCAATAGTTAAGAAATACCAAGCAATAAAATACAGTCAAACCTGTTTTTATGCGGGGGATAGGGACCGCATTAAAAAAAACGCATAAAAAAAATCTCACGAAACTTCACGAATGGCTGTAAATAATAGTTTTCGCAACACAATTAAAAAATATTTTTTTTTATGCGGTCAACAGGGACCGCATAAAAAAAGTCTCACATAGAAAATAACTCGTTTCCGTACGAAATAGAATTTATTGACAACAGATGTCAGCACTTGACTGCATCGTCTGGTCTATCGTCTGTTTTACATATTTTTGTCCAGGTGGTGTTTTGTTGACTTAAAAAGTAAATTATTTCATTTTTCGCATATTCATGCAATAATATTACTATAATAAGTGCATTTATGCTATAATAAGTTTATTTAGCTATAATAAGTCAACGTGAGACATGACGAATCGCACGAGACTAGTCGCCAACTATACCGCACAAATTAAAAATTTGCATTAAAAAAATCGCACAAATAAAAATCGCACATAAAAAGAGCGCATAAAAACAGGTTTGACTGTAGTTCTTTGGATAAATTTCACAAGTGTTGGCTATGCTTCTTTAAAACTTCTGTAGAAATGGTTGTATCTATTACTTTGTATGATTTTAAGGACTTCAAGGAGCAGAGATCTTGATTAGGGGCTTTTACAGCTGTACAGCACTTAAGCTATGGTTTAATGTAAACTGTTATGACAAACAGAAATACCATGTCAAGTTTCCTTGTCTGTAATGGATAGTTTGTTTTGACCTTAGGAGAAACATTTTTAGGGAATAAATTGCTCTTGTCATCCATCGAGCTCAATTCATAGCCCCAGAAGGACAGACTTTTAGTTTCTTTTCTGTGTCACCTCCCAAAAATAGTATACACAGCTCTATACGTTCAGTTCAGCTTTATAAAAGTCCAATAGTTCTTGAAGTTCTAAATCATTGAAAAACTCCTCCATGTGATCTTTACTACTACAAAAATTACTAGCATTAACATTTCCCCAACTTTCTCTTAATTGTGTGAAGAGAGATATGTCAGGGCCACTTGTAACACATATTTTGTTGTCAAATGCACTTCGTAAGACTAATTCGTAGATGTAATGATGACAGAAGAATGACAACTTCTCTCTGTTCAATACTTGTTCAATGAGGATGCATGCACCATTTAAGTAGCTGGTGTTTGAGGCAATTGTATCACTACAAAGAATTTTTACATCAGCTTCCAAACTGCAACCTGTTATTGCATTTCCAATGGCTTGTGCTTGATCTTTACCAAAAGCATTTTCAAATTTTAGAAAACTGATGAGCTGTTCTTTATCTTCAAATGTCATTACTATCAGGATACTTTCTACTTTTGTATTCCTAACATTCAATGCAGTTAACAGTTTACCATCTCAATAAACAGAATTTCAGAAATATCATTAAATGCAGCTTTAATGTGGTTAATGATAGAAATTAAATGGTTAAAATAAATTTATAATTAAGAAAGTACCAGTGAAAAATTTAACAGTTTTGGTATTTGATTTGGCTAAGGCCGCGACTCCACTAGCCGTAAAAGGGCCGTAAAACCCCTCACCGTAAAAGCTTTTAATTACGTGACCATGATATTTTACGCCTAAAAGCGAGTTGAGCAGTGTTCAACTCGCTTTTACGTTGGTTTTACGACCTGCTCAGGCGTAAAATATCATGGTCACGTGATTAAAAGCTTTTACGGTGAGGGGTTTGACGGCCCTTTTACGGCTAGTGGAGTCGCGGCCTTAGAACTTAATATTTTGATGGCTACATTTTAATAATAAAATACATTGCAAGTGAAAATTAACAAATGGAAGACATGATTGGATGAAAGTGTTAGGTTAAAAATTCGAAGTTTTTAATGAATTGATGTTCAAGTTTTATAATGTAATTATTTCAGGGTAAAATAGTATGTTGTAAAGAGTATTACAGGGTCATTTAATTTCTGAGATCTTTAATTGGGTTAATATAGCTGATTATAATAATAAATAAATAATACACTTTTATCCATGCAAGACAATTGGATTTTGAATTATTATAACGTAACCTGTTCATTCACTTGTCTTCAAATACAACGATAATTGCCAATACATTATTTATGATTTATTAATACTTTTTGATGATTTTTCATTTCAGGTTGTCTTACAAAAGATTTAAGACAATATTTGAACACAAGATTTCAAAAAGGATCTATTGATCATGATTTGCAAAATACCATTAGAGACAATCTATATCTTCGTACAGTACCATGTAAGTAAAATATTTTTATATTAGTGAAACTTCAATCTTTAATTGCTTCAATAAATAATAATGCTATGCTGTCAACAATATATAGTTTTTATGTAAAAACCTAAATTTTTCTGTTGAAGAACTTAATCAAATCTTATACATAAAGATTGCCTAATGATTCATATAAAATTAGTCATAAAAAAATTCTAAAATTATTGAAAAAAATTAATAGCACAAATTGTCTTATTAGAGAATACAAAACAAACAAAAATTTAAAATATCTTCAGATGTATTCATCTTTAGAAAGTAAATACAGTAGAGCATCGATTATCCGACCCCCGATTAACCGACTTATCGGTTAACGGACTGCGTTTTAGTCGGCAAATTCAAATGTCCGCTAGTGATGTGGCGCTACAGTATTTGGTTATGTCTTGGCTACTTTAATATTATTTTTGTTAAATTTTTTGCATGTTTTAGCTGGCAGCACTGGCTCGACCATGAAAGGGAGGCTAGTATTTAAACCAGGCCTAATACACTATACTAATAATGTATTTTTTCATACTTTTCGGTTATCCGACTTTTCAGTTATCCGACCAACCCCAGTCCCCAATTAAGTCGGATAATCAAAGCTCTACTGTATTTGAAAACTTTCCAAAAAAGAAGTACTCAAGAAAGAAAAAACATGAATGTTAATACATTCTGATAAAACTGCTATGGCTAAGCATCCACATCAATCATAGTTATGGTATTAAATATACTATTGATTATAATAATAAATAAATAAAAATGTTTTTGCAATTGCCAGAAAATTATTATTGAGAATAGAGACCTATATCTAATGTCTTTCTAAAAACAGAACATATCTAGGAATTTTAGTGAGAATTTCCATCTTTTTTATTATTATTATTTTTGAAAACTATTTAGAAATTTAGTAGGAATCTAATGTTCTACAATCCTTTCACATAGTTCTTCTAACATGTTGACATTATCTTATTATTTACAGAGAAATTTCAAATGTATTATTTTTTATCTATAGAAAAACTAGTATATATGTACAGCAGAGTTAGAAAAAGTAAAAATTGAGATACAGGGTTTGTTTGTCCAATAAGTATTGGGACTGATTTTTTCCTGCCAATGGGAAAGGATGGAGGACAGTCTCTATGGGCAGGATCAGTGGTGGGGGATGTCACATAAGTTACGAAGCCCGGCTCAGTTGTCTCTGAGCCTTTGGAGTGTGTAGATCGCATCTGAAGTGAAAGTGTGTTTAGTGCTTATGTCAAGAGTCAAGATGCAGCAAATCATTGAGCAGCATTTTGCCATCAAATTTTGCATAAAATTGAACAAATCCATTATGGAGACTTTTGATATGATTCGTGAGGCTTACAAGGACGAAGCTATGTCCAGAACATATGTTTTTGAGTGGCATAAAAATTCATAGATGGCCAGGAAGATGTTGAAGACAAACAACATGCTGGATGCCTGACGGCAACCCAAACCGATGAAAACGTGGCCAAGTGTTAGAACTTCTGAACTCTGATCGCCGGTTAAGTGTTTGATTGATAGCACAGGAGTTAAATTTACCGAAATGCACTGTGCATTCAATTGTAACCAATGATTTGCAAATGTGGAAGATGTGAGTGAAGTTTGTGCCAAAGGTTTTATTAGACGAGCAGAAAGGAACACCATGTGACAATTTGTCATGAACTATTGGAACATTTGAAGACCTTTCCAAATCTTTTGGACAGAGTGATAACTGGTGATGAAACTTGGATCTTCAAGTATGATCTGGAGACCAGAAGGCAAAGTGCTGAGTGGCACACAAGCATTTCTCCTCAGTCAAAAAAAGCCTGCATGAGCAAATCAAGAGTGAAATAGATGCTCATTGTCTTCTCTGATACAAAAGGTGTGGTCCTCAAGGAGTTTGTGCCTGCTGAACAACAGTGAACAATGAATTTTATGCAAAAAGTGCTTGAACATTTGAGGATTAGGGTCCACTGTGTTTGAACGGAATTGCTGATATCTGGATGCTTTGAAACAACAATGAGCCCTCCCCCAGTCACATATCACTAATTGTGAGGGAGGCATTGGCCAAACATAACATGTCAACGTTGCTCCAACCACTCTACAGTCGAGATGTGGCTCCCCGACTTCTTTTTGTTCCCACAGATCAAAAGGACCCGAAAGAATATTGTTTCAGGACAATTGAGGTGATTCAAGTGACTTTGACAGGGTGCCTGAACAGCCTTGTGGTTGCCAACTTCCAGGGGGGCATATGAAGACTGGAAATAGTGTTGACAGTGCTGTGTTGATGCAGGAGGGTCATATTTTGAAGATTATTAACTTGCTGTAAATATATCTTCAATAAATTTTTTTTATGACTTTAGTCCTGATAATTATTGCACAAACCCTGTATTGTAATGGTGATAATTTGATTTGTTTTTAATAATGAGTAACAAATTCAAAATCATATTATTAAATGTAAAAGTAAATAGTTCAATATACAAATAACTGTTTGGTTTAAATGGTGTTTTGTTTAATAGTTAAGCATATAGATTAAAGTATAAAAAGCATCTTAAAAACAAAAAATGAAAATAATAATTTAAATTAAATCGATCATTTTAAGGTACGACAAGACCTCAGAGGGATGGAGAAGTAAATGGTGTTGATTACACATTTTTAACTCCAGAAGAATTTATTGCATTGGAAAGAAGTGGAAATTTACTTGAAAGTGGGATTTATGAGGGTATTAAAATTATACATTTGCAAATTTATTAATAGTAAAATAAAAATAAACTGTTCAGTAATTATAGTATTTGGCATTACCTAGAAATATTTTATAATGCATTTAAAATAATAAATTCATTTAAAGAAAAAATTTTAATTTTTTAAGTGAAATATAATAATTAGTTTTATGTATTAATAATATAAAATTATTTAACATTTAAATATACAGATTATTTATTATATGTCTCTTTTCTACATTTTTAATTTTTTACTTAAAGCTATAAATGCAGTTTTAAAAATAGTGAAAATGATATAAATGATTTGCTAAATAGTTAAACAGTATCATCATATAGTTTTTTCCTAAATATTATTTTTCTTCTAGAATAAATAAAAATTAACTTAGCAGAAAAAATTCGAAAAATTCTTTGAATTTTAGTAATTAAATTTTAAAAAAATTTTAAAGCAAAATATTTCTTTAATATAAAAAAATACATTTGAATCTAAGAAAACAATTAAATTTGTAACATAAATATAATAATGATGATGATAGTTTATATATTATATAAATAATCATTATATTAATTTTTAAAATTATATAGTTATCATAGTAATTTATTCCAGATATAGCTTTCTAATAGGTCTTAAATTGATGTCATCAACCTATTTAAAAATTAATTTCTTCAATCAGTTCCATTATACGTGGTACGATCCAAAAGTTCGGGGAATGCAGTAATCTACGACAACAAAAGCATGTATTTGAAGTTACAGCGTATGAAATGGATTCTACCAAACCACCTCTACGTGTTCAGGGTTAATTTCACCCATGTCATGTGATTAAACCGCGAGCGCTGCTGTTTTTTTCCAGAGATAGTTACCTTTGTCCTGCGACGTAATCAAAGTGGAGTTTCAAGAACAACCTCCAACATTTCGACTTCACCGTGACCTTTCACCAGTAGAATCACCGTACACCTTTCTTAGCAATTTTAAAATCTCCGTAGGTGTTTTACCTAAACGCTGACAAAATTTAATGTTGGAGGTTGTTCTTGAAACTCCACTTTGATTACGTCGCAGGACAAAGGTAACTATCTCTGGAAAAAAACAGCAGCGCTCGCGGTTTAATCACATGACATGGGTGAAATTAACCTGAACACGTAGAGGTGGTTTGGTAGAATCCATTTCATATGCTGTAACTTCAAATACGTGCTTTTGTTGTCGTAGATTACTGCATTCCCCGAACTTTTGGATCGTACCACGTATTATGTTATGTATGATATTAGTATATTATCTGTTAAATAAATTAAATAATATGATTTTTATCATGATGATTATATTTAACTTATATATAAGTATGATGAGTTAGTCTCTCTAGTAATATTTCCATTCAGAGTTTGTGTATAGGAGTGAAAAATTCATAAGAAATAATGGTTTAAGTTTCTTATAAGTAATATATTAATATAAATTACGATAAATAATAGAAATTAGGTATGCATAGTAAAGTTTTACGATGGCTGAACTTATTTTGCTTAAAGTTTCTTTACAAATACAAAATAATGAGATATTCATAAGACAATCATAATAGATTAGTCGCCATCTGTAGCATTCAAATGTTATAGTATTTTTTACTTAACAATCATAACTTTGAATCTGTGGACAGTTTATTCTTACAAATAGTTATTTTAATATCTTAATTGCAATCTATTAGATCTTTCCAAAAAAACTTTGTTTAAAATAAAAAAGATTTAAGTACTAAAAATTGTTACATCTCAGTTAGTTTTATAACATTTCATATTTTAATACATTGAGAGTCACTTAAAAGACATTGGAGTGTTTTATTACATTACAGTAAATTTTGAAAATTTATATTTAAATTGAGATTAAAAGTAGAATTTTTTAATGCAAATTTTAAAAATTTATTGACTGTTGCTTTGATCACAGTGTATTTTGCACAATTATAATAATGTACATTCACTTTTATTGCTACTATTTACATTATGATTTATCAATTACTGTTCTCTTTTTAAAAACTTGTTATACTTGAAAATTTATTTTTAAATACTGTTTGATTATTCAGCATTTAGAATATAGATTATTTCTAGCAGAGTATAATTTTATTTAATACAATATTTGCTGTCTGTGGTAGTTATTCGTAAAAAATAAAATTAATTAATAGATTTAACCAATAAACAAAAAAAACACCCTTTCACTGTAGATTAATTCAGAATAGAAAACATGCAAAACACTTAGAAATATTAAAATGAATTGCTTTAGGAAACTTTCCAATGATAAAAGAATTTAAAATTATTCTGTTTTCCTCTTATTTTTTTGCTTTTATTATTACAAAATCTAATTTTCATTAATTTTTTGATTAATTTGGATATTGTTCTATAAATATCATAATGTATAGAATGTAATAGTAATTCATTAAACAAAATCAAAACATAAAGGTTAAGTCAATATTATAATTAATAAACTCCAGTTTTTTTTTTATAACATAAAATGTAAATATAGTTTTTAAACATATTATTTTAAATTTCTATTTTAATTTACCTTATTGTCTGATAAAGACACACATTATGAATAAAATAGATGAATGAGATCACCGTATTTACAAAAGTGCATAGCTCGTCAAAGAGTTACTTTATTTTGTATTAAGAAATTTATAATTTTTGTTTTTAATATAAGAAACGAGGGAATTTCGAATTGATCGATCTTATTGATTTTTTTCTACAATACTTTCGTTCATTAACTGATTTAGTTTTGACAAAAAGATTATTTTGTTACTCGTGAAAAAAGAATGTAACATCAAAACTTAAATGACATTCCATTAATATTTTCTGTAAGCCGTTTTCAATAAATTATTAAATTTAATTTAAAATAGACAAACTCGGAAGAAAATATTTTAATATTTAATCATTCAGGGATGAATTAAATTAGGAGAGTTAGGAAAGAGATAAAATAATAATGGTATTCTTTCTGTTTTTTAATTTGTTAAACTGTGCTGATGTTTAACAGCTCGTATGTATATGCGATGTTTGGAAAATATATTACAAAACTTTGGGAAATAATTTCAAGATAGAATTTGTAGCAAAATGTCAAGAGAATATTGATCGGGAATGATAGTTACCAAGTGAGAATATTTAAAGGAAAGTAATGTTTTCCGTTTCCTAAATGTATTTATTTTGTGGTGATAAAATATTTAAATATTAATATTTTTAATTGGAAATATGTGATTCTGTTTGTTGTTTGTTTAGTTACAGCAGCACACAATGATTGGGTGATCTGCCTTTGGAGAATACCTTCTGGCAGATCTTTTTTTTAAGGGTAACTGGCCCCTATTTAGGCTTTAAAGACAGAGAAAACCTGGAAAACTCTGCTTGGCCTGCTTGTCCAGTTGAGGCATGCACTCATGACCAAACTGACAGTGTTTAGGGAACAGAACCACTTTGTCACTGGTGGCCAATATGTAATTCAAATTAAATTGATTAGAATGTATGAATTCATTCTTAATCACAAAAATTTATTTATTAGCAGTATTAACAGATGTGAGATTAATATCAATTATGGTAGCTGTATTAACATTCTGTAAATATATGTCTCTTTAATCTGAATGAAAATTGGTTTTAGTACACTATCACAACAGCCTTCGGGTTAGGTACTTCGTTTCGGATTCGTTTTTCCAAAGTATGCCCGAAATGCATTTGGAAAAACAATAAAAGAAGTACCTAACCTGAAAGCTGTTGTGATAGTGTACTAAAACCAATTTTCATTCAGATTAAAGAGACATATATTTACGGATGTGAGATTAATTATGAGATAATAAGTGATAAATTAAATTTTACTTGTGAAATCGTAAATACAGAGAAACCTTTTAAAATAATAATAAAGTTTGCATTTCAATAATTAGATTCAATTCAGATAATGAAATTATTGAAAATTAAAGTTTGTTTGAAAAAAAATATTATTATAAGATATGAATAAATTTAGGGATAATCATTTCATGTGTAGACAGATCCACCAATGGACAGTTTAAATTTTGCAATGCATATCTTGTCAAGAGATTTTTTGAGTTTATTGTTAAATGGAATTTATGTACTGAATCTGTGGTTCAGCAAGATGGGAGTAACCATGTGGACATAGGAAGCAGTAAATCAGTTTCAGTGGTCTTGTTCAGTTTTCTCAGGTGATGCTTGTAAGTTTCTCAGTAAGCATGTTTTGCAACATTTCAATTGAGACTAAACTATGAAGAAAAGTTATCTATTGGAGTGCATGACAAATTGTTCTTAAAATCACAAGTTTTGTTACTAATCGCTCATATAGCAAAAAATGCACTGTTTCCATAAGACATTCCCCTACCAGATAGTGGCAGTGTATCCACTGGTGGACTGGATTGTTTGTTACAACAGGTTTGCATCAACACTGAATCTTTTAAAAATTAATCATTATTAAGAGGTATGTTTACATCATTAATAAGTTTTCTAGGTGGTTAGTGAACTTCAAACTCCCATTGCCAAAGTATTATCTGAATAGAAATATAAGATGTATCTGCATCTAATTACAAAGCTGTTGGTAACATAGCTCCAAGGAAAAAGCATTCATAGGTATTTACAAATACAGATTAAAAGAAATATTTAGTTGACAAGTGATATATTTGCCTAGCTGCCACCACCAATACCTATACTTTATTTGTCCTTTCTGCAGTGTTAGCAACATTTTTATATTATTTAATATCTCCTTTGATGGTTACGCCAGTGTTGTCTAATATTAAAACTTTTTATCATTAACATGTGTATCTTATGCATTTAAGTGAAAAGCAGATATTATTCATGCAAAATTTTTATATTGTCAAATGAGTGTCATTCCTTTGATTCTAAAGCCATTTTGTAATTATTTAAGTACAAGAATGATAGTTTTAAACTTTTTATAAAATGTGCATGATATTTGAATTTTCTTTGGCCTGAAATCTTTATATCCAAAGATGGAGTGCTACTGTCCAATCATGTATCAACCTTTTCCAAAATTGGACAATTTTCTGTTTTTGAAAAGTTAAGTGTTTTTTGGGGAAACCCACTTTTGATAGTGATGAAACTAGTTTCAAAAGTTGAGCAATGGACAGTGCTGTGACAGTGTATAATTAAATTTGTTATCTATAGCCTCAATTCACAACAAATGATTATAAACCAAAAAGTGTTCAGATGTGGAATGGTGTTCCCTTTAAAGAAAACAAAATAATTTTTTAATGTATTTTTCTTAATAATTATTGCTTCATTCTTAATTTAATTAAAAATCATTTCCAAAGATTTATAATATAAGTTTCTGTATAGATACTTATTTGAATCTATAACATAATAGGAGCTGTAGCGTAACTTGTGAATAGCATTTTGATAAATTTAATCATTGTTAATAGAATAGTAGAAAAGTATCTATTAATAACGACTACGAAATATTTGACAACTCTAACGTAATTTGAAATAAAATGATTATCTTTATTTTACATACTATTATTTACTTTGTCTATACAATTTTTTTTATTAAAAGAAAAAATACCCAGTGAAAGACAATTGTTTCTGTTCTAACACAATATATATTTAAACTGTGCTTTGTAGAGTAGAAATACAATTGTATATTATAAAAAAATTATATAAATATATAATACACAAAAATAACAAATGAGACACTATTATATTCTATACATTATATAATAACTGTTAACAGATGGTACTTTATATTTTCAACTTAGAATTAATCAAGAATAAATCACATTAATTTTAAAATTATTTCTAACTGTATATTTTAGCGTGTATCTCACTATTAATATTAATATACTATCTATTCTTTTAATCTTTCTGCTTTAAAAAAAAATAAATGAAATTTTAATCTAATTGGATATTCTTTAATTTTAATTAATCATCTTTACATTTAAACAATTTCTACTAACTTATTTCAATAATTCTTCTATCGTCTAGGAAATATGTATGGTACTCCGAGGCCTGCCCCTGCTGCCTCTGCTTTCTCTGCCAATCTTTCTAATGTGTCAATTCATCCTGTGACATGTGAGCACAGTTCAGCTTCTTTTCAATTATTGAATGATAACTTGAATGAATCTTTTGATAACTTAAATACAGTAACTAGTGATGGAATAGCTAATCTTTCTGTTTCAGATAATAATAATTGCAAGCAAAAAAATTTAGATTATTCATCTAATACATACGAATATTCTAATAGTTCTGCAGAAGATGTAAGTAATACTAAACACACAGATGGGAATAATTTAAAAAATGGACAGTTAGATGCACAGACAGTTTCAATAGATAGTGAAAAAATAAAAGATGAAATTTCCAGTATTAACGATAGTGAAAGTTCTACAGACGATACACTTGTTGCTACATTTAGTGACTGCTCGGTAGAAAAATGTTCACATAAAAAATACCACAAAGCAAATAAAAGGGACATTACACAAAATGCCATAAGTGTTGAAACACAGACTGAATCAAATATTAAAGGTGGTGATAAGAAAACTATTGATGTGGGCATAGAAACCGATATCACATTAGATATTAACAATATCAAAAAAATAATTGATAACGATAACTTTAAAAATTCAAAAATTAATCCTAATATGTTATCTTTAAAGTTTACAAATGATAATTTAGATGAATGTAATGCTTTTTATAGTAAATTTCAAGAAACACTTGCCGGTTTCCCTGATATATCTCCCGACGAACAAATTTTCTTTGACAATCAGACTTTTCAAGTAAAGAAAAATAGACATTCATTAAGGCAAGCAATGAATAGAAGAGAAAATTTAAGTGACAGTAGTGCAGATGAAAGTTTTGATTCAGATAATAACGACACAATTTACCTAAAGAGATCATGTTCTTTTCCTGTTAGGTATCAAAAAATACCCCAAAGAAAAGTTTTATACAAACAGCACCAAAATAAAGATAAATATTTATCAAATAATAGAGGAATAGATTATTATGGTTTATTAGATCACAATATTTCTCAGTTATACAAAGCAGTTAGTGATAAGCATTCAAGAAATTATACAAAGTATAAAAGCTCTCAAAAGAATAATGGTTATTTATTTAGAAAAGAAGATTGCAAAAACCATAAAACACACAAAAAGTATAGCAACAGTGTGCCAAAAAATGAAGATGTCTCTTTAAAAAATAAAAGTGCATTAAAGTTTGATGAACTTCAAAATGAAAAGCCATATATTAATGGAAATTACACCATTAATAATGAAAACTATAAGAACAAAAACTCTACACACATTTTTAATGAAAATATTCACAACAGTACAAATTTAACTAGCTATAACTGTGATGATATACTGTCAAGACTGTCTTCTTTTTCATTAAATAGTAATAAGTTTAATCCTGATTATAATAAAATGACATATGACAACAATAATAATTGCAAATTATTAAGAAATCAAATTTCATTTCCTTCTAATAAATGTGATATAAATAGAACCGCTTTAAATTATTTGTGCGAGTCATGTGATTCGTTGTCTTCTGATAATTCTTTGTTTGTGACTATTGCTTCCTCTGCATCTGCTTTGCCAGGCAATCATTATGGTACCCCTAAGCCACACAAAGAAACTCCAACAACTCCTCCAAGAAGGACAAATTCTATTGGAAACAGTAGTGGAATTATTCTTCCTGGAGCACATCCCTCTTCTGAAGGAAAAAGGAGAAGAAATCGTTCTAATGTAGAAGCAATGGCAGCAAAATCTGTTGATCCAACAGACTCTTCTGATTGTTCTTTATTAGGGCAGCAGCCTAATACAAGGTCAGTTTTTTGTTATTTATATATACGTGTATCTAATATTTATACAATTTATACAAGATTTTGAAAAATTAGAATGCTTTTAGTGTATTGTAATAAATTTAAAGGAATAATTTTATTTAATATTAAAAATCAATAAATTGTTTAAAAAATCTAATCGAGATTATTCTAAACAGGCATTGATTTATTGTAATTGTTATGTCCTTAACCATCCTCTAACTTTATACTATATTAACTAACTATATTTTTGATTTTTCGTCGGATTGCTAATTTTTCAATTTATATCAATTTAATTATCAGTATAGAGTAATTAACAGAAATTATACTATAATCTTATTTCATAAATATTACACAAGTCTTTTATGAAATAAAAATAAATTTTATTAATAAAGTATATTTAATTTTAATGATTTTGAAAACTCTTATTCAACTTTATAAGCTTATTTAAGAATTTAACAGTTGTTTAATTGTCGCAATTATAATTTGGGATTTTAGAACTGGTGTGTATGAAATAACTAGTTAACAAATACTTACATTCTACAATAATTAATACGTTTTAATTAAATATAAAAAAAATAAATTGTTTATTGTTTTAATTGAACAATATGTATTATTGTCATGAATCATATGTAATTGTTACTGATTTTCATATTTCATTTGTAGTCAAGATCATATCTTTATTGTATATAGTTTTTTGAATAGTTCTCTGAAGATTTGTATTATAAGAATGAATTTGTTGTTTTCTAATAGCTTTTCATCATGTTTTGTTTTCTTCCTGGTTTCAGTTTTGTCAATGATTCTAATTCTTTTGATTTTGCTATTGTTTTTTTTTTTAATTGCTTATTTCAGTATTCTCTTTTGATTAACATTCTGTTTTCCCCCTCTTAAGAATTTTCCTGTTCAATTTTTCTATAGAAGAGTTCTTTCTTTCTTATTATTATGGCTTTTTTGGGCTTTAATTTGCAAAAATTGTGATGTCTTATTTGCAGTAGTAGTCTTAGACCATATCTTATTTGTTTTCTGTGATTTCGTATATTCTTGATGTCTTCAGTTTTATATTAATAATTATTCAAAATAGCTTCTAAAATAAAACTCCACTACTTGCTTACTCATATAAAGACTAATGTCAGGTCTACGGTTTTTTAGAATTGGAACGCTTTAGTTTTATAATTAATTTCATTACATTGACTCAGTTTTTAGAATTCTGGAAAAAATCTTCTCTTATTTTGAATTTTTATCACCCGGTACTTTCTCTCAATATTATATTTTTATATTCATTATACAGTAACCTGTCTAAAGTGTAATGAGATGATACTGGCCAGAATTTTTCACTTTGGCAGGTTAGAGGGTCATGAAATTATTAATGCAGAAAAAAGGAAAAGATGAGAAAATGTTACAGGTGACATTCAAATTGACACTTTTGTCTAATTAATGGAGAAATTGGGAACCTTTTTTCATAAAATGTATTGTCATAATAGTGTGATAACTTTCATGTATGAGTAAATGGGAACACAGTGGAACCATGTTTATGTGGCTCAAATGAGACTGAATTATCCATGACCGAAAATCTGGATAATCGAGAAAATTTGTTAAGAACATAAATAACACAGTTTATATACATTTTAATTTATATATTTAATTTCTTCTCTCTCGTAGTGACCATTTACTTTCTTTTATAAATAATTTTCACTATTTACTGTTTGTTGAACTCAACAAAACAATAGTACCTTTGGGTGTTGAGTGAATAATGACTCTCAAAGTTAAAAACAATGAACTTATTTATGTTGCATATTCAAAGTCATACTATGCATAAATTTATTGGATGTTAGTCGTTTAGGTGCCTACATGTGGTTTGAAGTTTGAATATGTAATGTAAGCCTTCGTTGCTATTTGGGACCAAACCTTTGATGTTATCAAAAGTAGTTAAGATTCAGACCTCTCTGTTTTTTTTATGACAAGTGCTTTCCACAATTGACTCAAAATGTTGTAGTAAAAGTTGAATTTGCTATTTGATCAGGAGAAACAAATACCTTGTACACAGTCCCTTAATGGATATATATATATATTTTTTTCAATCAACATCCACTTTGTTGTGCTCCTGACCTATATTGCCTTCTTGGGTCTCAGAGTGGTGTTACTCATGGCTTAGTTGCCCTAAGCTTCCTGAAGCATTTCAAGGGTCATTATGACTGATTTGAAGGTTTAATGCAAAATTTAACGTTTACTCAATTTTCAAGTTCATTCTCAAAACATAGTACAGCACTAATACAATGTTAGAAAATTGTGTGTAGCAAGCATTTCATTTTGAAAAACTTGGCCCCATTTGGCAGAGAGATGCTCAATGTCTAAGGCATCAATCCTTGATGGCAAAAAGATTGTACTTTGTATCATCAAACAGCTGAAACCTGTAATTTCTTTTTGATTATATATATTACACAATTGGCACCAAAAACTCTTGTTTTTGTGTTAGACTTTTGGCTTATAATAGTACTTTAATAGAAAATCATTTTGTTCCAAGATTTATTTTTTATTTAGGTAGGTTTTTGTCTTGTATAGGGTCTTCTTGTCAATAGATAGCTTTTACTATAGTACAGTTTCTTAAGTTTTCATTTCATTTTCACACTCCTTTTGATGGACTTTTGTTCCTTGTTCCTATGCTTCTGATATTTCAATTATTGAGTGCTTGTGTTTTATGGTATTTGTAATTATATTAAATTCCAGTTTTTATAAATAAAATTTTGCACATAAGGTTTTCATAAATAAAAGACTATAATTGCCATATTTTATGGCATATAAGATGCACCTCCATTATTTTAGTACATAATATTTAGGAAAAAGTATTTAATGCCTTTAAGCGATCCTGCACCTTTTGAAACTTGGCAATTTTTCTTAATACTGTATTCTGGTTAAAAATAAGTAAAATTAGAATGCACGTTTTTATTTATCAACGAAAAACATGAGTTTAAAAGAAGTCATTTACCGTAAAAATATTCTACATGAATACATGCAAAAGCAGCTTAGCTATAACAAAAAAGAAATAATAATATGTTTAGTTAAATAATATTTTTATTCAAAAGTTGCATTAGGTAAGAGATTACCTGTAGCTGCTATTGAAGGCTATTTAGGGAATTCATCAACCTAGGGGTGATCACAATTTAACATAACAAGCAGGGCAATTTTTTAAAACAATACTCACATCTTATATGCAATAAAATAGTAATTGATCTTTTTATTTATAATAAATATTTGAAGATTTGTGTGTATGTGCATAAAAAAGGATACAGAAATCATGTCTTTTCTTTCCTCTTTGCCCTGTGGGCACTAAGAGAAATATATAGCGAAACGAAACTTTAATGAATCATATAATAAATATCATCATTACAGTAGAGAGTCGTTAATCAGAACCCCGGTAATCGGAATGATTTTCAGTCGGACTGTGTCGTGCTGAATCGAACGTTTTTGATACTAGATTTACTTCTAAAGTATAATTTTCATGTTTTTATATTCTTCAATATATTTATTTTGTTTGTACAAAATGAAGAAATAATTTTTAACGATACGATAGCCTCGATTATTATTGTAAAAATTTTCGTTAGGCTTAAAATCGACGAAAATTCAACACGAAGCGACACGCAACGGAGAAAAATTTGAACATCGGACAGATTAATATATTTTTTCGTACATAATCGGTAATCGGAACAAATCACTAATTTGAACAACCCCAGTCCCCAATTGATTCCGATTTTCGACTCTCTACTGTATATCTGAATTTAAATATAAAAAAAAATCTAGCAATGAGTTGCATGACTTTCCTGACTGTTGCGAGATGTTATTTAAAAAAAATTTTATACTATTAATTATAATAAATTGTGTGTGGTGCCGTCTGTTATGAGATTTTATTTAAAAATTTTTATATTTTGAATTATTATAAAATGGAAAAAAGCTTAATTTTGAGAGTAGGGATGAGTTTTATAAAAATTTGTAAGTGCTAGTAATGAGTAAAATCTTTATTAAGTCTGACCCCTCTTGAGATATGACATGTGACCCCCCCCCTTCAATCTCCCCACCTCTTGGACCTTTAACCATCAAAATTTAATTGCATCAATGTCCCTTATACACAAGGTATCATGCCAAATTATCTTTCCTAATCTTCACCTCATCCTGTGATACTAAATGAAATAGATGCCAACACACACATACACATGGAATTCTTTTTACTTCTTTGAGTTTAGGTGGTCTCAAAGTGTGGAGATTTGCAAAAACCTCAGAGAGTCAAATATGACATGATTCCAACAATTTCCCTTGTTATGTATACATAACAGTCAAATTATTGGAACAAGGGAAAGGAAACATAACAGCCCGTAAGTAAAAGTAAGATATGTATTACTGGATCTGATTCCTTTTTTTTAAAATGCTTTCTCTTTTTGATGTGGGATTTGATGACGAGTTTTTCTATTACAGATATTATTAAGTAATTGTGTCATTTTAAATATCGTTGGCATTATAACTTATTGTTAACTGATAACAAAAAAAAAATTCTTTTTGGTGTAAATATCATTTATTTTCATAAAGTTTATTATTTAAAACTAAAATTTTTCAACTGCATTAAAGTGAATTTGCATAAATGGCGAGATTATTGTACACGAAAAATGTGTAAACATATATCGTATGAATATGTTACCAAGACAGGATTTCAGAAAATGTTTGTATTTTGATTAAATCTTATTTTTTCTTGAATATAAAAGGTGTTGAATTAATTTGTTCATATAAAGATCTAACAAGATTATATTTGGAATTTCTGTTTTTTGTAATATATCTTATGGATTTGTTGTCTCAATGCCATACGACTATATACCAATAATTAATAAATATAAGATTATTTTTCTAAAGTAAGGATTAAATGAACTACAGGATGATTTTATATACATCTTACAAGGAGGAGACCAGAAGTGGAAGTTGGACGGATCGGGATAGATCGAGACTCCCAACCCAAAAATGGCAAAAAAAAAAAAAATTCTGTGTATGTATGTTGGCATCTATTTCCTTTAATATCCCGGGATCTGATAATGATTAAGAAACAAAATTTGGCATGGTAACTTGTATAAGGGGCATCGATGCTATTAAATTTTGGTGGTTAAAGGCCAAGAGGTTAGAGAGAGAGTCACTTGTCATATCTCAAGAGGATCGAACTTCGTGACAATTTTACTCGTTATTAGCATTTATAATTTTTTTCCTTATAAAACTCATCTCTATCCTCAGAATTAAGCATTTTGCTGTTTTGTAATAATTAATTATTACAATATGACAAAACACTTATAATGAATAAAAATTAATAATATATAAAGTCTTTTTTTTTATGATAAAATCTCAACAGATGGCACCACAATTTATTTATTAATATTATGGTTAATAATATAAAAGTTAATTTTTAGATAAAATCTCTTAACTACCAGAAAAGTAAAAAATGAGTTATTCAGCAGAATATTTAAAGCACATAGCGTTAAACAAATTTAGAAAAGCTGACAATTTGCACGAAATTTAACCTAAGTTTCCTTCGTGCAAGCTTTTGCCACTTGAATCGCAGCTATGACAAATGTTAAAGATGGCTTACAATCAGCAGTATATGTCATACGTTTCTAATGTTTAAATCCATTTTACAAAAAAAACAAAAGCCCATCTACACCT
Organism: Centruroides vittatus; assembly: GCF_030686945.1. Classification (NCBI taxonomy): domain Eukaryota; kingdom Metazoa; phylum Arthropoda; class Arachnida; order Scorpiones; family Buthidae; genus Centruroides; species Centruroides vittatus. The sequence goes on along the minus strand of NW_027122505.1, from coordinate 440,206 downwards.
AACCATGTAGGTTTTATTACATTTGCCAAATTCTACATTTTAAACCTATTCCTGTCCAAAATCTGTCTGGTCTTCCCCTTATTAGAATAATTCTTATTTCTGTCGAAATTAAATTCATAATGCAATATTTATTTATTTCAAATTATCGGGATGAAACCGTTATTTTAAGGCAACTGAAATATTATTTACGTAGAAACATTTATAGCAGCTTATTTTTGGTAATTCATAACACAGTGCCAAGCTTCATAAATTGTTATAAATTTTTCAAATTCTAAACATATTTAAGTCATTACTTATAGTAAATTAAATATTGTCTATATTAAAATTACAAGAACATTGGACTATTTTATCAATAAAGAAAACATACCTCTGTATTGTTTGATCATTTATCAGTAACTATAAATTATTGAAAATCTGTTCTAATGATTTTAATATACATTCATACATCACTATATAAAATGAATTGTAGGTCTTCCACACCATTATCAACATGGAGTGCTAGAAGAAATTCTGGTAATTTAAATAAAAATGAAGATGTTTCTCCACTTTCTGATCTCGGTCCATTGCCAGATAATTGGGAAAAAGCATATACCCCAAATGGCGAAGTTTATTTTATCGAGTAAGTATATTAAAATAAATATACGTATACCGCATCTATATATTTTTTGATTTATGAGATATAATAATTTTAATAATAATATATTTTAAAATGAGAATAATTTATGACGACAAATTTTGATATTTTTATAGGATATGCAATATGCTTCGTGCATTGAAGTTTGATTTATTTTAAAAAAAAATCCTCTTAAAATTATTCTTGCTTACACAACATATAACTAGGTAAAGAATGTCTTATCTGAATTTCATAAGAAACACATACCGTAGCTGCCGTTAAATTCCGACATAAATGCATTTGTTTTAAAATTTACTTTACTAAAGTGTCTACTTGATGATTCTAATGTTTCTATATATTAACATGAGAAGTTTTTATTTCAAGTTTATTAGAGAAATAACATTTAGAGAGACATTAAATTCTTCAAAGCACGGGTATGATGAAGCTGCTTACACTTAATTTATGAATAATCTTAGTTGTCTGCTTCACTAAAAAAACAAATTTTTGTTACGAGGCATATTTTTTTATAATGATTGTTATCTCAGTTCTTCTACTTGCTGTTAGTTTTCATTATGCATAATAACTTTTTGTTACCAACAATAGATGTATGTTATGTTAAGTTTTAAAATTATAAAATTTTTCTCTATAAATAACATTTAAGTCTTATTTAAACAATTATTTTAGTCTATTTAACTTATTATTTTCAAATTTTCTAAATTAGTATGCATACAAATTGGAGATTTTAGTAGAGAGAGTTTTTCAGAGTTTGTTTTCATTGTTTAAACATGCATAGATATAGGATAAGGGAAAAGACTACTTTGAGTGGAGCTGGCTGTTGGCATTTTCAGTAGAAAAAATATAAATTTTAAAGCGAAAACTTGTGTGAACTTGCTTACCTGCAGAAAAGAGGTTGGAAATTTGTTCGTAGTTGTGACTAGGCTAGCCAGATTGGGTAAAAAGTCTCAAACTGGGTTAGTTTTTATTTGATCTTGCAATTTGTTTTATTATTTTGGTACTGTAATCTTATACGTTTTACTCTTGACTTAATATTATTAATGTTTAGCTATTTTATTGGCAACTTTTCTACTTTAAAAAAAGAGTTTAAAAAACTATCTGGCATCTTCTGTACATAACTTAAATATCCATCACAGGATGGTCCTTTTTTTACTCATATCTTGTACAAAATGAATTGTGAAGTTCAAGGAAACTTAAATAGGAAAAAAAGTTAGAAATTTTTGATAAAATGAATGATTGTAAATTTAAAAACAGAAAACAAAAGTAGTGATAAAATTAAGGGATAAGAAAAAATACATTACCAACAATTAAAAAATTGAGAAAAATATTGAAGAAGCTTGCATAAGTAGCTAGTTTTAGCATCTCTGAAAATGAATGCAAACAGCAAAATATGAATAAATAGAAATGGCGGTTAAACACTTATGCAGTTTTGTGATTTAGTAATATCAATAAGTTCTGGTAAAGCCAAAATATGTATATTATTAAATTTTTATTCAAATGATGATGTGATTTAATATAAATTACTTTTAACATGCGATTTTTGGTTACTCTGGCTGTTCTTCTTAATGAGATTTCAACTGTATGAGATATGGCTTATAAAGATTACATTACTTGATGGATTAAATTAAAAACTCATTGATATAATGAAGTAAATTAAAAGAAGAAAAAGTTATAAATGAGGAAAACATTCATTCTTTTTCCAGTTTATTAATATTTTATAAAGTTCAGGAAATTTATTAATGGATAAATTTAATAAATATATACAGTAGAGCGTTGTTTATCCGAAAGCCGGTTAACCGAAACCTTTCCAGTCGGACTGTGTTGTGCCGAATCGAACGTTTTTTGATACTAGATTAACTTCTAAAGTATAATTGTTTTGTTTTTATATTTTTCAATATATTTATTTTGTTTGTACAAAATAAAAAAATAATTTTTAATGATACAATAGCCTCGATTATTATTATAAAAAGTTTCGTTAGGCTTAAAATCGACGAAAATTCAACACGAAGCAACGACGCAAAATGACGAAAATTCAACACGAAGCGACACGCAACGGAGAAAAATTTCAACATCGGATAGGTTAATATATTTTTTTGTACATAATCGGTTATCCGAAAAAATCAGTTATCCGAACAACTCCAGTCCCCAATTGATTTGGATAAACAATGCTCTACCGTATCTTTGTATATGGATTATACAGGATTTGTTAATTAATTAATAAATGATGGCTTTTTTTCAAAGCCATGTAGACTTACGGTTGTGGATTAAATTAATAACAGGGTAAATTAGTTTAATTTAGTAAAACATTTTATTTTTAGTTTTAATAATTTGGCAATTATAAAAAATATAACTGTTAATTAGAAAAAAAAAATAACAAATTAAAAAGTCGGAGAAGCAATATCGTATGTGCATAGTTAATCAAATGCTGTTTTACTGTCAATTTGCCATACTGTAAGGGACGAGAGGGTCAGGGAATTTGTACAGAGTTGGTCGGGAGAAGTCAGGGAAAGCCAGGCAATTTAAAATAAAACAAAATTTCAGTAGGAACTTTGTAAACACGAGAATTATTATATATTATACAATGAATTATTTTTGTTTCCAATAAGAGAATAATAAAGTATTCATAAATTGCTTTTTACAACTTAGAAGAATTTTAGGTTAATGTTACCTATGGTTTCAAAAAGGCGGCTCGTCTCTGATTCAAGGGAACAGAAGAAAAAAAAAAAGTGGGGACGCACGTTCTAATTTAATTTAATCTATTCTAATAAATTGGTTGGTAATAATTATGGTAATTTATTAGAATAGGTTATGTTAGAACATGCGTTCCCACTGTTTCCCTTCTATTTGCTGGAATCAGACGAGCCGCCATCTTGGAACCATAGGTAACATTAACCGAATATTATTAATAATAGAATATATTGCAATTATTTTGAAAATGTTTAATGCTAAAATATTTTTTACAGTCATAATTCTGGTACATCACAGTGGTTAGATCCTAGAATGGCCAGGATACAGAAAAAAGCAATAGAAGAATGTGATGATGATGGTCTGAAATTTTAATATAATTTAATAATTTTCTTATATATATATTTAAATTACTGTATTTATGTAAATTATAAAAATGTAAAAATATTTTTTGAATTTTTCAAAAATAATTTTACTGAAATGTAAGAGCAATTACTAATGTACTAATAATCATAAATTTCTTTCAGAGCTTCCATTTGGATGGGAAAGAATTGATGATCCTCATTATGGAACATATTATATAGAGTAAGTATTTAATGCATAAATATGTATTGAAAATCACTTCTATAAGCATTTATAAAAATACCTCCAACATTTTTTTTTTCTTTTGTATATGTTAAACAATTTATTTATTTGCTTTCTGTTGTTAATAATGTTGTTCTTGGGTACAATTAATTATAATTTAGCAGGTTACACTTATTCTTAATCATTATCTTATCATAATCTTACAATATAATCATAATCTTAAATTATAAAGGTCAAAAATTAATTACATAAACATTTTCAAAACCTCATTTAATCTATGTTTGAAACAATGTCAGTGGTACCTTGTACTTTGAATGACACTAACTTTGAATGCTTCAGAGTTCAAATGCTAGATTTGACAAAAATTTTCTTTGGACTTTGAATTATGCTTCAGAATTTGAACTTATGTGCACAGTGAAAAAGCACTCAAAATGTAAATGAAATCTGTTGTGAGGCCATATTATCTCTCGCTCCTACTTTATGCTGTACATGCTTGTGCTATGTTGTGTTTTCAGTAATTTTTTTTTCTTTTTTTTTTTTGGCTTTACTTTTGGTGTGTTTGGTTATATGTATTGTGTGTTATTTGACGAATTTTAACAATTTCCTTCTTTCAGTCTTTGTCAACAGCTTTTGGCCATCTCATACACTTTGTATCTTTTAGCTCTAAATTTCCTGCACAGAACTCTCTAAAACCATATTTGACATGTTCAAAGTTAAGGAGCATCTTCCCACAGATATTACAAATTTTTTTAATTTTTTACTGTTTGTATGGCATTATATCTTTTACAAAACTCGTAAAGCATAAAATATCTGATATGCTTTTTATCTGAAGACATTTTAACTCTATTTTACTCAAACAAAATGTGAAGTAAAAGGTTTAATATAAGTTTCTAAACAAAGAATTTAATTTCACATTAGCAATAACCATTAAATTTTGCAACCGTTACAAATAAATCACTGTTTTAAGGTTACCGAAATGGGTATTTATGGCCCGGGAATGGATTAATTCACTTCCATTATTTCTAATGGGAAAAATTGATTTGGAGTTCAGATGATCTCCAGTATTGGAAAAACTTAAAATTAAGAAAATTAATTGACTAAATAGGCTTGCATTTTCAAGTAATAAATGTTTTATAAGAGATGTATGAGTATATATTTACAAAAGCTTTTAATTTCTATCAAATGACTGAAAGAAACTGATATCAAATTTAGCTTGTTAGAGAATAAAGGGAAAATTTTTACAGATAGTGGGTTTACACATAGTGCCATGTATTGGGAAAAAATTTAAGAAAATAATAATAAACTAAATATAATTCGTAAAATGGATATAATTTTAAAAAATATATATTTATATTCACTTAATTATTGCTACAACGATATAATGCAAATTAGATGTGCTATATCATTACTGCAACAGGTAGCACATATACTTGCTTGCAGGGAATTGAAAGTGTTGCCCTGTGAACGACTACTTTCAGTCAAATTACTTCAATTCTGCAACAGTTCCTTCTTTCTATCAGACCAGCGGTATGGTGGCATTCAAATAGGAAAATTACACAGTACAAGATACCAGCCTGCACAAAATATGTATTAAGTGGTTTTGAAGGATGCCAAGTTTAAATATTTTGTCCTTTTTTTTTCTTTTTGCAAAATTTGATTTATTGGCAGATTACCATTTGATATTCAGCTGTGAATGGTACAGTTTCTTAAAGTTAACATTAGAAAAAAATTAAGATATCATCTTTTCAATTCCTGTCTACTTAACCATAGAAAGTGTGCCATTCGTACAATCTGAACAATCTGAGTAGCGTGATAAATGTGAAAATGGTAGGCTGAAATAACAAACTTCTCATATGGTTTTTGTTTTAATGTTTGTTATATTATGGTATTTGATTTATATAACTACAAAAGTTATCCTATATAAGGGTTGCACTGAGTGACCAATGTAACACATTGTAAAAATTCTTTATTTTTCTACTGTACACAATTTAAAGAATTTTTAAATGCATTAGATTGGACATTTGATGTGATAAACCATTACATAACATAACCTTTGTAGTTATATAAATTAAATAATATAATGTAATATAATAGAAGGGTTAGAAGTATGAAATAATGTAATATAAAATCAACTTTACTTAAACCAAATAACCGGAGCAAAAATGTTCTACTATTGTGAACGTTTTCGATGCCCCTTCTGGGCTCTTCTTCAGGCTTTTACGTAAATCCGTTGCAAGCTGTTCATTTATGTAAAAGCCTGAAGAAGAGCCCAGAAGGGGCACTGAAAACGTTTGCAATAGTAGAACATTTTTGCTCTGGTTATTTGGTTTTTAAGTAAAGTTTATTTTATATTCATCCCGGTGTGTTAAGAAGTTAAATAATTTAATAATCTTAATCTTTGCTGCTGTTATTTTTCTTCCCGAGCAATGCTGGGTTCATCTGCTGGTCTGTTTTTAATATATTAAATTGTTTCTCTAGTCTGTTTTCTGTTTTGTAGGATGTAGGAATTTTTTACCTATTATTATTATTATTTTTTTTTCTTCAATGTACACTACATATTGGTTTAATAAAGAAATTGATTAGTCACTTTCAAATTAAATAATTGTATTTAATAATATAATAAATATAATTACAACTTTTAACAAAGATTAAACTTTGCTTCAGTCCTTTATTCCATTGTTTGCACCATCCGTAGTTCATAAAATCACAAAACTCGCGGAGATGACTTTTCCTTGTAGGCTACTGCCTCCGTAGTAAAAAATGTAAAGTATGATGCAGATGGTGCAAACAACAGAATGAAGGACTGAAGCAAAGTTTAATCTTTGTTAAAAGTTGTAATTATATTTATTATATTATTAAACATAAATTACCGTTGGCCATGTTAAATTCATTTTTAATTTTACTTTAAATAATTGTAGTTTGATATATCTTTTGAAATAGTAGCCTGGCCATGTGGAGATTTTCGGGTTTTCTCCATGTCTGTAATGCCTAAATAGGGGCCAGTTTCCCTTAAAAATTCCTCCTGGGGCATCCCCCTAAGCAGATTGCCTGAGTGTTGCATTGCCATAACTTAAAACAAACAAACAAATTGAAATAGTAGCAAATTAATAAATCATTAATATATTACTAATCATATAAATTATGTAATTTATTAAGAGTAAAAATATTTAATAAATTTTAATAACATATTTTAGTGGAAAAAATTTCAACCAACTATTTTAGTAACTGATAGGTTTATGGACAACACTTGGAGAGGAAAATAAATGGGAATTACAATAATAGTTGGTAATGGTAACATCAACTGTTTGATTGTTGCATGGGTTACAGTTAAAAGTTTATTATTATTATTATATATACAACAACATGAACATGTTTTGACAATTTTAATTAAAAATTTGAAAAAACTAAATTGTCGTCTTTCTGCCATGTTCAGTCGTCAGAAAACAATAACAGCTTTTCTTCACAGAGACTAATATAGGCTATGCCTCTGTTTTGACAAGCTGCATTTAACAAGAATATTGAAATGTGGAAGTATTACCTTGGTAAAATATGTCAGATGGCTGCTTCTGAATTTTGAAATATTGTCAATGAAATACTGTAGATTAACATAAGATTTGTATCAGGTTAGTCCATAAGTCCATGCACATTTTTATGACCTTGAGAAAAATCTTGTTTTGCTGTTAAAAATGTCAGTCTAATGTGATAATTTTTATACTGAAGTGTTAAATTGGATCTCATTCATATAATACTGTTCGGAATTGTGAACATTTCAGTTGTTTATTTTCGTTAAAATGGAAGTAACCGATGAATATAAAAGACATGTTTTATACATTTTATTTTTAAGTGGTGAGAATGCTACAAATGCAGCCAAAAAAATAAATACTGAACATAATCAAATTGTAATTAGTGCAAGGACTGCGCAGAAGTGGTTTGAAAGATTTAGAAACAATGATTTTAGTGTGGAGGATAAGGCTCGTACTAGAAGACCCGTTGACTTTGATGATGATGCTCTCTCTGCACTAGTCGAAGCAGAACCATCTTTAATGGTTGATGAAATTGTAGAACATTTCAATTCATCCCACAGAACTGTTCATAGACACCTACAACAAATCGGAAAAGTTTCAAAGCTAGGATAATGGATACCACACGAACTGTCAATAGCTAACCGACAACAACGTGTAAACATTTGCACGTCTCTTTTATCCTGTATTGCTGTAGAACCTTTTCTTGGTAGGCTGGTTACTGGAGACGAAAAATGGATCCTCTATAATAATGTGACGAGAAAAAGACAATGGATGGATCGCGACAAGCAGCCAAAACCAGACTGCAAAAGGTGGGTTGCATCCAAAAAAAATTCTTTTGTCTGTTTGGTGGGATATGTCAGGTGTAATTCACTTTGAGCTGTTAGAACCTAATCAAACAATTATAGCTCAAATGTATTGTGAGCAATTAGAGCGTTTAAATGAAAAATTGAAAAAAAATTGACCGTCGTTAGTGAACAGAAAGCAGGTTCTCTTGCAGCAGAACAATGCCAGACCACACGCTACAAAAATAACTGTACAGAAACTTGAAAGCTACAACTGGGAAATTTTACCTCATCCACCATATTCGCCAGATATTGCTCCCAGTGATTATCATCTTTTTCACAGTTTGCAGAATTTTTTAAAAGAGAAAACTTTTGAGGATGAGAACAATGTAAAAAAGGCTATTTCTGAATATTTTGATTCAAAACCGAAATCATTTTACGAAGACTGGATTAAAAAGCTACCATCAAGATGGCAAGAAATTGTACAAAATAATGGTGAATACATTATAGATTGAAATAAAATTTAATTAAAATTTTTTGCTGCTTTTTTGTAGATAAAAAAATACGCATGAACTTATGGACTGACCTGATATATGATAAAGATGCTATGTCAAGGCCCCAAATGTATGAGTGATTCAAGATATTCAAAGGAAGCATGGAAGATTGGAAGATGACTCATATCCAGGCAGATCAGTGGCAGTATGTAAGACAAATGTTATTGCTAGGATTCTGAAGGGAATGAAATGTAATCATTAGTCAATTTAATCCACAATATTTCACATTGAATCAATAAATAAAAGCCTCCATTATAATTTCAAGATGTATTTCATGTATCAAACCTCTGAAGTCCAACAGTATCTGCCAAAAACAGGATTTTTGTGCTCTGACAGCCATTCTCTTTCCTGATTGATCATCTGGCTTTGGCAGAATTTTTCTCTTGGTTTCTCAGTCTAAGGTTAAAGAAACATTTGAATGAATGTCACAAGAAGTTAAGAGTGGTTGCAATACAAGCTATCTGACATGTGTCCAAAAATGCATTTTAGAATTGCTTTTGGTTATGGCATTGAAATTGGCAAAAGTTTGTGAGATAGTAAATGGTCATTATTTTGAAGGAAATGTACAGTATTTGCACTTATTATGTTTGTTCTTTCAAAAAAATTATTGTTATTTTCCTGTTTAGTTTTGACTCTACCTTATATGTTGCGCGCGTGTGTGTGTGTGTGCATCATAGCAAGGTTGTGGCTGATGTTCACATTTTAGAGATGAAAACATTGGTCGCAACCTTGCTAGTCACTGTAAGGTATGTGAGAAACTTGAAAAATTATTTTAATTATTTGTCGATATACTGTTATATCAGCAATAGTATCTACATGTTAACCATGTCAAATGGATCTTTATAATAACTATTGTATAATAATTTTATTTATTTATTAAAGTATATAATATAAAATTTATACAGAACTATCAAAAATTAATATCTAATGTAATGCTTTATATTATTTCAGCCATGTAAATAGAAAAACACAATATGAAAATCCTGTTTTACAAGCTAAAAGATTAACTCATGACAGTAAGTAATGCATAATAAATTTCACTTTAAAATTTGTAAAATAATAATTACAGAATTTGAATTCATTTAGTATTGCATCTATATATTACTTGAAAGGTGGTTTCAGTTTGTCTGACTTAGTTTGGGTTAATGGCTTGGCTAAAAATAGTTCAGGTACGAAATTAAAGCACTTATCTTGTAGATAATGCTGCTGAAGACAGATTTGAGAAGGGTGCAATGGTTCAGGCATTGGGAAGTGGCAAATGTACAGTACAATGTTGAGTCTATAGGACAAACATGTCAGGGTCCCACACCTATTAACTTTAGCCTCAACAATTTTTTTTTTGTGTTTTCAGTTTCATTATTATAAATACATTTATTGTAAATATACATTTTAGTTACTAAGATCGTTGTTTTTGTCATACTCTCTAAACTCAGTTTACCAATCTTACGCCTCCTCAAGAGCTCTAGCAATACTGGGCATATGCAGCTAGTTTTTAATTTGAGATATACAAAATCAGTTAGTAATGTTTGTCTGTAAAGTAATAATAATAGACAAATGCTATTAATGATACATTCATGCTATTAAAAGAAACTTCATAAGACACTAAAATTTATTAAGAATAGAGCTTTCTGTATGTGGTCAATATTTATTTTGATTCTAAAAGTCATTAACATTTATTTAATGGGTTTTTGCTTAAACATAACTGTTAATGTTTTTATAAAAACATGTTGAGAAAATATTAGATAATTTAGAAAAGGATTGCATCTAACAGATTAAAACAAAAATATTTAATGCAAGTCAAATACTTCTGATTGATTTAAATGTAATGGTAACATAAATATTACTCTGTTTTGATAAAACATCTTACATGAAATTAAATAAATAATAATATTTTTACCACTTTTAATAATAATTTTCACAATGGAAATATTTTTTTATTGATTGTAATTTCTCTTTATATTAATATTGGATCACTATCTTAATTACAGATTTAAATTATTAATTACTATAAGTTTATATTTATATACTGATCGAAGAGAGATATTTTAAATAATTTCATATTAATGCTTATTAATCTCCTTAGTATCAGGTAGTGATATACATATGCACAGCAATACTAGTTCCTGGCAGCAACAAAGTGACTGGAACCAACCTGACCAAACAGAAAGTCCACAGGCCAACAGGAACAACACTGCCAACACCAATTCAAAGGGGCAGCTTGAAACAGACCAGACTAACAGTGAGTTTCATCTAATCTCTGGCTCAGACTATCATTTACTTAACTCTGTTCCACCAGCCTCTTCCTCTCCTGCTGCTACCCATCGCTTTCCCTATTTGCATTGTATTCCTTGTCTTAGTGATAAAAACGAATCTAATCCTACATCTCATAACAATGCTTCCATGAAGGAAACTGCAGTCTCAGAAATAATTGCAGGCAATAGTGAAGTTAATTCTGGCATTAATGGGAATGGTGGTGGTATCATTAAATCCCCCACTTCCCCTTATCATACTCTGGTTACAAGATCTGCAAGTTTTAATCATATTGAAAATGAAAATGTGGTCAGGAGAAGGCCTGAGGTCAGTCGTCATGGTACAGAAGTTTGTCGGCCTGCCTCCTTCCATCAGAATTCCTTCCATTCAGGTACCTTCTTCCCACTGTTTTCCAAAAGCCCATATATCCTTTTTAAAACTATGATCTAAAAGGTATTATACATTAAAATAAGAATTAATTTATGATTAAATTTGATACAGAAGAAAATTTTGTTTTTTATTAAAAAAAAACATTTTTCTTAAAAAGTAAATGAATGCAATACTGTTTTAAATTATATTACCAAAGCATCAAAGATTGAAAAGACAATGTCCAGGTAATGAATTAATGAATTTGAATTATTGACTTCGAAGAACCATTTGAAGTTAGCAGTTGCCTTTGATTCTAGAATTTTTGTGTCAGCTATACCGAAATGTATCATTTCTTAGAAGCATCTGATAACAATTTAACATGAATTTTGAAATTTTAAATTTATTCAAATAAATATACCAATAAATTTAAAAATTTTAAATTTAATTGAATGAAATATAAATTTTGATTTTACTCCGATGCGTTAATATTTCTATATTTATTAAATTTTAAAGTGAAGTTTATAATTAAGAAATTATATATTTATAATGAGTCGTATTTTAAGTTAAAAGGTTACATATGAACACAAATATTATTTAAATTTATAAAAGCAAATTGTGGAAACCGTGTGTTACGTAGAAAAAGAATGTTTTAAATTTCATGTTGTAATGATAAGAATATTACATTAGAAGCTTAATTTTTGCAATTTAATACACAGATAGTATTAAAATTATATATATATATATATATATATATATATATATACAACATTAAAAAAATAATAATAATAAATATAACATTTAATATGGTAAACTGAAATAAGAATTTAAATTTACCAAATTTAAGTTAAATACAAATATATAAAAATTGATGTTTTTTACTTGATTATTGCATTCATTAATTGAAATATGGAGTAATGTGAACAATCTTAATTTTGATCATTGGTAATATCACTTTAGTAGTCTTTTAATTATTGAGCTGGGTGAGTATTTTCTGAATTTGAAATAATGATTAAAAGTAATAAAAAGTTGCTGAAAACAAAAATTAATCAGAATCAAAAATGATTTGCCTCATTCAAAAAAATTGAAGAAAGTTTTAATTGGATTTATGGTAAAGATTTGATTGAAGTTCTGGATTGTTCATTTTAATATAAAAGGTTGTCTGTTTTAATCAATCCACTGGAATAACAAAAAGTACTCATCCTACAGAAAAACTCATTAAACCAAAAGTGTTAGACGTAAAAAGGCCACAAGATGGGATTACAATTAGTAAAAACAGGGTCAACTTCATTTTCTATTCTACATCAAAAACAAAGACATTTTTATCTAAAGCATTTTTCAAAAGATACACTTAGTAGAAATTATGAGCATTTGAAGTTTTATATGGCTGCCACACCATGCATGCATGAATCTATGGATGTCTGGGAAGTTCAGTGAAAAAAGGAAAGAAAAAATGCTTTAAAAACCTATTAGGAAACTATTATTATTCAAGGGAATCAAGGCCAATGTTTTTTTTATCATAAGCTTGACCACTAACATGCTGCAGCACTAGTTTTTGAATCCATTTGTTATTTAAAGTAAAAGAATAATTCCACCAAATAATAATAGTTTCTTAATGATTTTTTTCCAATGAACTTCACATATATCCAGCACAGTTTTATGCACAGTCTACAGCAACATAAAACTTTAAATGTCTATAACTTCTGATATTCTTTTGAAAAACTGTTTTGGATAAAAGTTTCCTTTATTTTTGATGAAGAATTGTAGTATCCAATAAAAAATTTGGGTTCCCGCTTAAGAAAATGAGGTTGATCTCATTTTCACCAATTGCAGTATAACTATTATGAAACCAATAGCTTCATCCAGTGATCCCATTGAAGTCTGATGTTTTTAGTTCAATGATTTTTTTGTAAGTTGTGTATTTTTTGAGTTGTTTCATTGGATTGATTAAAATATACTACCCTCATTTTAGAAAATAATTTTATAAATATTAATGTAATGACTGATTGGTTGATTTTATTAATAAAGTGAAGTAGCCATTACTTGTTTGTTATTAAAAAAAAAGTTATCTAATTTTAAATTTTACTGTATAAGCTTTATGCTTCTCCAAAGGAGGAGATTTTTTTACTTTTTTTTATAATCACTTTAAATTTTCCATTTCAAAGTGAGTTACACATAAATGAAAAAGTGCTGTAGGGTACTGAAGAATATGACTACACGAATATGAAAAATAAGTGCAAAATCATATGAATGAAGAATGTATAAATGAAGTGTTTTATAATGGAAAATGCGCAGAAAATATTTAACATATAATTGCAAAAAATGTACAGCTGAGAAATATATATCAGGTTTTAAAAGTGAAATTTTGACATATTGAAGAAAAAAACTTCATTGACAGTTAACTCAATAATGGTTACAGTTCAATCTTGTACGTAATCGCCAATAAATCCGAAAATTGTTTTGAAAATAAAAGGTTTTTTTTTCATTTTAATAAACAGATGTTAAATACAATACTTACATAAAATTGAATTATTTTGTAATAAATGTTTTTTTTTGAATAGAAAAAGTGGATGAAATAATTAACCAAATTATTATTTTTATTTTTAATATTTTATATATAAGCCAAATATATATATATATATTTTTTTTCTATAATTCTTTTGCACTTAAAATATTAAAAACTAAATTTCTTGAGTACAATTTATTGGTTTTCTTGGGAGAGGAAATGCCAAATAACTTTATAGATAAGTGATACAATTGATTTGAGAAAATGGTTTAATTTGGGATTTTTTCTAAGTAAAAATCAATTGTGCATAAATTCATAATGCAGAGAAATGTAATAAAATATTTATTTCCGTTAAGAAATCAGTTACTTAAGAGAAAAATTCATATTTTCTATTTCAGCAATCATTCATTTTTAGTATTCTCTCAATATTTTCACAATTTTTAGTCCAATTTTTATCCTGTTTCAGGATTTCCATTCTTGATAGTAATCCATTCCTATTCTGATTCATTTAGTCTATTTATTTTTATTTAGTTTTCAAAATTCTTGAATAGACTGCATTCTCATACCTTGACAAAAAATATTGAAACTGGATTGATTTATTTTCTTGACTTGGCTTTTAAGTCCGTCTTTCGGTTAGTTAAGTTTATTTCTTTCATTTCTTTACAGATAAAAATGTTCGTTTTTAAAAATTATCTTGGAAAGTTTATTCTATTAATAAATGAGATGTTTTGAAATGAGTGAAACCTTTTGTTCTGAAATGTAAATTTTTTATTTTAGTATGCAAAATCAATTTTAATTTAATAAGAATAAATTATTGACAAGGTCTTTTTTATTTTTTTTTTAGACATTGCCTGGAACTTTTTAAGAATTAAAACAAATCATCAGCAATAGATACTAATAATTACTAACCTTGTTAAATTTTGATTTAATTTTTTTCCATATCATTCACTTTTTGGATAAATATTTTTTACAAATGAAAATTTTGTTTTATCTTTTGAGCAAGGTATTGACTGATCATTACTTATTAATAAAGTAATAACAGAGAAATTTTAAAAATTCAGTTTCTATTTGTAAAATAGAGCTTACATTAAAACAATGTAAACATAATTTATTATCTCAAAGTAATAGACTAACGTTATATATCAATTGACATGATCACATTTATAAGAAATATAATAAAGTAAATTTAAAGATAAACAAGGAATTATTTTATTGTGACATTGTCACAATGTAATTTTAAAATTATTTAATTTAAAATATATGCGCTCCACTTCAAATTAGTAGTGGCTTGCCCCTGTACATCATACTTTTCCTGATAGCAATAGAGTCGTGCCGGTCATCTAACTTATTTCGGGGGAAATTTTTGAATCGAAATAGCAGACTTCCTGCTCCTAAGCTTTCCATATCTGGTCTCGATTTTCATCTACCTAACTCTGTTCTTGAGATTAAGGAAGGACAGACGGATGGATGACAGTGGGAATTTATAGGTCTACAATTTTTTTGAAATTGCAACCCAATTATAAAAGCTGATTTAATATTTTGGAACTAAATGGGATTGTTACATAACATGAGCATTGATTCAGGACAATGTTGAATTGTGAAGTGCTGCTTAAACAGAAAGTTGTATTGGAACCATGAAATTATGGATGCTAAACAGAAATAAAATCTATAAAAATAATTACTGTTAACAATGTAAGCAGAATGAGTGAATGAATATTTTGAAGGAGAAGAAAATATTACAACTACTACTAGCCTTGAACATTTTAATAATTAAGAGTTTTTTTAATGGTTAAAAGTTTATTTTATTTATTGGTGCCTTAATTGTTACATATTGCAATACATTTAAAATATTACCATTGTTAAATAATATTTTTTGAGTGTTTGTTAAAATTAATAATTTTTTGATAAGTATTAATTTATATTTAATGCAGTTAACAATAAGTTTAAATAATTATCACATTGTTTTATTTTAAAAAAATAATAAAATCCAAATATAAATTCTTATTAATATATTTTATTTTAGATCCTTCTCATAAGACTCCATATGTTTTTACACGTAATCCATCAGAACTGAAGGGGGAATTTATTCAGACTTCGCTCATTAAGAGTCCAAGAGGTTTAGGGTTTACAATTGTTGGAGGTGATAGTGGTGAAATAGAAGAGTTTTTACAAATTAAGAGTGTAGTACCAAATGGACCTGCATGGTCAAACAAAAAATTACAAACAGGTATCAACAAATCAAATTTTAAAGTTGGCAAAATATATAATTTAAATTTTTGTAATTGTTTTCAAATGCTTATTTTATATAGGTGATGTATTGGTATATGTTAATGATATATGTGTTCTTGGTTATACTCATCAAAATATGGTATCCTTGTTCCAATCTATTCCTCCTGGAGAAACTGTTAACTTGCAAGTTTGTAGAGGATATCCTTTACCGTTTGATCCTAATGATCCAAATACAGAAATAGTTACAACCGTGGCTGTTACAATGGCAAATGCAAGGACGTCTGAATTTTCTAGTGTTTTCTCTAGTGGAAACAATTCTCATGGGGGTAACATTGGAACTGATTCTGTAGATTCTGTGGCAAGATCTGCAAAATCAATGCCAGATTTAAGTAGTGGACTGAATGATCACTCTCACCCTCAGAGGCATAATAGTGCTGACTTACTTAGTAATAGCAATGCTGAAAACACCCCTGATATTCTGGACTTTAGTCCACAGAGTCCACAGAGTCCAAATAAACCTGAATATTTGACTGTTGAGATAGTTAAAGGAGCTTCAGGATTTGGTTTTACTATTGCTGATAGTGCTTACGGACAAAAAGTAAATAAATTAACAGTTTTATTTTTAAATTATTGAAAGTATAAACATTGTTATAAAATTAAACTCTTTCAGGTAAAAAAGATTTTAGATCGTCCTCGCTGTAAATTACTTCAAGAAGGTGATATTTTAATGGAGATAAATGGACAAGAAGTGAGAGGACTGCCACATGCTGATGTTGTTCAAGTTTTGAAAGATTGTCCTTGTGGAGATGGTGCTCATATTACTGTTCAGAGAGGTGGACTCTTGTCACCAGTACGTGGAAAAGGCAGACTCGCAAAGGTTCATTTAAAGATATATTAAAATATTTTTCAGTAGTAAATTTAAATAATGAAAATGAATTTTAATACAAATTTTGTAAGCAATTTAATCAAAATTACTTGATTTTGTTTTTTTATTTAATTTTCTTAACATTAGAAGTTAAACAAAAATGAGCTCAGTTTGTATTTCTCAATGATAAAGCAAGCTGTTTTTCACTTACTTATGAAATGAAAATACAGAATATTTTTTTTAGTAATCTGAAACCGTGCTGTAAACTTCGTTATTGCTTAGGACACAAACTAAGTGCTATAATTCACACACTTGGAAGTTTTTATTGTTTTTATCATCTTTTATTTAGTTGAA
Source organism: Centruroides vittatus (assembly GCF_030686945.1). Lineage (NCBI taxonomy): Eukaryota > Metazoa > Arthropoda > Arachnida > Scorpiones > Buthidae > Centruroides > Centruroides vittatus. The sequence goes on along the minus strand of NW_027122505.1, from coordinate 422,878 downwards.
ATAAATAAAAGATGAGAAAAACCACCAAGTATGTGAATTATAGCACTTTATTGTGTCCTAAGCAATAATACAGAATATTTTTATTATTGATAATATGATGATATATAATTTCAATTTTTGATTTTAATTTGATGTCACACAGTATTGTAAAATATTTTAAATGATAAATTTTAGACACACTAAATTTAAATATGCATAAAACAAATAATAACAACTTTTTATTTTCTTGTGGTACAGCATTGAAAGACTACTAAGATTTTCTCCTTGTGACATTTTAAATTTAAATTAGAAGTTAACAAAAATATTCACTTTCTGCACATGAAATCTCTTAACATCATCTTATAGGAATTAAAGTCATGTGTATTTTTATTTTTTTGTACACAACAAATGAAATCATATTCCTAAAACAAAATTATGAAAATAAATTTAAAATATAAAAAACTCTTCTTGTTGTTTTAACACTCCTAATAATATAAATATTTAAATACTTTTGACACTCATAAGTTATGATTATAATTTATTAATTTATGCACATTTTGATTTTAAACTATGTATGTTTTTGTAGATGAAATCATCCGATGGTTCCAATAAAGGCAATGGAAGTGTTTCACAATCATTATTATTTCCAAATTTATCAAGAAGTTTTGGTAAGTTACATTATATCAAATTTTATTTTCAAATATCTTCATATAGAACAAATTTAAATCATACAAATTTTATCTAAAACATATAAATAATACAGTTAAAATTCTTAAGTGGAAAAGTCATAAAAAAATTTATTTACTGATAAGAATCACATGAAAATATATAATATGAGGTCTGCAGTTTGGTTGTTCACCAAAATAGTCAAGGCCAAACAGTTGGCCTATATAAATCTCAACAGTATATGATCGACATTAGCTTGTGTAAAAAGTCACTGTTACGTAAGTCCGTTAGTTTCGAACTTACAATCGTAACTAAAACGCCAATAGTGGATGGAAAACGCCAAAAATGAGCACTTAAAGACCGTCTAAATAAGACATACAACACAGAAACCACAGATGTTTTCAATGGTTTGCTTCCCTAGGATTTATGATGATTGTATTAACATTTACTGTAAATGTACATATTTTAATATGATTTTATGTGCTTTTAACGCTTTTCTAGTGATATTACGACTTCAATATTTATGCAGAGGATTTAAAGTCGAATAAAATGACTTTCAAATATCTTCATATAGAACAAATTTAAATCATACAAATTTTATCTAAAACATATAAATAATACAGTTAAAATTCTTAAGTGGAAAAGTCATAAAAAAATTTATTTACTGATAAGAATCACATGAAAATATATAATATGAGGTCTGCAGTTTGGTTGTTCACCAAAATAGTCAAGGCCAAACAGTTGGCCTATATAAATCTCAACATTATATGATGACATAGCTTGTTAAAAAGTCACTGTTGCTTGAGTCCTATATAAATTTTATGAATATAATTTCAATGCATATACAGTAAAACCTGTCTACGGTTTTACTGGTAAACCCACGGTTTCTTCAAAAAGTGGTCTTTTAGACAGATGGTCATCCAATACAGGTGGTGCTGTAATACCGTATTTCCATACGTATTTTGCACACTTTTTAGCCATTTCTACTAAGCAAAACTCAAAGTGAGCAAAAATAAATGAATTTTTTCAACGATAGAGCTATATTGGTATTTTTATTCTTATCGGATAACTTGATTTACAGGAGTTGTCGTGATTTTATAAGACAGATTTAATACCAATATTTTAAAGATTAATACAATACTCGCATTTTCTTGATTCTAATGCACACTTCTGTTTTTCTGATTTAATTAATTCAACTTGGTTCTTTTTGTTTGCTCCTCAGTTACGTGTATTATGTCATTGATATACAAACGCGTCCTATCTCTCTGTCATTTTTGGTTTTGGTTTTCATTAGTTTAATCTTATTTTAACTTTAAAAATACTGTATTTTTTAAAATATTTAATATTTTCTTAAGTACAATAAGAAAAATTATTAATTAATAATAAAATTGAATTGATTTCATTACATTCCGTGATTGTCCAATGACAATTGTGGAATCAAAAAAGGAAAGTTGCCTGTAAAACTGATTTTTATATTAATGTGTTTATTGTTTTTTAAATATTTTGCATGCAAAAATTACTTGGATATTATTTTTCTAAAAATATTGTGGAATAAGGTAGGTTGATACAGAAACTGTTTATTGCACATGTACTGTATATGAGCTTCAAAAAATAAATAAATAAATAAATAAATTTTATCAAACGATGAGATCAGCCAATTAATTGTATCGTGTAGAATATTTTATACCCCTAAGGAAAATACTGTAGGTCTACAGTACAATAAATTTCGTTTTCCCACAGTTAAACTTTGCCACTAATTGCTGTTATGATAAACCATTTTCAATTTCTCTGATAACTTTAACACTATCTTCTAATGACAGTACTTTGCATTTCTTTCATTTTTCGGACAATTTCGAACAAACTGAAATTCCTTTGTTGCTAGACTAATTCATTAACACCTGCACCTAATTTCAAGAGTGGGAGAAGTGTCCAATATGGGTTTGAACAAGCGTTTAGACCAGATATATTCGCGGAAGTGGTCGCTTATATTACAGTTGTTGTATGTTGTTTCAGACCAAAAATCTATGTCCGCGGTCGCATTACACAGGTGGTTGTTTAATACAGATAACTTATACAAAGACTATGTATAAACTATCCCGTGCCAGAAATTTTTGCCCGTTTTGACAGGTGCTCGTTGAATGCAGGTGGTTGCCTAAGCAGTTTTCACTATATATAACAACTTATTATACACAAGAGTGTGTTCCATATAAGATCTCACCAGGATTAAGAATAGATAACACAAATAGAATTTGACACAATGTGAGATACATACAAGTAAGTCATTTTCTTTACTGCTGATCTGGCAAAGGCTGAAAGTTTGAGAGTGGAAAGATTTTAGAATAACAGTCAGATGCACAGAAAGTTGCTGATAGATGATTTCTTCTCATTTCTTCATTTGGCAGAAAGCGGTCAGAGGTGTGAGTTGGGTTGGGTCGTGTGGCAAAATCGAGTTATTTTAGTTTATTATGGGCTCTAATTTGAAAAAAAAATTTAGTGTTGAAGCTCACATTCTGATTGATGAGGTCAAAGGGTACTTTGCCAAAAACTGCCATGCCAAACTGGACACAAATCAACATTTGCAATATGTTACTGATCAAATGAGTAAAATGATTAGCTTAGCTGAATAGGTGCTAAAGATTAATAGCCTCCCAGACAGGGTAGAAAAATTATTTACATCGCTGGCCACTTCTGAAGAGATTACCAACATTTTAACTGAACACAATAAGGGAATACAAGAATCGATAGTCTGTGTCTGGTACTAGCGGGATTGGAGGTTTAGAGATTGAGCAAAGACTGAAGTCAATAGAGTCTCAACTGCCCAACCTGGCCTCTTGGGATGACATTGGGAGGGCAGTGGTTGCTGCTAATAGCCTGGATGTCGATATTCTTGAGATTAAAGAATCATTAAAACTGTGTACAAAAATAAACAATGTGAGGACAGTCTTTCCAGTCAAAGAATGGCCTCCTTGGAGTCTCGGCTTTCAGGACTGGCTGCACGGGAAGACATTAGTAGGGCTCTTGAGGCCATAAATAAACTGGAAGTGGAGATTGCGGAGGCAAAGGTTTCCGGCAATACACCTCGTAGTGTGGACAATCTGGAGGGACAGGCACCTCTATATAGCGATATACTTAAGGAGTCTAGGATCAGGGAAGCATAACAGGAATAGCTACCCTAGCTCGCTTCTGATTTACCCAAAAGACAACCACATGAGCTCAGAGGATACCAAAAATATTATTAGAGATAACATTGACCCCACACAGTTGAAAGTGGGCATTACTGGTTTTAGAAGAATTGGGAAGGGAAGTATTGCTATTGATGCTACCAAAAAGAGTGACCTCCAGGCTTTGGAACATGAAATCAACCAAAAGGCTCCGGACCTCAGAACCATGGTGCCAGATAAAAGAAAACCAAGTATATGTATTAGACAGGTCCCAAATTATTTGGAGAAAGAGGAGATAACAAAACTGTATATTTGAGCAAAATGAGGAAATACAGGGACAGTTAGGCAGAGATCAATTCATGGAGGAATTTGGGCTACGTTTTGTCTTTGGCGGAGGCAAAAATAACCTTGTAAATTGGGTTGCTGACATCTCACCCGGCCTTCTGAAAATTTTTACCATGCTGAGAAATGTTAACTTGAAATGGGCCAGATGCACGGTAGAGGAACATTTCTCTGTCATACAGTGCTTTAGATGCTGCGGGTTTGGCCATGTCAGCAAATTCTGTTCAGAGCCCAAGGAGGTCTTTAGCCAGTGTGCTGGCAGTCATAGATTTAGGGACTGCCCAGGCAAAATAAAATTGCAAGGTGCAACAACTGTCGATTGCAGAAGGAAAAGGATGGCTTACACAATGCTTTTGATAAATGTTGTCCATCGTTTAAACGTATCAGAAACTTAATTAAGAAAGAACAGATTATGGCGAGTGATTATAAAAGTATTAATTTTCTGCAGATAAACCTTCAAAGATCGATTAGTGCCATATCCTCCCTTAGTGTCGACGTGGACAACTGGGACATAGTGTTAATTCAAGAGCCCTATTGTATTGGGGGCAAGGTGGCCTGTGTTCCTCACAGGCATTTGGTAATTCAAGACTCTAACAGTACTCCTTGGGCTGCGATTGTTGTACCCAATAATAGTGTTGCCGTCTTCCATCACCAACAGTATACCACAGAAAACAGGGTGTGTATCGAGACCCAGCTTGATGGTTGCAGCCTCATTATTATCTGTCAGTACATACCGGGAGGGACTGACATACGTTAGGAGCTGCAGGGCATACAAGACATTCTTGATGACTTTAGAAACTGCTCTATTATCTTTGCTGGGGATGTCAATGCTCACTCCCCCGCATGGGGGGCTAAGCAGTTGGATACCAGGGGAAAGGCAGTGGAGGAGTGCCTGGCTAGCAATAACCTGATCATTGCTAATGATCCCAATTCTCCACCTACCTTTGTTGGGCCGAATGGATCATCGTGGATCGACATCACTTGTCTCTCGGCCAACCTCATTCCGCAACTCCATAGCTGGAGAGTGCTAGAAGATGACAGCCTCTTGGATCATAATTCCATTGTCTACAAGTTATACTGTGCCTCCGGACACAAGCCCAGGAACTTCAACAAAATCTACAATTCTAATGGGGCGGATTGGGACTCTTTCTACAAGCATCTGGACGAGAACATTAATGATAATCCCTCCCTGGAGAGTAGGGACTCTGCAGTCAAGTATGTTGACTCAGTAATCAATACCATAAGTATAGCCTGTGACCAGTCAATGCCTCTGTGCAGTTGGGGCACTAGGAAAAGGGGTGTCCCATGGTGGAGCGAGGAGTTAGCGAATATGAGAAAGATCAACAGGCAGAATAGAAGACTTTTTCAGAGATGCAGAAGCAAAGATCGGGACTCATTAAAGGCAAGGTATTTAGACTTTCAGGCCACCTATAAGAATGCCATCAAAGAGGCAAAATTTTGATCTTGGAGAGACTTTTGCTCGTCAGCCTCTTCTAACCCCTGCGGGTTTGTGTACAAAAGTTGTGCTACAAAACTGAAAACTCCCACCTGCCTTAGTAGTCTGGGTGCTGGAGATGATGATGGGGAGATAGCAGACATGGAGAACACTATTGAAGCACTATTGGACAATCTATGCCCTGAGGACAATTGCTCAGAGGATAGTGCAACTCAGCAATATATTAGGAATCAAGCAACTACTTACATCCCAAGCCCTTGTCCACCTCCCTTCACTGCTGTGGAGGTTAAGGAAGCCATTAAGAGGTTTGCTATTAGGAAAGCTCCAGGACTGGATAGCATAAATGAAGACATCATTAGGGAATTGTGGAAGTACCGTCCCGGTTTCCTCTTGGCAATATTTAATAATTGTCTCAGGCATTGTATTTTTCCAGAGGCCTGGAAGAAGGCAAGGTTGGTTTTCATTCCTAAGGATAAAAGTGCCAAAATAACATCTCTCAGCGGGTACAGGAATATCTTCCTCCTGCCCATAATGGGTAAGGTTTTGGAGAGGTTGATTTTAAATAGACTAGTCTGCTTTCTGAAGAGAGGTGGACATTTTCATGGGCAGCAGTTTGGTTTCCGCTCGGGTTCTTGATGCTATTGGCTCTGTGGTGAACAAAATCAAAGAATTACACATAACGTTCCCATATGTTTTGGGTCTCAGTTTGGACATAGCCGGAGCATTTAATGCCGCATGGTGGCTGATGATTCTGCATAGGCTCAGGCAACGTGAGTGCCCCGGCTTACCTATACAATATGATTAAAAGCTACTTGGATAATTGTTCAGCCATCCTTCAAATTGGCTCTAGGAGCTGGACTAGGAAGATCACTCAAGGGTGCCCACAGGGCTCCGTCTTGGGCCCCCTGCTGTGGACCTTGCTCTTCAATGGCTTTCTATTGGAGGACTTTGGTGGAGACTGGGTTGTGGCCTTTGCCGATGATGCTATGGTGTTGTTGGTTGCAGCATGCTCGAGGGCAGAGATCAAGCGGAGGGCCAACTGCATCCTGACCAGAATACAGGACTGGGGCAGTAGAAATAAATTGGTGTTCAACCCTAGTAAGACTAAGGGGATTCTCCAGACCGAGGGCCCCACATCTGTACCGAAGGGTCCCGACCATACGTATGGGAAATCACAGTGTACGGGTGGTTACCACTCTAAAGTACCTGGGGGTCATCTTCCACCACAAACTTAGCTGGATCTCACATATAAAGCAAACCTGTGACAAGACCAATCTGCTCTTCAATGCCATGTTGAAAGTGGCTAAATCAAAATGGGGCTTAAGTCCACGTATCATGAGCATCATTTACGACTCTGTTTTCCTTCCTATGATATGTTATGCTGCACCAGTCTGGGCCGAGGGGCTGGGGATGACCCACATTGATAGGAAGCTATTGAGTGCCCAGAGGCAGGCTCTTCTCCGCATCTTCAGGGCCTACTCGACCACCTCTACCGTTGCCTTGCAGGTGATTGCTGGAAAACGACCGATTAACTTAGAGATTGGTACTGTTGTGCAAAGATGGAACATGAGGAAAGGCACCAGCATTGATCTTAACAGGGTCTTTGACAACATCGAGATGTCTCACTATGGTACTCCCAGTGTTGACCCCAATGAATGGCCAACTTGTACACAGTCAGTCTTGGCCAGATCAGACCCTTAATATTTTTACGGATGGGTCAAAGAATGATGATGAAGTAGGGTGCACATTTGTGGCATTTCAGGATAACACGGAAGTCTACAACTTTTCTGATAGGCTTGGGAGCACCTGCTTAGCTTATCAGGCAGAGCTCTGAGCCATCCTGTCAGCAATCAAATGGTGTAATATCATGTTCAACCTCAACAATATTAATATATTCACAGACTCTTGTTCATCGGTGCAGGCCATCTCAAACTACAACTGGCACCACCCAATAGTTAACAGCATACTACTTGAACTACATAAGAGCAACAACAGATTTGCAGTTGTGTGGATTAGAGGACACACTGGGGTGGTTGGCAATGAGCGGGCGGATGAGCTCGCTCATTTGGCTGCCACTTCCTGTGTCAACCCAACCTACAAGGTAACACCACAGAGCTACATGATACAAGGATTTAAAGAGGATGCTAGAGACAAGTGGCAACGCAGCTGGAATACCCAAACTAACAGCCTAACAAGGGATGTTTTTTCCTTTGGTCTCTACTTCTGTTAAGAGAGACATTGAGCACTGCCTTACCCAATTCTACACGGGGCATGGCAAGTTTTATCAGTATCTACACAGGTTCAGGTTATCCAATCAGCAAAACTGTACTACGTGCGGTGTTCCTGATAGTGCTCGTCACTATCTTTTGGAGTGCCCTATGTTGGATGACATGCGGACATGAGTTACTGCTTTGTTGCCCCGTGACTCTGGCTGGCCGCCCAACCTCAGTGTACTGATTCAGGATGGTAATTTGTTCCAAGCTACCAAGGACCTTATAAAAACGTACTTTAGGAGAACTACTGTGACTTAGCCTCATCCTGGTTTTGTGGTTTAACTGTATCTTAGCCACTTCATTGTTTTGTTTTATGTCTTATGTATTAGTACTGTTATCCTAATTGGCTTTATTGTATTGCCCGTGGCAGTTCTAACTGTTAAAATGCTGTCATGGACATTGTCTACAAGGGTTTTCAACCCCCTTTTTCCTCCATTACTGGCAGGTAGCCTTTAGTGTCTGTACATATTGTTCTTTGCTGCTTGTGCTGGTTTGTTAATATGTATATAAGTACATCACGTATTTCTTTTTGTAAATCTGTAACATCAAATGTTTATCTTGAATATGTAACCTTTATGTACTATTTCCTTGGCTATGCCTAGCAGTGCCAAGGCATTGATCAATAAAGAGTTTTTTAAAAAGTGAAAAAAAAGTGAAAAGTTCTTCATTTGGCACTATGAATACACTGACCGACTTATGTAAGTTTGCCAACTTTTAGGTGAAGTCAATTAATTTCGCAACAGGATGAATCTAAGGGATGTTCATAAGTGGGTGGTGGTGGAGGAGACAAGGATAACAAGTGTCTTTTGGTAACTGTTTATTGGATTGTAAGATAACTTACCTAAGATCAAATTCAATTCGTTTTCAACACAGGAAACAGTTGTGACAATTGGCAGTAGCTAAAGTTCTTTGCAGCAGACGGTGAGTTCCAGGCAGATGGCGGTTCCAGGGCAGTGACTCTATGATGTCCGATGGGAATTTAGAAGGCACAAGTTGATGACTTTGGCTTATCTGTATGGTATCTCTGATCCATGTTGGGTGACGCAGGTGCTACTTGCAGCCTCTTGACCTTGGATTCTGGGGTTTTTATGTTTTTCCCTCTCCATCTGTTTTTTTGATTGGCTCAACATCTGTTACCTTGCTCCCCAATTGGTTGTTCCCCTTTCTCCAGGTGAAAAATGAGACCTGTTCAGGTCATGAGAAAGGTTCACTTTGGAGAGTACCTGATACCATCCATTGACTCTGACTGGGAGGTGTTGATGGAACTTTGAAACCAGTGCTCATATTTTATTTCTTTATTGTCTCTTCTCTGATGTTTTAGAATTCAAACAATCTAACACGATGTTCCCCTGACCATCAACCTTTTCCCAATTTCCTAACTTTGTCCACTTGTATTTGAGCATCCTGTCAAAGTTCTGTCTCTCTGGGTCAGCATTCCACTACAATCTATCACATCATTCATCTTTGCATCATGTTTGTTTTGAAATCTATTGTTTTTATTTTCTTGTCTCTGTCTAACGTAACTTGCATGACCTTTGGTCTGATTCGACAACAGATATTTTTCTCATCTTAATTAATCTTATAATTAATTTTAACTATAACACATGGTTGGAACTTTATGCTTCTTTCCCCCCACAACTTCTTGGCTGTCTGTTAATAGGGCTAGCTAGTAATTGGAGGCAACCAATTGAATGTCCCCCCTAGTTAGGGCAAGGAAGGGTGACATGGTTGCATTATTGCATGGGACCATCATGATAAAAAGGAAATTAGGCTTAGGTTTGAGAGGTCATGGTCTTTAAATTTCTCTGGTCGTTAAACTTGCCATCCTTGATATTGGGATGGTTGACTGCTCATGTGGAGGGCACTGTCAGCAAACTCAAAGCTGTCCAAGCAAGCAATATTAATTTGGATGTATTGATTTTGCATGATTTTAGTCATAATAGAATCTGCTTTCATCCAAATTATTACAGTACTATGCTGTATGGTAACATAGCATTTTTCTATTCTTTTGTATTCTAAAAGTGATAAAAGTAAAAATTTAAATACCAAATGTGTGTTTTGTTCCTGGCTGTGAAACTGGATACAAATGTCAAGATGACACATTTATTTAAAGGAAAACAAAAAGTTATTTGGAAAAATAGATTAGAGCTATTCTAACTAAAGATAAAGAAGTAAGATGATGATGGATGTGATTTGTATTTTGACGAAAGATTGGTTAGCATACATTACAGGCATGTATTTTTTACATGCCTCTAATGTGCAAAAGATGGATTAGACAAAATGCCTGTAATGCCTGAAAAGATTATGAAATAAAATATTGGAAACTTCATCTTAATCCAACCCCAGGTGCCTATAGAAGTAAAACACCCACTGCTGATTTGTATAGTTCAAGAGATAAAGAAGTAATTTCAGTCAATAGACCAAAGACACCATTAGTTGATACCAGGAATAATTATGGAATTCCATTATTGCATAAAGATGAAGTTTCCATAATTTTCCTCAACTATTTGGTTTTCCCAAGTATTTGACACAAGCTTTACTGCCTTTTTGTGAAAGATCCTCTGGAGTTAAAAATGAAAAAAAAAAATTAAATAAATTAATATCAATGTTGTGGTCTTGCTGTGAAAATTATTTATTACCATACTGTGATTTACCAAATGCACAGATAAATCTTACATCTGTGTCAAGGAAATTTCATTTTTATTTTTAATTTTTCTCTTTATATGGTCTTACAAGCAGCCAAGTGGAAAAAATCACTGAATACTGGTTTTGCATCTAAGCAACAGACTGGCCACATTGAGTGTTTCAGGTTTTCTTCACATGTGTTGACATCTAAGTAAGGGCCAGTTTCCAATAAAGTCCTCCCATGAGGCACCTTCTTGACAGATTGCCCATGTGTTGTAATGCTTTATTCCATCAATCCATCCTAATCCAAGCTTTTCAGAAGCCAGTAAATTAACTTTTGTGATGCTAATGCTTCTAATAAACAAACTTACTACTGTGACAAAAATTGCTCAGAACATCAAGAAAAACTACAAGTTTTTACAAAGAAAAATGACCAGTTCATTTTCCCTGAAAAAATATAACTTACAAGAATTCCAAAAGGTAAACCCAGAACTGCTCAAAACATGCTAAATTACATTAAAGATTATTAAGAAACTAATGAAAATTTAAAAGTATTGTTTCAATTGGTTCTAAATGGTTGTTAATAATGAAATCACTTGTGTTTAGTTTTGATTGAGAAAATAAAAGTATTTGCAAGATTTTATGATTATTAAATTGTTAAGAGTTTAGTTATTGAGTATATTATTAGGAACAAAACACTTTATTGTAGGGTGTTTTAGAAATAAATAATAAACTTGCATTCTTAAAAATTAAATTACCACAAAAATAAATGTGTTAACAGGTATGAACACAATTCTAAGTTTGAACTCTAAATTTGACTGCAGCATTCCACGTGAAATTTGCAATGAAATAATTCAAGCTTGATGACCAGAGAGATCATTCTATAATTTATAGAATTGAATTTCTAACATTTAAATCCTCACACATTTATTACATAGATAATTACAAAACAAACTGTATTAAAAAATGTATTGACACATGGTGTCTTATTCATAATATTGATCCATCATTGATAATGAGTAAAATTCTTTGCTAAATGATATCTTATTTTCAAAAAATAAATTATTTTTATATTTTATCTGAACTATGCTTTTGAATTATTATTCAAACAAATTCATGTTCTTGATGATTTATAGTTTCCTGTTCATTTATGCTTTATGATTGAATATATAAATTAGCTAGCATTCTAATTAAATAAGAAATCACATTTTTATTATGAATTATAATCTTTTTATACTTTTAGATAGTCATCTTAATCCAACCCCAGGTGCCTATAGAAGTAAAACACCCACTGCTGATTTGTATAGTTCAAGAGATAAAGAAGTAATTTCAGTCAATAGACCAAAGACACCATTAGTTGATACCAGGAACTGGTCTGCAACTCCTAGTGAAAGCTTGAATCTTTCTCTGAAAGAATCAAGAATGCAATGCAATGATCCTTCCAATCGAATAGAAAGTCCTACAAAATCAGATCAAGGAAGAACGTATGCAATGAGTGCAGATAAAGAAAATTCCTTGTGGTATTCTGATCATGATAAAAGCAGAGAAGCAACGTGGGGAAATCAGAGTTTTCGAGAATCATTAAGGCACAAAGGAAATGGAGTACAAGATATATATGGTTATAGTCATGGAAGAGAAACATCTCAACTTTCAAACAGTTCACATAGGCAAGACAATCATTCCAAAATGCCACTTAATGTTAATCCAATGACTGCTTATTCCTGTGATGATAATGGTATAAGTAGAAATCAGTATTGGAGGCATAGTGGTAGTGCTGATTTATATGTTCCAAATAATTTTAATAACTGGACTAGTGGTGGATACATTCATAATTCAGATAGGACAGGATATAGCAATCACAATCTTGATTCTTCTGTTCTGTCTACTCGTACTAAACCTTCATTAAGAAATTCACCATATTATCAGTCTCATCCCTCTAGTTATTATGGTCAACATTTTAATTCCAACAATATTCATCTTACTGGTCCTCCAGATATATCAAGCCATCCAGATCATCATTCTCCATATTGTTGTTCTTCTATGTCTTCCCATCATTATCCCATCAGAGGAAATTATCAGCATGACAGTTTAAGTAAAAGAAAACATAGTACTTCTTTTGAACATGAACAGCCAGTCTCCTCATCTGTGACACAGTTTGCTCAGGACCTTAAAGTATCACAAAATAATTCTAACTATAGTCCTATTGGTAGAAAACCTCCATCTCTAGGTCCTGTTCCCGAATATATAGAAATAACCATTACATTACATCGTCAAGAGAGCGGTTTTGGTTTCAGAATTGTAGGTGGAACAGAGGAAGGATCTCAGGTTTCTATTGGACACATTGTTCCAAATGGTGCTGCAGATTTAGATGGTCGTTTAAGATCAGGTGATGAAATAATATCTGTTGATAATCAGTCTGTTATTAATACTTCGCATCATCATGTTGTACAACTCATGGGCTCTGCTGCTGTTACTGGTAGAGTAACCTTGGGAATAAGACGTCAGATTTCATCTTTTGGTATGTATTTTTGTTTATTTAGCATTACTATAATATATTTCATTAAACTTTCTTTAATATTAACTGAATTTTTTAGTACTATACAAACTGTCTTTTCTGATCATAAATTTTTCTATAAAGATAGTTTCTATAAAGTTTGCAATTAACTCATATCTATAAAATAAATAATGTTAAATTAAATTTTAGAAGTGAAGGAGAGTGTCAGATTATATATATGAAACCTTAATTAAATTACCAATATAAACTCGATCAATCTTGTATCGATACAGCGATAAAGATTTGTTCCGTGTCGCTAAAACAAGACCTTTAGTGAAATTGAATTTTCGGTATTTAATTAAATTAAACTTTGAATTTAATCAGTTTGTGTTAAATTAACTCTAATAATAATTAAACTGTTTTGGAACAAAAATTCCAGTTTATACTTCATTAAAAATTATAAATGAAGTGAAAAAATGTTTATCTAATATGTGAAGTTGAATATTATATCTAGATAGTACATATATCAAAATATGTATGCAGTTCAGTGATTACAAATATAGCAACTCTACTAATAATAATTTTGCCATATTCACAATTAATTTTTCTACATACAATATAGTAGTTCCAAGCCAGAGTTTTGCAGATTTATTAATTTGACAATTATTTATGGATAGTTCCCTTATATAATCTCATAAAATAGAATTGATACAGTTAAATCCCTTTATAGTGATATTTAATGAAACAAGAAAAAATGTTGTTAGAGTTTTTAAAAAAGTATGCCCTCCCTCGCTACAAACAGGGTTATTTCTATGAAATTAGACAATATTAGAACAGAAAAACATACAGTATAAGATTTAAGTGATTTTATTGCATATTGTTTCTGCAGTATATGTTAAACATCAGAATCCAAAATCAGTCAGAACCTTAATCCTAAGGAAAAAAAAAATCTGAGTTTAAGTAAAACTAAAAATTCTAAAATTTAATTTCTTAAGGAAAATACTTTTTAAATGATTTTTATAAGTAATTTGCAACACAAGACATTCCTGTACACTTTCTAAAATAATTTTATTATGATAAATGAGTTTAACAGAACAAGGTTTACTCAGAAATTTTACAAGGATGAGTTTCAAATTACCCTAATTCTAAAAGCAAAAGAGCTTTTATTACAATTACTTTCATCTTAGCTCTCTAACTGTTTGCATGGCAAATTTTTTTAGAAATGTTTTTTTACTAGTAAGATCAGATTATGATGGATTTCAGGGTTTACTGTAAAATACAATGAATTTATAATTTCTCGAAAGAACTGAAAATGATAGAAATGAGACCAAAAATTGCCGGAAAAGGGGCTAAACTATTATAGAAAGAATTAAAACTGGTTTCCTTCATTGTTTAATGTTAATTGTTACTGAAAAGTTAGGCCAGGAACACACATGCGTAAAATTTGGCGTAAAATCTAGCATAAAACAGAAAGCGTAAAAATTTTTCTGAAATTTTGGCTGAAACAGAACTGAAAAAAGAGTAGAGCATGTCTCTACTTTTTACGCCAAAATTCCTCCAATAAAGAGAAGTCTTTTCTGTGACGTCAAAGTAGCCACGTGGTTTTCATTCTAACAATGGCAGCAATGAGGGTTAACCCTATAATTGTGACGATCTAGAAAAAACGAAAAATAAATGAAATAGAGGGGTTTATTGAATCCGTTCGACCACATCAGTGTCATGTATAAAGACTCTGTATTTAAACGTTTATGGATGACTACAAGGTGCAAAATTTCAAATAACAGGTAGGTCTAGTAGAATCGATATATAGGTCTAGTATTTAGATCACACGTTCTTTATTTGAATTCTGAATACAAGCGTATTAATTTAAATTTTCTATATTATAGCAGAGGAAGCAGAGAAAAAATGGAAGGTAGAAAGGGATAGATATATGAGAGGAAAAAATTAATAAAATTAGCACTGTTAGCGGCAGTGGTGTTTCCTATTCGGCCAGAATTTTTACGTGTGTGTGTTCTGGCATAAAAGCGTAAAAAAGAAACCGAACTGAAAGCTGATTTCTAATTCAGTTTTCTGCCACACAATTTTACGCATGTGTGTTCCTGGCCTTATGCTCAATAGCTGATGTCTCAGCTAAACAAAGCAAAAAACTTAAAACTAATTTTAAGTGCAAAATTTTGGTGCTAAAATATCAAAAACAAAAAAACACTAAATCTGAGAACTGTGCTCTTGTACTGTACAGTATGTACTGATGCCTACTGACTATAGTTAAAATTCTGATAGAATTGCTGTATTAAGAGAGGATTTCTTGTTGCATTTTGATTCTAAGAGTGAATGATAACTATAAATTTAATTTACTGCATTATTATTATTATTGTAGAGAAAAGAAAATACTGTGTATTTTATAAGGATATTAAAAAATGCATAGATAAACAAATTTATCGTGGTAGAGGATTTGTTCAATCGGGAGAAGCTTTAGATTAAGTTAATGCAACTTGTGTAGAGAATATTTCTTATTGTTATGGAGAAATTTATTGTTATATTGATAATAACTGTACTGAGATTTGACTATAGTTTAATTTATCATCATGCATTCTCTAAAATAAATAAAGTGTTGTTATTATTATACAAGTGTGGATTTTAAGCCAAATGCAGTTTGCAGTTTGACCTTCATCGTGCCCACTTAAAATAAAAGTTAGGCTTTCATTCATAGTTGAATGAAAGCCTTGACAATTGCAATAAATAGGTATACTTATCTCATA
Source organism: Centruroides vittatus (assembly GCF_030686945.1). NCBI lineage: Eukaryota > Metazoa > Arthropoda > Arachnida > Scorpiones > Buthidae > Centruroides > Centruroides vittatus. Next base: position 407,123 of record NW_027122505.1, on the reverse strand, counting down.
CCAAACGTACATATTATAGATATAATTTGCATATGTGTATGTATGCAGGTTAAGTTTGTATAGGTATAGATTTTATTAAATCTAGTTTTCATAAGTAACATATTATAAACTTGTTTAGACTTCCTTCTATCCTGTCATTCAAAATTTCACATTACTTTTAACTCACTCAGGCTGTATTCCCTGACTACGTAGAAATACGGACGTGACTCTCGGCTGAATTCTAAATGTAGAGTTAGGAATGGAGAACTTTCATAAATTTTTAAATAGTGTCAAACTAAAAGTAAATCAGCCGAGCAAAAACAATTTTATATTTTAAATGGTAGCTTCATTTTATTACTAATAACTTTGTTTTTATGAAGATATTTCTTAATTTTTTGTCATTAAGTGATTTTATTACATATTGTTTCTGCGGGAAACACATTTTCTGGAGGAAAAAATCAGCCAGTCAGAGCAAATAAATCTGATATTATTTTGCAAATGGCACAGCCTCTTGTTAGGATTAATTTTAAGAAGACATTTGCTAATTTTTTTTTTATGATCAAATGTACTCTTTAGAATTAATCAGGTTCAGTGAAAAAAGACAAAGGTCTAACAAGTAAGTCAGCAATGGCAAACCTGTGGCTCTTAATGATTTCAAGGTATCCACATTAAATGTTTAGAAAGTACAGGTATTTTATAAATGACAAAAAAAAAAAAAAAAAAAAAAAAAAAAAAAAAAAAATTTAATAGATTTCAAAACTTGGTGCACACAGTGTGAAAGCAAGATTCTAAAGCTGTCACGAAGTCTTAAAGGCCTCATATAGAAAAATTATCATCAAATAATAGATTCCCGATTAAATGAATTATTTGTTTCATTATGGTCACATTATTATTCCCTTTCAAATACATTTTTATTGTTATTTTTCTGATATAGATTAAAAAGATGCTTATAAATTTTACTTTATTTATTACTCAAATTCAATTTTGACCCACTTTGGGAAAAAGTTTGTTGTCACTGGTCTAGATTGATCACAGTTGCTGAGATGATGCAAAATTAAGATTATTCTTGTATTGGTACTAGATTAAAGATATGCCTATTGCGGACAAAAGATTCTTAAATTTTGTGGCCATGTAGAGTAACTTTCATGTAATCTTGTCTTTGATCCATATGCATTTTACGACGGAGCTCATGCCGAGAGAGTTTTCTCCTTTGGGTAGGATTAAGTTAACATTTTTATTCTGAAATCCTGTCTGTTATTTCTTTAGCGTGTAAGGTATTTTCTCAACTTTCCACTAATTTTAATTGATTAATGTTATTCAATTTTCTTCTCGTAAAGAAAAAAATCATTTTAACAAAATACAATAGTTTTATAAAGGAATAAAATGTCTACCAATTGCTTTCTTCATAGAAACTTTGATAATTATTTGATATTGATTTCTGAAAGGTTTCTCTACGTAGAAAGAGAATGAAGTTAATTTTTTATAAAACATCACTTTAATTTAATTTAATTTTTTAAAATTTCTAATATTTTCCCTTTCACTTTGCGATAATAAATTTTTCTCATATGCTAAATAAACTGCGTCTAAATTCAATATTTTATCTTTTAACTAAAAAAATATACTTTTTTCTAACATTTACTAAATTATTTTGTAAATTTATAAATACGAATGCAATAAAAATAACTAAAACATGCTTTACATAAACAAAAGGGTCATATTAAACTACAAATCATGGTTAAATAAATCTTAAGAATTATATTAACTTATGATAAATGACTTATGAAGCATTTCTTGTCATTTAGAATCTGTATATCATTCAAAATCCACAGATAGTATTTATCCGTACGACGTCACAGTTACAAGAAAAGAAAACGAAGGCTTTGGTTTCGTCATAATATCTTCTGTTTGTAGAGCTGGTTCCACCATAGGTAGGAAAATTAAATTAACATCTTTTAAAAATGTCATAAAATAATTTGCTGCCATTCATTTTTCATTCTTCATTTACATGTAGGAAGAATTATCGAAAACAGTCCTGCCGAACAGTGCGGAATGCTTCACGTGGGCGATCGCATATTAGCCGTGAATGGAATAAGTATTTTAAACATGCACCACGGTGAAATAGTCAATTTAATCAAAGATTCTGGGTATTCGGTCTGTTTAACAGTTGGACCTCCTCAAGGTAACTCAGAATAGAGATATTTAAGGTTAGTTGTAATTAAAAATAATAATAATAAATATTTTTCAGATGATACCTCAAGTACAGCTTCAACATCCCAAAGAGTGAGTAATTTTTTTCTAGTTGTGCTAAAAACTTGCATTTAATTTTGAAATTCATTGAATTTGATAGTTTTCATATTTTAAATTCACTAGTTAAGACATAAATTTGTAGTTTGTAACAATAAGTACTGTATTTTTAATATTAGTAAGGTGCATGTTTATATGCAAAAGAATTATTCATTTATCCCATTACAGAAACATTTAACTTAATATTAGAATAAACAGATATTTAACAGATTTTAACTAGTTGGTAGTTAAAATCTGTTACAAAAAAAACTATTTTACAGTAATTTCATTTAATTTAGATTGGCTTTTAATTTTTGTTGATTAGTTATCATGTTCATTAAGAAAAATTGATTTAGCTATATTTTTCACATCTGGTTTGTTCATTGAACCGACAGTTTAATAATATGCAATATTTAATTGTAAATTGGATTGAAAATTAGAATTTTTCTTCCCGTAATACTTGTATGATGATGATTTTATAAATTATATATAGTTGATGTCTTGTGTCGTTCAGTCAGTTCTGGTATATAGCTCTTAGTCTGCGTTTAGATATAGAAAACTTTTAAAACTTATTCAATTAGTATTTGGCCATTGCACAGGTAATCTGGTAACTGATTGTAAAGACCTGTTTTCAAATAATTAAGAGATAGTACCGTAATGTTTTGGGATATTTTCGTTACTGAAATCCAGCATTGAGTTTCTTAACTTTCCCAGCAACATTTGGTGGTTCCATCTATTTTTATGTTTTTTTATTATTATAAAATTGCAAAAAGCTTAATTTTGAAGGTAGGATGGGGTTTTTAAAAAATTGTAAATGCTAATGATGAATATCTTCCTTTAATGATGATTTTATACTCCCAAGTGTGAAGGTTGACAGATGTTGGAGAAAGTTTTTGATGATGATGATATGTTGTTTACTTTGAAGTCCAGATTCTCACAAAAAGTACAGGAGCTATTAAGTTTCAAACAGGGTAAAAAAAATCATGTTCCATGCATACACACTAACATCTGTACATATAGAACAAACCCTGAAGTTTTTTGCATTTCTCGACATTTCAGGGTTCCAAGTCCAAAAATGTAAAAATCCAAGGGGGGTCATTTTTTGACCAATTACCATACTTTCCCTCTGTTATGATGTTTAGCATTTTGTTTTTTCAAAAGAGATATTTGAATCATCAAAACTTTTTAGAATAGTAAAATTTGAAAGTATAAAAAATTGTGTTCAGAGAAGAATATTAAATAAAAGAAACTAAAGTTATATGACAAAGTCATATACTGTACTTTTTGATTGATAGACAGGGACATGTATGGAATAAGCATCCACAAATGTACAGTACATGTTATCGAAACAGGGAACAGACATTTCAAATTTAGTCTTCTTGCATTTAAAAAAATTTTAAATGATTGCAATTTAAAATATTTAAATAAAGAAAATTTTTTGTTGTTCATTATTATTATTATTATTAAGTGAATTTTTTTAAGTAATAGTCTGCGAATAATTTTGTTTTAGTCTGCCATGTGAAAGAAGAAAATATATTTTTGGTTGGAAATTTTAGTCATTGCCTTTGTTGTAAAATTTAATTATAATTGAAACAGTTCTTATTCTGCAGAGTTTTAGCACACCTCTTCTTCATGCCACTGCTGTGCCTGTACTTGGTGATAGAGAACTTTCTACTTCTTATCTTAACCTTGATTCCAGGTCTGTGGAATTAATAAACTTTTTCTCTCTCTTCATTTTTATATGAGTTGTCTAATGTTCACATTATAGACAACCATTCTAAATTATAATAAATGATGTATGGTAATTATTCTACTAATAAAAGCTACTGCTATATAGGTATTTATAACATGTAATAACATTGGGCATGTCTTACTTTTGATCTTTTTTTTTTCTATTTTCATAGTCAAATGATATATTTGGTCATATATAATTAAAATCTTCAGAGGTTTGAAATTCTAAATTATCAGAATATGCAACTAATCATTTTTCAGTTTGAGATTTCATAGAATAATAGTTATACATCATTATATGCAGAATATTATATTTATAAAGTATAAACTTATCCAATTTTATACCTATATACCAGTAAAAACGCATGTTTCACTGTATGTAACTGGAAATGTTCTTTATGAAAATCTGGAATATTTTTAATAGATTGTTTGTAATCCTTTCCTAAAAAATTTAGGGGGAAGAACAGGCAGGAGAGCAAGACACAGGCCAATACTTTGCTGTCGAACTCCACAGGAGCACAAGAGGATTTGGTTTCAGCATCAGAGGTGGAAAAGAATTCCAAAATATGCCACTCTTTGTATTAAGGATAGCAGAAAATGGTCCCGCTCATCATGATAATCGCTTGCAGGTTAGAAATTTACAATACTTATTTCAAACTATTATGCTACATCACAGAACTATTATATCTTTAATCTTTGCTGATTAATCACAGGTTGGTGATCAGATAATAGAAATTAATGGTATTAGTACAAAGAATATGACTCATGCTGAAGCTATTGAATTAATACGCCAAGGTGGAAATATGGTTCGTTTATTGGTTAAAAGAGGCAACAAAATACCTTCAAATATGTGTGAGTATCAATTTTAAGATTATTCTATTCCTAAAAATTCCACTTATAAATGCATGTTGTTTAGCTGATCAAACAAGTCCAGCCACTCCCATTGTTCCCACTGTACTTAATCCCGGACTGTCTCCTCTTGCAAACGGGCCCATTAGCCAGAGTTCGCCTCGAGGCCAACAGATGTCCTTACAGAATCAAACACAAGATATGTATAACTGGAATTACGAAACTCGCTAAAACATTCCACATTTCATTCCAGAGATCCATTTGCCAATTGAAATTGTACATTGGCACTCGTTATAAATGGATCCTGCACACATTCCCGCCGACAATGAAAATCGGTACTTCATTGTGTTGATTGTTAGTTGCTTCGAGAAGTATATGAATTTTATTGACATGGTTTGTCATTCATGTAATTTGATAAATATGTATATGTCTGATAAAAAAAATATCAATGGAAATAATTGTAAAGATGTAATAATTTACAATAAGTTTTTGATAGATTTTTAATAAATTCTTATTGTTTTAATGTATATTATTGTTAAAAAAAATTATGTACATTGATAAAATCGATTATACTGTTGTCACAAATATAAGAGAACTTATTTGTTTTATAACTGTTTGCAAATGTTGTCGGTACTTACAAAGGCAGCTCATGCCAAAGCAATATAGTATTTTGGTAGAATTTTATGTACATGTAATTGTAATCGTTCTCTCACACGTCAAATAAGTTTTATTATAGTGAATGATTCTATACATCCTCATATTAAATCAGTGTGTAAGTTAATAAGAAAAAAGTCATCCTCATGCCCACCAAACAGTTGTACAGCTTCATTCAGTTATTGCTCTTCTGTCTTTTTTTAGAGAAGTTTTGATGTTTGGAATGCACTTAGTTGTCGTCTCAAGAACGATTACGAATTAAGCGTAATTTTATATTGTTACTACTAACATATCTTAGTATGATCGTTTTTTGACCGTACAAATAGTTGGATCAAAATTTGTGCTGTCCTCCAATATTTATACAGTTGATCAAAAACCAAAACTAAAGACCTATAGACTTTCAACTTCATCGAGCGAAACATTCTGCCACGGGTGGCAGTTCAGACATTCCAACACTGTGATTGGAATAGACTGCTGTGAAGTCATGCAATTCGGTGCCTTCATGCCAACAGTGCTAACTGCAGAGATATACAAAAAAAAAAAAAAAAAAAAAAAATGTAAGAATTATGACCCTTGTACAGCTCATATCAGGGTCTGAAAAATGGAAATGTGGGTGATTGAGTCACAAATTTGTAATTTAACCAATCACACTTGTCTGTCTGGCAGATTGTATTTGCCTATGGGTTGGAAAAGAATAAAATTATATTGTATTCTTTTAATAATTGTATCGTTTGAATTTTATAAAAATTTTCCATATCGTCTGTACAATTCTCATTCAAATTGATATTAGCGTCCTTCTCAGTACTATATTATATTTGATCTTTTTGAATCATGGACAGTACTAAATATAGATTAACTTCCTAGTTCTTATATTTTTTAATATTAAAATGCAGATATAAAAGTACAGAGGCCATGTAAGACTTCTTATTCAGCTTTAGTGTAATATGTAACTATTTTTTGGATATTGAAAAAATGTCATGTTTCTCATCATATATATATAATGTTGGTTTATAATCAAATATACAGTGTTGTTTAAAAATAACTTCCACAACTCTGGAGAATGAAATGAAATGAAACAATATTTGGACAACAGGTATTTCAGATGATGTGCTCACCATTTAATAAATGGTGACTTTTTGTATGAAAAATTTTTGATAGGTGGTGCTGGAGCTATGCAAATCACAATTATAAATTTTAAATATGTCCTCCAATAATGAATGCAATGAGTCCACTTCAATCACGAGAACATGCAGACAGATGTGCATTTTTCATGACAGATCTGGGACCTCAAGAACTCCATAACCAGAAGTCACAGCTGATTCATCTGCAAAAGTCTACCTTAAACACATTGAACAGAGCGAGCAACGTGGGGCGATGCACCATCTTGAACAAATGTGTATCCCGAAGGCACCCCCATAAAGCTCTGGGATCCAAAAGTCGTCAAGACATTAAAATACCATTCTCTGGCAATGGAACAAGTTTGGATCCCAGTTGCATAGCTCCAGCACCACCTCTTGTACAGAAAATATTTAATAAATGGTGAGTGCATCGTCTGAAATACCTGTCATCCAAATGTTTCATTTCAAGCAGTAAAACAAAGCTCCAGAGCCTTCTGAGCTGGGGAAGTTCTTTAACAATCCTGTACTGTACATTGTCCTTCATTAGATATGACAGTCTTCCATTGAGCTAATAGTTTTTTGATGCATTTATTATAAAAGTCAGTAGATTTGGATAGCTTGTTTTGAATTAAGTTTTTCCTTAATGGAACTTAAGGAAAAACTCCTTAGCTGTTTAAGAGATTGAGGTAGTAATCTGTAGGTGCCAGATCAGGGCTACAAAAGGGAGAGAGGGAACTTTCTAATTAAGCTTTCTCAATTTTTGTTGGGTGGCTATTGCAACATAGGGTTGAGCATCATCATGTAACAAAATAATGCCCTTCTGCCATATGAAGAAAAACATCCAAAGTTTTTCCCAATTGTTGACAGTATAAAGTAGCATTTACTGTTTAGATTCAATAATTTAAAATGCAATCCCACCATAAACATAACAGTACCTTTTGAGCATGAAGGTTGATTCTGGAGTAGCCTTTGGATCTAATCGATGTCTTTTACAGATGACATTAGTGTATAATACCCACTTATTCTGTCCATATATGAAGTTTGTTGGTGACTCTTGAGAAACACACAGATAATTAATCCACACAATTCTGTTTGGTAAAATTATATGGAACCCAGATCCCGTACTTGTTTATCTTTCCTAGTTGGAGTGTCCCAATCAACAGTAGTTAAAGAGATATACAATGTTTTTATGCAATTTTTCATCTAGATAGTTTTTGCTAGGCTTCCACTATTGCAACAATTTCAGCATTTTCTAAGCCTGAAGATTGAACAGAGTGAGGCTCATCCACATCCTTAAATATTTTGAACCAATGCTGATGTTTAAGGCTTCACTGTCATAAACACTGCATATAGTTTGTCACGTAACTAAACCCATAAGAAAATTGTTATCAAAACTTGTTAAGTAATTAAAAATTAGTACTTAAGCAATTAATAATAATTTACTCAATTTACCGAGTGATTGTAAGTAAAGTACTCCCCTGTTCAATGCTGTCTAGAGAGATTTAACAGTTCAAATGCAACCAAATTTTGATATGGTGACATTTTAAGATGAGCAGAAGACATTTTCATTAAAAAATAAACAAAAATAATATCAAACCCACCACTATGGCACTTTGGATCCGTGTGATTTACGGTTGTGGGAGCACTTTAAAATGTAATTTATCGAGGACGTGCTGTAAATTTGGTAGTCTCGAAAAGCAGTATCGCACGAAATTGGTTACGGGTCAGCATTTAGACTTTACAATGGCGACCATATTGAACAGTATCCCCTGCACTGCTTAAGTCTTCATAGCATTAGTGTCTTGTACAAATAAAATATTTCCATAAAAAAAGTATGTCTTGAAATGTAAGATTTGGTTGAATTTGGACTGCTAAAGCTCTGTAAATAGTGTTGAATAGGAATACTTTAAGATCTGGTACTTGTAAAGCCTAGGTCAGGTATGGCAAACCTTTTTGAGCCTGCATGCCTTATAGTAAGCATACTTAGCTTTAAGGATGTTTGTGCATACCAAAGTTTTAGACTTTGAATAATGATATTTAAAGAAATTGAACAAATATACTTTAATTAGAATAAATGTAAAAAAGCTGCTGGAATAGAAAGGATGATTGAAAAAGACAGATGATAAATCGAAATCGTACGATACATTACATGCCAGATGATTTCTCCTTACGTGCCACAGGTTTGTCGTCACCTGGTCTAGGTTTTTGCATGTGAAGAAACACATTCCAAGAAGACAACACTTCTTGGAAAGTCATTTCACATACTAATAAACATTTTAATTTTGCAGTTAATTGTCAACTGCCAATTATTTTTGTTGGTAATACCAATATACACTATTGTACATTAGCACAATTTGCAGAGTTGGACAATTATAATCAATTCTTTGGGATGCTTCAGAAAAGTGATGATAGCAACTAAATAAAAGTTATTTTCAATATCATCGACAGTTACAAATGATAACAGTTATGAAACATTTGACATAATACACTAAAATTCATTCAACAGTAAACATTCTATCCAATTTTAGTTATAATTTCTCAAATCTCAAAATATTTACTGTTTCAACCATCATCACAGTACTTGGGGTCAAGACGTTTGTTAGATCCTCTTTGCATTTTGCACAGTTTACAGTGGACTTATCTACTGTTTTTGTATTGAGTGGTAATTCATTGGGTTCCTCTTATTGAATATTTTCATCTGGTGAAAGAATTTGAATTTTTTGCCAAGTTATAGAACTTGGATCTTATAAAGCCTCGCTGCTCGCTCTCAGGCCTCTCTCGACCAGTAAGTGGAAGATTTATAAATATTTAGTTTTCTCTTCTTTTCCATTTTAGGCAATTCTCATTTTCTTTTGTTGGTCAATTTTGCATGTGGCATTGCGTGTCTTTTGTCATGTCGCTGTGAGCCGGTTGCTAGCATCCTCCTGCTTCTTTCCAGGTATAATATATATTAATATTAATAATCAGGTATAATATATATATAGGATACAGAGAGGTTATCAGGACTAATACTATAATTTCTATTTGGGCATATTCATTTTTATGCTGTGCTCTGGGCTGCTCAAACAAACTCCGCTGTTTAGACAGGAACTATCATCACTTTTGCCTTTGTTTTGGGCTTTCTTTAGCAGTTTTACATTAGTTATTTAATTTTACCTATTTCTTAATTAATTTTGTTATTTTATTACTACTATCATTCCACTTGTGGGGTCCCATTGGTGGACCAGCATTCTGATTGAGCTTCCACTGTTTTCTGCACTTTCGGCTTGGTCCTTCTGAATTTTGCAATGCAACATACAGGATTCTGGATGAGGTGAAGGGCTATCTAGTGGATAACAGCAAGTCTCACTGAGCACTCCAAGTATATTGTGAATCAGGTCCAGTGTGTCATTGACCTAGCTGAATCTACTTTTTCTGTTAACAATCATCTCTCTGTTGTTGACAACATTGCAATGAAACAAGACAATGGGTTGCTCAGAATGAACTGTTCATTCTGAGAAAGCCGAAAAAATTCTCGCTGAGGCCAAGAGACCATTAAAGGCCTTCAGTGTGTTTCCCGTGTGGGGCCTGAACCTAGCCCCAGTTTTAGTGAGGTTGTTCGTAGACCTACTAAGTCGGATAAGGCAGGGTCGACTAATGTAACCCTTTATTTCACTGTTCTCATCTATGGCGATTTAGGAACTGAAGACACTGAGAACACCAGGCATATTCTGACTAGCAGTATCAATCCACACATGCTGAAGATTGGCATCCAAAGGATATGTAGAATTCAAAAAGGTGGGCTTGCAATTGGTCTGGCAAGTAAGGTTGATGTGGACAAACTGCAGTTGGAGGTTCCTACCCTAGGTGCCACTGTTCCTAAATAGCACCATCCTTTTATCAAAGTTATCTTGGTTGCTAAATCTATTAGTTGAGATGACCTACTTGACTTCATGTTCAAACAAAATGCCAAAATTTCTGAGTGTCTTTCTAAAGAAGATTTTCTTGATCAAGCATGTGTTCATTTCCCTATTAGTCAGAAGAATCCATTATCTGTTACTTGGGTGCTTGAGATTTTCCCCATTTTGAAGGTGAAACTAATAAAAGGTCAGAAGATTAATCTGCAGTGGACAAGATGTAGGATTATTGACCATATACCAGTTAGTCAATGTTTTAAAGGTTTTCAGTTCAGTCATTATGCTATTAAATGTGACCAAAATGCATTCATGTAGCCAATGTGGAGGTGACCATTCTTTTAAGTACTGTAACAAGAAGTCAGAGCACCTTATTTGCTGTAACTGCAGTAGAGAAAAGATTTCAACTCCTATAATACTCTTGACAGAGCATGCCGTATGTCTTTGTGTCAATGCACAACTCATGGCTAGGATCGATTCAGGCTCTTAGCCAGAACCCTGGTAGTAGTCCTCAGGATGTTAAAATTAGATTCATTCTGGTCAATTTGCAGCATGCTATTACTGCAGCCTTACAGCTTTGTCAGGAATTACAGCATTATGATGTGGCTCTTGTTCAAGAGCCATACTGTCATGATAACGGTTTCTTGCTTATGGACAAGTGATATCCAGCAGCACAATGTGGATCTCCTTATGGCCACAGACATCGTCGTCAACCCCAATCTTCCCATGGTCTTTCATCCACGGGTCGGTTTTCCAACATGTGTCTGTCTCGAGCTTAACCTCCCTCACTTTCATGTGATTGTTTTCAACATCTACAATTCCATTAAGCATAATATTTATGAGATGCTTAACTTCGGCAACGGGGCATTTTCATAACGCCTTTTTTCTCATTATTGGTGACTTCAACTCACACTCACTCACCTGGGGTGAGGAACCAGGTGAGTGAGCGTTTAGATGAATCCCAGAGTTTAGATAAATGAGGTGAGGTTGTTGAGAACTTTGTAAGTTTGCTTGACCTCATTATTCTGAATGATCACTTCTCTCGTCCTACCTTTTCTTCTACCAATGGTAGGTCCTGGGTTGATCTGACCATCTGCTCAAGTGGTCTATGCCCCTTCATTGGATCATAGGAGGTTTGTGATAGGGATAGTCACTCTGATCATGGGTAAATCTCTCTTGAGCTGAATGCTGCTTGTTAGTCTTTGCATCCCAATTACGGCAGGCCTTTCAATACAAACTCTGCGGACTGGAATCTTTTTGCTGAAACACTGCAGGGTGTGGACAGCAATGTTGGTCACATATGTACTATGGAGCAAGCAGCGAATTTCATTGACGATGTGATCGCTAGGATTGATAAGGCTTGCAACCTGGCTATTCCTAGAAAGCAATTTGGTCAACAGGCAGTCCCATGGTGATGTAGTGAACTCTCTGTGATGAGAAGTACTACCAACTGACTCCATAAACGTTTTCAATGATATCAGGATCGTCAACGTGATGCTTTCAGGGAGGAGTATCTCAGATATCAGCATCTTTATAAGGATGCCATAAGAAAATCAAAGTATGAATTATGGAAAGACTTTTGCTCCAATGCTGGTAGGGATCAATGAAGTTTTATTCACAAACTGTGCTCAAATAAACTTAAAACATGCTGTGTTTTGAGTAGTGCCAATGACCTTGGAGGTGGGAATGCTTCTCTGGAGACTCTCCCGGCATCTGGAAGGTAGCAGGTTTTTTCATCCTGTTCAATACAGCTTTTGTTGGCAGATCAACTAGAGCATCTGTCGGCAGAGGTGCACGACAGATTCCCTAGTTGATCGAACTAACAACATACAGCAGCTGCTTAAACACAATAAGTATGTCTTCAGAATTAGTCTCGATCTTCAAAATGCATTAAACACTGTTTGGTGGCCACAGATACTCCTTAGGCTGGCGCAAAGTGGCTGCCCTGCAAACCTCTTTCACCTTGCAGAGAACTTCCTCTCCAATAGAAAAGCCACCACGTCATCAGGCCAAAATATTTTTACTCATCAACTTGAGGGGGGCTGTCCACAGGGGTCTGTCTGTGGACCCCTTATTTGGAACATTGTTTTTGATAACTTCTTAAGAACAGACTTCAGTTTCATTAGCCACATCTTTGCTTATGCAGATGATGCATTCATCTTTCCTGTGAACTCCAGGCAGGCAGCTTCTAGTATCCTTTCAGAGGTGTGTGACTGGGGCAGGCACAACAAACTTGTTTTTAATGCTTCAAAAACAAGAGGTATTGTTTTCTCAAGACTACACAACAGAGACTTATATTAAAGGGCTCAATGTATCAAGGTGGAAGGGAGGTCTGTTAAAATCATTAAAAAGCTCAAGTTTCTGGGCATAATTTTGGACAAGCAACTTACCTGGCAGGCACAAATTAAATGTTACTGATAGAACAAATGTTATCTTCAACAGTCTGCAAAGGGCTGCCAAGAATAAGTGGGGTCTGGGTTTTGATGCCCTCAACCCAATTTACAATTGTGTTCACACAAATAATCACTTATGCATACAGTTTGGAGTGGAGCCTGTGACCACTCACATTACAGGCACAAACTGTTGTCTGCACAGAGGAGGGCTTTGATCTGGCTCACCCATGCATACTCTATTGCCTCCAATCAGTTCCTGCAGGTCATTGCAAAAGCCTTCCCATCCACCTAAGCTGCAGACTGCTAAGCGATATTTTATCTCCAGAGAGTTTGAGGTCGATATTGGAGGCTGCTTCTTCCCTTCGGCAACATACGAGGTTAACAGAAAAGCAGATGAACTTCCACACCCAGCTCACAAGAGGGGGTTATTTACTAGCTGTGGAATTTTTCATCAATGGATCAAGGACTGGTAATGGTACTGGATGTGTCTTTTCTGTGTTTTCAGGAGGAAAAGAAATTTTTTTTTTTTGACATGTGTTCTTCACCCAGAGTGCTCAATCTTTCAGGCTGAGGTCCTTGCCATTCTTTTGGCAGTTTGTTGGTACAAGGAGAATCTTGTTGGAAGGGTGATTATCATCCTTCCCTGAAAAACAAGGACAGTCTTCAACCACTATGCAGGGACATTCTCAGCACCATCTCAACTAGTTGCAACAGTTTTTCTATTGTGTGGACCAGAGAGCACTGTGGTACTGCAGGGAATGAGAGAGCTGACTGTCATGACACCATCTCTGACTACTGTATTCTTCCAGCATCAAGACTTAATCTTCTCCTTAGACCACCAAGTACAACTGTAGTTGCTGAGATAATTTATTTAAATGTAAACTAATGTTTTCAGCCTATTCAATAGGCCATACATCCTCAGGTTAAATAAGAAAAATGACTGTTCTAAAATAGAATATACAGTCAAACCTGTTTTTATGTGGTGGATAGGGACCGCATAAAAAGTCTCACATAAAAAATAACTCGTTTTAAAATTGTAGTCTTAGTTTCTAAGGAAATTACCTTCCTCTTCATTTTGTTTTTTCCCCTTATTCATTTTCAGGGATTATGTCTAAACATAAAATAAAAATCCTAAAATTTTATATCTAAATAGAAAAAATAATACAGTACATTTACCTTCAATTTACGCTTTGAAATGAATCTTATCTTAATGGTCCAGGAACGTGAAAGCACTTTGAAGGTTTAACGAACGTAATTAAAACGCACATAAAGTTTATTGACAACAGACGTCAGCACTTGACTGCATCGTCTCATCTAACGTCTGTTTTACATATTTTTGTCCAGGTGGTGTTTTGTTGACTTAAAAAATAAATTATTTCATTTTTCGCATATTCATGCAATAATATTACTATAATAAGTTCATTTATGCTATAATAAGTTTATTTAGCTATAGTCGCCAACTATACCGCACAAATAAAAAATTGCACAAAAAAAGACTGCATAAAAACAGGTTTGACTGTATAAAATCAAATACAAAAAATAATGGACGATTATAGCAACATATATATATATATATATATATATATGTATGTATGTATAAATATAAAATAAAACAATAATGCCACAGTATTATCTCAGATGGTGCAGGCTGAAGGCTCATAGTAAAATGGGAGGAAGTAGATAAGTTGGGGAGTGCAAAGACAACAATTAGTGTTGAGTGCAGAAAAAATTGAAATTTATAAGGGCAAGCTACAAGATCTTAAAAAAACGTTTTAACTGAGTACTTCCATGCAGGAAGTACTTTAGGAGTTCTTAAGAAATGTTTTAACTAACTTATGCCTTAATTTTACATTTTTTGTATTCTGTTTATTTATGATATATTATTATATGTCACGTAGTATTATCCGATTTTTGTTTTATTTCATATTTATTTATTTTGTTATAATCTTCCATTATTTTTTTTTATTTGAATTTATATTTTCTATTTTAGAACAATGTCATTTTTCCTATTTGACCTGAGGATGGCCTATTGAATAGGCTGAAAATGTTGGTTTACGTTTACACCTTGAGTTGCTGAGATAATAGAGCACCTAACTAAATACATTAATTATTTGCCGAGCGAGTTTTGTTAATTGTTAATTCTTAATCTTTTCCTTCGTAAGGAAATGATTGAGATTTGGCAGCATGAGTGTTAATCTTATTCTCCCAGATGACATGTCAATGAGCTTCTTTCCAAGCACCAAGTGGCATCTCCACAGTTGGTGGTTTAGTCCAAACTTTCGGGTGACTCGGTTTCTCTTGGAACACGGGCAGTTCGACACACGTCTCTGTCGATTCCATAAGTCGAGTTCAAAGCTATGCAGTTATTGTGGAGAAGAGGATGGGGTTCGGCACTACGTCTATGCCTGCCCGATGCTTCGTGACGTAAGGAAACTTGTAAAACTTAAGTTGCGTGCTAAGAATGTGAATTGGCCCTGTGATCCGAGTCTCTTTCTTGAGAACAAAGACGACTACCTCTTGCTAAAACACCTTATCAAGTGGTATTTTGAAAGGACTTGCATCAGGTAACTAGCTTTATGTATCTGGTGATTGTTTTGTCTCTTCTGTCCATGTGCGATTACAAACCGTTAAATTTGTTCTACCTGCTGGATCGTGACTCGACACGGTTCACAATCCAGGTTCTGTAAGTCATTTGTTTGCCACAAGACCTTGGCATTACACCTGACTATTTCTATTTTAATTTCAAAATCTTGCTATGTAAGCCAAAAGACCACTCTGTACTTTATCTGACTGTATTTCTTTCTCGACACCACAAGGCAAAGATTATTTGTGTGTGTGTGTGTTTCAAGTATCCTGTTAAACTGATGTAGAAAATGGATACGTGGTTAGATCAGCTTATTTTTCGATAGCTTTCAAACATCGATCTTAATATTCCCATGGCAAAAATTATGGAATCACTTCATGAGGATGCTTTTCAATTCGTAAGGTTCAACTGCTTCTTTATTTCTTTGCTACATGTAAGCTCACCTCAAAGAAAAACATACTGGTAGACCATGGAAGTCAAAATACCAGACCAATAACTTAAGTAATGTGTCTTGAAAATAGAAAGCAAGATAACAGTGGGCCAAAGCAAAGCAATTGTGGACCATAGGCGAACATACAAAAGTGATGACGATGACAATGCATCTTGTCAACAGTCTGGATCCCAACCCATTAAGAAACCTGTAGTGAAATTAAAGAAATTGGTTCAGGACAAACTTTGCTCCTTACTGATATAAACTTCATAGGAAAAACAATATTTGCTATCTGAAAGAATAAAAGCTCATAGTGGAGCAACAGTTTTATGACAAAGTATTAATTAAAATATTTAAGATCGCCAATTCCATAAAATTTTTTCCTGCGTGTACTGTTTAAAATTTTGCATAGTTTATATGGCCTTATTTCGATTGACTACATTCAATATGACTTGAAGTGTTTCGCTATTAGAAAATTGTTTAATAGCAGTTCTTTGCTACATGCTTACATTGCAGAAACCTATTTGTGATGAAGTGATTCCATATTCCATGGGTTGTGTATAATTTTTTAATTCAAACAAATCTTTTAGTAATATTGCATACATATAAAATAAAACACACTTTCAATATAGATTATTTAAAATATATAATAATAGTAATAATCTGATTATAAAGATGATAATAAATATAAAAATTAAATTTATACAATAACAAAAAAAAAGGAGAGAATTTACAGAAAAGGCAACTTAAAGGCTTAGGAAAAATCAAATATTAGATTGCTTCGTAAGCTTCCATTAGATACGATTTTGGTACTAATCCAACTTTGCCTTTCAAAAGACCAATCCACCAGGCACAGGAATCGTACTCTTTGCTAATTATGTGAATAAGATCTCCGCGCGAAAAATCGAGTTCGTTTTTGTCGTCTCCTTTACAGTCCCACAGTCCAACGTACCAGTCTTGGGGATTAAAATTTTCCCATTCGCTTGTCGTGCTTTCGGCATCGGTATACAGATCGTTTTGATCGCACGACTCTCCCTCCACGTACAGAGGTTCGTTTTCGGCATCGTCTGCTCCTTTTGTAAATTTGGTCTGATTACCCGTCTCGTCGACCATTTCGTAAATGTTATCCTCGTCGCTCTCCACGGATTCCAAAGTAGACGAGTCTCTCCGAAATTCGTTCGGCGTCGAAATCTCCAAACTATTAGCTATTAACAAATAAATTGATTTATTAGGAAAAAACGAATGAAAATACAAGTGTTAAATTATCTTTAGCTCAATTCTATCCTAACAGACACAGTCAATTTATTTTTGCAAGCACTGCTAGTTTATTCTTTTAAACAATCTATATTGATGACAAGCAACCTTTTTCTGGATGAGACCATAAGGGAACTTAGTCTGTAGGTTTCATTTTTTGAGTTGCAAAGTCGGTTAAAGAATATATTACTACACCAAAATAACACAATGAAACCTCTATTAACAGACACCTCTACTACTTAATGGATGTTTTTACAATCCCCAGATCCTTAAAATGAGACATCTATTATATTTACCTCTAAATAGTGGATACTGTCATCCGTAACCAACCTTACATAAACAATGTACCGTACACAATATAGAATAGCCCATGGGACATTTTTACGAATAGTCAAGGTCGTTACCCGAATGCCCAGATCGGTGCAAATGTTTGCAACAATCGCAAGGCAGTGAAAAAAAATAAAATTTGTCCATTCGAAAAATTACAAATAGGACATAATTCCGTATACGCTATACCGTATTATTATTCGGATGACGATCGCCGATCTAAACTAAATTAATAGGCCGTCGATAGTTTGGGGGTCGTCTTATAGGACAGATATATGCTAAAACTATAAAACTTTGACAAAAATTTATACCTCGTCTTATTTGCCGAGATATACGGTATTTTATCGTGCAACGTAAGAAAATAAAAATACTCGAAATCTGAAATTCTGCCACTAAACGAAGACAAGATGTGTTATTCGTTATCACGGATTCATTATTTGAAGGCTATTCCACGAAAAAAGGATGTATCGAGGTCGATACTGCTTTCTTTTTTCAACGAACTAGCCTTCAGATGACGAATCCATGTTTTTTGAACAATGATTATTTGCTCATCTTTTGGGTTTTTGTTTTATATAAATATAAACTAAAGGCACTTGCAAAATGAAATAAGAAAGCATTAATATCATATAATGTAAACTTATGTTTGTTTGAATTACCATTGTGAGACATTTTATTACTTCTTTCAATTGCTGCCACCCATTGTTTAACATCTTTTGGTGTTAATGCCATAAACTGCAAAATTAGAATTATTTAAGTTAGTGTGCTATTTCGTGTAACTAAGTTCGGCGTGTTTGGAGACCGAATAAATTTATTAAAATTTTCTCGCAAGAATTAATACGAACCTGATACGTTTTTCTTCCCGGACACGTCAACTCGAAGCATAGATCACGTTTATTAACGTCTTTTGTTGCCGTGGGTGCCGGATTGACTCTATATCCTGCTAACGGTATCTCGCCTTTCTGTCTTCTATCTGTGGGTCTTTCAAAATAATATAGTATTCCATCTTTTATAGCGCACCAGCGACGCTGGAAAGGATTCAAAAGACCACCAAGCCTCTCTGAAACAAAAAATTTTGAAGATTTATATAGTTATTTCTCCTTTATACGAATTTTAAAATTAAAATATCTTAATTGTAAGCTTTATTTGCTCCATTCTTACTTAACATAAATATAAAATAAAATGTTTAAATAATTTTAGAATCCGAGCGATAGTCATTCAGCATAAATGTTTTTGGGATTCAACTTTCTAACATCAAATTCTTCCCAAATTAAAATACAAGTGCAAATATAGCATAGTGATTTACATGAATCAAACAGCACATATCACTGGAATACTATAAAATTTTAACATTTTCTTTAAATTAACAGAAAGACTCTTGTCGACTTTTGAGTTGGAGCAATTTTTACGTACATTTATTAGAAACAACAGGGAACAAAAAGAATATTTAGTAAAGAATTCAGTGTGTGCGTTCAAGACTACAAAAATTAGATCTAAAAGTCTGTCTGTTTGTTCATTTAGAAGCAAAAATCTGGTCCATGGGTGAATATTTTGCTGATATGTGAACTTTTAGAAGCTACGGTATTCGTACAATTTAAAGACAGTATGGTGACACGTTCGCAGCTTTGTAACATAGATTTAATTATTTTGGAAAAGCAAAAAGGAAGGTACATGGATTTTATTTCAATAAACAATTCTAATTAATTGGTTGTATATTGTGGGAGATCAGATAAAAATATGTGTGTAACTTTACAACCTACAAAAGGAAAGGCACTGTTAAAAAAATAAAAAATCGCCGATATTTTCGTCGGCCCTTGTTTTTTTTATCGTCGTCAAAGAGATTTGCTTATGCTATATGTATTTCGAACTGTATTTTCCAACGGTTCCTCTTCGGTAGGCAATACAGAAGCACAAAGTAAGTAACACAATTTGAACACTAGATTGCATCTTGGTACTCTTGTTTGTTAGTCACGCACTGTCGACCAATTTAATAATGTCATACCGGCATAACGTCGCATTTAATTTATTTTTAAAAAACATTTGGTAATAATTAATACTAAAGTTTCTTTTGTAGGTATTTCTTTCTTTAATTTTTGCATATAATGCATATGTGTGAGTAAATCTCTTCAATAATAAAAAAAGGACAGATGAAAACATCAGAGTGATTTTAATTTCTTTAAAAGTACCTTTCCTTTTGAACATTGTAAAGTTACATATTATGTATATTTTAAAATTCTAATTAAGTTACATCAAGTTGGCAAAAATCCATACATTACTTGAGACGGAGTCTTGGACTTTGACATTTTTATGAAAGAGACAAGTATTTGGGGTTATCGTAAACTCTTTCAACAAAAAAACGAAGAGTGATAGTATCAAGATGAACAATAATTGCAATGAAGCTAAGACCACATTCCACTCATTTTGCCAGAAAAGGATAATAAAGTTACATATCCACATTGATCCTTCAACAGTGAAAAGAAAGACAACTAATTTAGGAGTTTCACATTTCCATTGGCATCCGAGGGCATCGTTGAATAGCTGATACTAGTGAATGAAAGATTGTCATAGTCTTTTGTAGACTCCTGGTGTGGTGTTGAATTTGTCCATAGCAACAATAATTCTCATACACCAGTACTTTCATATGACCTCAGAAGAAGTCCAGGGAGTTTGGAGGCAAGCCACGTCCAATCTACCATCTGGGATATGTCCATTTAAGAAGTATCAGACCTCAGTGAAAAAGTGAGCTGGGGTCTCATCATACATAAACCATATGTTCTTCTGTGTGGTGACTGTAATACCCTACAACAGACTGAGAAGCACTCCAGTCCACCAGCACAGCATATCATGTATTCTTGGAGTCTGTTGGACTCCAAGAATACGATATGCTGGTCAGACGTTCTGGCAAGAGGTATGGTCCTACCAGACAATCACAAAGGATACCCTGCCCAGATGTTGAGAGCAAATTTCTACTGGTGTTTACAAGGGTCAGTGGCACAGGGGCAGATCTACATGGGGTCCCAGAGCTTATGCCCTATTAGTCCCTAAGTGTCAAGGCCCACAAAAAAACTTATGATGATAATTCAATTTAATACATTTTCATTAACAATGAGCATTTATTGTATAGTAAAAAATAGTTTAAATTATCATTATTATTATATTATTAATATTTAGTACAGGTATACCTTGCCTTATGTCAGTAATTGGTTCCAAGAGAGGCAACGTAAGTCGAAACTACGATGGAAAACGCCAATAATGAGCACTTAAAGAGTGCTAAATAAGACAAAAACACAGATGTTTTCATGTTTCGTTCTCTAGGATTTATGATGATTATATTAACATTTACTGTAAATGTACATATTTTAATATGATTTTATGTGCTCTTAACGCTTTTCTAGTGATATTACGACTTCAATATTTGTGGCGAACGGACGTAAAGTCGAATAAAATGATTTAAACTTGATTTTTATTTTTCCGTATACTTTTTTGACAAACGACGTATAATCGAGAACAACATAACTCGAGGTATACCTGTATTAATTGTTTTATTGTAATCAATGTAAATATTTCTTTATTTCTTATGTTTTTTTAATATAAGATATAAAATTTGTCATTCAACACCATTTCATAAATAAATATATTTCAACTCTGATTTTGATGTTATTAAAAATGAATTTTAAACCCCAATCTAAAGATTGTTAATCTAACAAAAAATGGGGCCCCATTGGACTTCCAATACACCCTAGGCCCCAAAAAAAGCTAGATCCGCCCCTGCAGTGGCATATAGATTTTCTTGAGCCCAAGCATGCTGGTTGTGACTGTTGAAATGCCCTCCCAGGTGAATGTGGTCTCATCACTTAATAACACCAATGTAGGACATCCCAGATTAGCAGTGTTCATTTCAGCATCCACCTAACACACTATCTGGCAGGGATAGTCGTCATCATTCAAAGTTTGGACCTTCTGCATATGGAAGAGATGCACGCTTGCCTCATGCAGAACATTTCATACGGAATTTTGACAAACACCCATTTCAGATGCCACTGCTCATATACTTGTGGAAGGAGCGTCTTCAAATCGCTGCAAGACATGCTCTTGCAGCGATTTGAAGATACTGGATGTCTGCATATTTCGCAGACATCCTGATCAAGATGAACCAGCCAATGAACCAATTTCACGCAGTCTTTGATCAACACTGGTGAAGGTTGAATGGTAAGATATACAACAATTCAAAAATCTCTCACAGTATAATCTTTGTGCTTTACATCCATTACATGTTTGCCATACATCAGATGCACATCAGTCAATTCCTCCATGTCCTTCACAAATGCATCAATTATCCTGTGATGTTATCACGGTACTTATTGATAAATAGGTTCAGCTGTGTTTTCAAATATTTGCTCCTAATCATCTATGCACTTGATAAGCTGACCTGATTTGCATTTTGTGCTTTTTACACACTGGAATGTGGCACTAGGTTCTTTGCAAATATTGTTCATCTTGATGTGTATTATCATGCCTTTTTCTTATTGAGTTTATGATCATCCTGTATGGAAAACCCAAAGATGTACTGTACCTTCATATATTCAAGTGAAAACAAAATCCTATATAAAATTTCAACATTCAAATAGTTGGATTCATAGAGCAATACACATCCACATGGAAACTTTAAAAAGTGAGATCATGATAATCAAATAGTTGGTTCCTTTGCATTATTGCATATACAGTAATACAAAAGCTTGTAGACAATATTTTTGCAAATATATAATAAAATACTGATGAAAATACAGCCCTAAAGAAAACTACAGTATATATATTGGATTTATTTAAATGTAAACCTTTAGATTTATTTATACTTTTACATAATCTTCAAATAGACATTATAGAGTGACAGCCAACAACATTTGATCTTTTAAGAAACAAGATATAGCAGATATTAGAGCTCTCTAAAGTAAGAGTCTACAAGATCCTTCTGAAAGATAAGAGTTTGTATTATATAGTGCAACAATGCGTGAAGGCACGCCCTATGCTTCTGCACTGGACCAAAGGATCGACACCGTGTCGGTGATGAAAGTCGTCGGCGGTCATCCAGGTTTCTGTGTTGGTCCTAAGTTCGTTTTTGTGTGAGCGGTTGCGTGTGTAGGTGCTCAGATTCGGGATGGAGATGGTCTGAGAGACAGTGCACACTACAACTCAAATTACAAAAGAATAATACCCATTTATTTATGTAACTATTTGCACATATAAGCCTACGAGCACGACAGAGAGAGTTTACACTTGTGTGTGCAAGGATAAATACCTGTAGTTGCTATAAACTTGATAAGCTGGCTCCTTGATTACGTAGATGGCATCTAGATTCGTCTGAATGTTAGACATTTTGATAGTCTGATGTAAGATCAGGTAGGACAGGTAGGAAGATGGTAGGTTGACCTAGGCAGCAATCAACAGCGATGATGGTTGATAGGGGGGGGGTAATCCAAGACAGGAGCAAACACTTAGTCAAGCAACTCTCAAGACAAACTCCCTGTTCTTTTATTTTGGAGGTCCTCCCTCTCACTGTTCATGCCCGTTTTTGGTAAATTGTAAAGTCCATGTCCAATAGCGATTTTTTTCGTTAGTTCCCGGTGACACATTCAGAAGGTGTGTCACCTCTGGACAAGGAAACAAGTCCACGGGAAAAGATAAAAAAAATTCATAAAGAATGTGATTGTTTCTCTCAAAAAATTTTCGAATAAAATTTTTCGTCAAGTCCGAGCCCTCACAAATGGGCAACACACATCTATTTTTATCAAAACTATAAGAGCATAAAGACATATTAGAAGAGGACATAACAGCAATAGCTAACTCCAAGAATGTGTGGATGTGTTTGGACTAGACAAATATACAGTATATAGTAGAACCTCACTAATTTGAACTAATTGAGCAAGTTTTGGTGCGAATTAGTGAGGTCTTTACTCAAATGCATATTGGATGGTCCAAAAAGTACACTCTCCTTAAACTCAAATTTTATTTATACTTTATCAAACCACTGTATTTGTTCTTTTAAACTTTTACAATGCAACAGTAGTAGTGACTCCTTTTCTAACTGTTCCTTAACATGACTGCCAAGCCAAAAAATTTTTTCTAAAAACTAATCCTATTTGTTATAAGAAAGATGTCAACGGCAGTCTTTAAAAAAATATTTTGAGCAAATCAGATATTAGCAGATATTTATATTTATGTGTATAAACATCTGCAACCATATCACCCATTTGTGGACAACGCTTATTTTTATTTCTATATCAGGTTTTCGCTCGTATAAATAAATTTAAAAAAAAACTAGTAAAAATAATAAAATGATAATTCTTACTTGAAACTGTCGTTAATACTCGCATGTAACATTCGTATAAGCAAAAGAGAAGATCATAAAAATAGCTAAGTTCAGAGAAATAAGAGATTCTCAGATTCAGATATGAATCAGCTATTAAGATAAATCAATGAGCAATAATGTGCACATCATAAAGAATTTGTACAAAGATGGTAAAAGAATATACTATTAAAATGACAAAAAAGTAGAAATATAATCAGAGAAAACACAACAAAAGTCTATAAATACTGCAATTCGTGTGACATCAAGCTCTTTTTATGCCAGAAGTGCTTTGAAGAAGAGTTACTACTCAAATTTTTGTTTTAAATTCCATGACTTTCCCTGACTAACTCTGTACAAATTCTGACCCTCGCGTCTCTTACAGTACAGCACATTGATTAAATAAAACAGCATATGACTTACTATGCAAATATGCTATTGCTTCTTCAACTTTTTAATTAGTTATTTTTTATAATTGCTGAATAATTAAAATTAAAAATAAAATGTTTTACCTGTTATTAACCCACAACAATAAATCTACATGGCTTTCAAAAAAATAAAAAGCCATTATTTATTATTCATTAACAAATCCTGTATAGTCTATGTACAAAAGTATATATTTACTAGCAGATGAGCCCGGCATTGCTAGTGCAAAAAGTAACGATAGCAAAGATTAAGATTATTACATTATAGGCGATCTTACCCATTTTCAATGGGTGCAAGAATTAAGACACCTCCTCTTCCAAGACTAATTAGAGAATTTTTAGATATCTGGTTACCACACTGGGATAATAGCGAGGTTGAGGCCGAAGTTTTAAATGTGAAAACGTGCATGTTGGACGTTCGGCGCCACTTTCCCGTAAGCTTAGAAGTTTGACAATGGCGAGCGTGATTCCACTGACTTTCCAAACACCATTGTCAAACTTCTAGGCTTACAGGAAAGCGGTGCTAAACATCTGATGTACATGTTTTTGCATTTAAAACTTCAGCCTCAACCTTGCTAATGATAATCAAGACTCACTGCAACCACTAAATGATGAATAACGAACGTCTTCGTAACCTTTTCTGGGTTCTTCTTCAGGTTTACTTAACCCTTTTCCACTCCTTCACAGGGAAATTTTCAAAAATCTCTTCTTAATGTGCATTCCCATGGCATACCCTATTAAAACACGGGATAAACGAAAAAGTCTGCATTTAAAATAGTACAGTAGAAGCCGAGTTTTTTAGGATAAGCCTTAATCCTCTTCCTCTCCCCCGCAATGGAGGAATTTCGAAAAATCCCTTCTTAGTGTACATTCTTGTGACGTACCCTAACTGTGTACCAAATTTCAACTTCCAACTCCTAACCATTTGGGCTCTGCGCTTATCATCATCATCATCAACCTGTCTTGATTATATTATAAGATTAAATTCATCTCTCAATAAATTTCTTGAACTTTATAAAATATTAATAAACTGGAAAAAAAAATCAGTAATTATTTTGTCAATCATAATTATTAAAATAAAAAATGATAAATAATACCATTTAAATTAAAATTATTTATCATTTTTTAAATCAGTTCATTAACATCTGCCTTCAAACTGTGTGTAAATGGTAATTACGAGAGATTCGTAGCATGTTAAAATATTTCAAAAAAATTTTAATCAATTTAGATTATTAAGAGTAATTACAGACTTTTCTCTAAAATTCATAATACTGCATAATAGCAATTACAAATGACAATTGATATTGCTGTATATTGTATTCGGGACTTAGTTTGATCCCCTGGTATTTTGCAAATGCTCTCCTTCCTGTTGCATTTTATAATTCTTCACATAAACAATCAATTTAGTTTTAAGATTAATCTGCGCTATCAGTAAAACAAGTAAACGTCTGTAATAATTGTATAAACGTTAAAACAAACAAAGTGATTACAATTATAAGGCTGATTTTGAGTGATTTTAAAACACATTATTCCATTGTATTGTAAGATTAAGTCTTATGTGTAATAAGACTTACTTATTAAATCTAAAATTGTAAAAAAATGTCGTACCCTAACTGTGTACCAAACCTGTAAAAATTAAAATTAAATTTTGGAGATGATGGTATTTACATAAAAATATATATAAATAAAATATATCAAAAAAGCTATACAGCTGTCTTTGTGTTCCGTTTAACGACGGAACGTGAAGACAATTTTTGTAGCTTCGATATATTTTTATTTATTTATTATATTTTAATGTAAAAATTAAAATTTACTCATTTGATATGGTTTGAAAAGTTTAAAGAACTGCTTACAAACTTGGTCTTTAGATATAGTATCAAAAGATAAAAATTGATAAATAGCACTTGTGCATTCTTTACATTTCTATTATACATACCCCACACATTAAGTCAACATTTCACTGTAATAGTTTTAATATTCTTATTACCAACAGTGCATTTTTATTTAAATTGCAAAAGAAAAACTGGAAGAACTACATGTCTGAGTAAAAAATACCCCAATGACACGCATTAACCTAGTGTTTCTCAAACTTTACCCTCTAATAGAGTTGTTTAATAAGTTTTTGTCTGCCATTTACCTAATTTGCATAGTTTTCTGCCTAGACCTGCAGGGATCTATGGACCACACATTGTTGAGAAATCTGCTATCCGAATTATCTTAACCACCTGGACACGAAAATTTCTACTTTTCAGCACTACACATTGTACTAAAATTTTCAGTGTTTTCAGATGATGCTATCAATGATGTCAAATAAAGAAAGCAGTTAAGTATCTCGGAATGGATAGATTTATGGGAGAAGGCAATGCAACACCTGGAAATCTTGCAAGGAGGAATGCCTCCAAGGAAGACTTTCTACAGGAGACTGACTTTATTTAGGTGTTCTATTTCTAAAAAAAACATGAAAAACTTTATGTTGCCAGCCCATTGTTGAGATGCAAACCTGCAACCAACTACCAGTGATTTATCTACTAAAACAATGAAGGAAGCCAGTATTAATTACCATGGCCCAGATCCAACTTGTGTTATTTTAAAATTTTTAATAATTTCAAAAACTTATAATGTTCTAATAAAATTATTTATATTGTAAATGTATGTAATTTTTCCTAATAACTTTTTTTAACTATTAACTTTAGTTAAAATAATTTAACTTAAATAATGTAAAGGAGAGTTTTAGAAGTTAGACAAAATGGCCATGATGGGGAAAATAATTTCAATAATATGAAAATTTTCCTTTTTACAATATTTTTTGTGTTCATTACTTGAAGTTCATCCTTAACTGAAACTTTTGAGCCTTATGAAAATTCATTCCGAGGTCGTCGTCATAAATAAATTTTGTATTTTCAGATGTCAAAAAGTCCATTAATTACTGTCTGTGCTAAAAATAAAAGTAATCATTTATGGCACTGAATTCAATCTTATTTCTATTAATTAACATATTGCATCAAGTTTATAATCGTATATGCTATCCTGTGATGATGAAAATGTGCTTATATCAAAGCATTCTTTTAATCTAAAATATTTATGTTAAATTATCAGTTTAGTGTTGCATTGTAAATTGTATGGTAGGCCTACTTACGAATTCAAATTTTCCAAACTATGTAATAATAATTACTTGGTTCATAAATTATGGTTTTATTTTGCATCCTAAAAATATTCTACATGCCTTTTCATAAGTTGCATTCTACCACATTACTTCTAGCTGACTGCAAATGGCTACACTTGGTCTATCTTATTGTGAACAAAAAAAAACCAACAAGGCAGTCAAAGTGGCAAATTCCCCGACTTTTCTTGACTTTTTGTCAAATTCCATGACTTTCCAGACTTTTTCCGAACACTAATGAAAATCTCTGACTTTCCAGGTGCATAGAAACCCTCCCTATATTATAGATAAAATTAAGTAAAAAAAATTTTTTAATAATTTAAATACAGAAAAAAATTTCCTCTGAGGCAATTTAACATTTAAAAAAATGGTTCAGCTGAGGCCATTGATTTAAAATGTAATAGGAAATAACATATAAGAAGATGACAAAGCATAACAGTAGTTAAAGCCATTACTCATATCTGGTGATAAAGCCTAGGATGAAAAAGCCACGTCACCTCTATTTGGGTGACGTGGCAGTTGATATGTTAATCAAATCTTGATGTAAGAGTAAGGTAATAGTTGTTAAAGCTTGGATTCAGTATTTTAAAAATACACAATGCAAAATAGTAGTCTAAATTATCATAAATTCAAAATTAGCGAGAATTACTATATTTAAATTCAACTGAACACCACTGTGTCAATGAGTAATTATTAATTGCTATTCCCAAGATACACTAGTAAACACACAAAAAGAGGAAATGCCATCAACTCCTGGATTTGGATACTGAAAGCACTGAAAACTTAGTTTAAACAAAAGAATGCTGTTTGGTGTCAATGTTTGTTTTAATTCTAATTACACATTTTGTTTATATTAAAATTTAGCACATCTTTAATATTATTTTTTGTTTATATTATTGCATTTTTAATGTTTTTATAAATTAATGAACTTTTACAATCAATGTAAGACCTTCAGAATGATCCTGATTCACCTAAATTAGTTTATGTTCTGTTTTCATTTGAGATACATCTGATATGTAATGATTTCTAAAAGTATTTAATCACTTATTTTATATTTATGAAATATCTTTGCTAATATATTTCCACGCACTCTTATTAATAAAACTTTAATTTTTAAATGCAGTTGAATCATTATTTTTATTTAATTAACAAGTTAGTCACTTACCTTTTCCTTTCTTCTCAAGATATCCGCATTTTTCGGATTTAACTAAATCCGATGCCACAACGGCTGGTGTTTCCTTTTCTACAAAATATTTATCGATCAACGATTAGATATTTACAAAATATACTTTTTAATTCATAGATGACATACCTTCTTCCATAGAAACTTCTTCAATATCATTCATAGATTTATTTTCTGGCAAATTTTCTTTAGGTATGTAATTTTTGTCATTATTACATACTTCATAATCTTCATCAACAGGCTCTGGAAATTATATATTTATTTAATAAAAATGATAAAATTAAAAGAATATAAAACTAAAGAAATATAAAAATTGTCTATTTGTAGCTATAAAAAATGAAAATGCTAAGTTAATTTTTTGTGTGTATCATAGATCTAAATAAAAACAACAAATAATCCATCTTACATATAAAGAGAAGTCTAAACTGAAGTTTTTTGTTTTGTTTTTAATAATGCTTGGAGTTACAATTACAAGAGTGATTAATTTACTGTTGGAATATGCGGATACACCGGATTACAATTTGCTATATCCGGATAGCTTCTCCGAACCTTTCACGGCACTTTTTTTGAAACAGCATGTTAACATATTTGGCATTTTTTTAAATGATTCATTCATATAAATGAACATAAATTTTAAAATTTAACGTTAAATCAGTATAAAAATTGTCATTACTATGCAATTATTTATATTCTGAACAATGTTATAAAAATAGTTTGAGATTATCCATTAAAAATTTTATTTACTACTAAGTGAGAAGTAGGAAATATTTTCAATCTATAACAGAGTAAATTATAACATTCTTGCTAATTTAAGTAATTCTTCTCTATAAAGATAAAAAATTAAGAAAATGTGAATATTTTTATTCAATATATTTTTATGTTAATGAATTTGGTTAATATAAAATGCCAACTTTTAAGTCTCTTTGGCTTTGTAGTAATGGGATTTGACTGTATATTAAAATTATATAAAAATTTACTTGATATTATTCAATATGTTGTTTGACTATTTCAGATTTCTATTTACAAAAATATGACATTCATTCTTGATATCATTACATTTTTTCCACTGTTTTCTTCAAGCATATACAGACATACCTCAATATGACTCTTCAGAGTTACGACAGTGTTTTTCAACCTTTTTCTCATTACGTACCGGTAAAATTATGGATAATTTTATGTGAGCCAAGTAATTACAGTAGAGCATCGATTATCCGACTCAATTGGGGAATGGAGTTGGTCGGATAACTGAAAAAACGGATAACCGAAAAGTATGAACAAATATATTATTAGTATAATATATTAGGCCTGGTTTAAATACTAGCTTCTCTTTCATGTTCGAGCCAGTGTTACCAGCTAAAACACGCAAAAATTTAACAAAAATGATATTAAAGTAGCCAAGACACAGCTAAATATTGTAGCACCACATCACTAGCCGACATTTGAATTTGCCGACTAGAACGCGGGTCGGTTAACCGATGTGATGGTTGATCGGGGGTCGGATAATCGATGCTCTACTGTATATGCAACTATGAACAATGCTTATCTAGAGTTACTGTAGATACAAAATATATTCAATAAGTCTAGATTTCTGTTTAAATGTCATCCATGATCAACTGCACCAGCTTTAGTACAGTGAAATATTTTTCTGAGGACCGAAGAAATTTTTTCACAGACTGGCACAAATCCATGGACTGGTGATTGAAAAACACTGCAATAGAGCTTTCATAGCAGTTGTATTCACAAACAAAAAGTGCAAACAGTTGAAATAAAAATCATCTATGCTGTCAGCCATATAACTGTACACACAATCTCACTTTCTACACCCTTCATAAGGGCTAGAAAAAAATAGCATTATTAAATATAATATACAGTAAAACTTCTCTAACTCAAAGAAAATGAAGCACTCGGTAGGCTCAGAGGAACAGCATAGCGGTTTAATGTCTCCGACTTTAATTTCTTAACTCAAATTTTCTCATCGTCCCAGACACTGATTTATGTTACTTTCAACATTTGACTCAAAATTTAATATTAATGCTATCCAAAGTGATACTAATTATCAAATTTCCATGAAATTTTCAGACGATGGTATCTACTCTCCAACATTCATTTTCAGACAACATTCCAGTCCAAAACGAGTGGTCCACTTGCTTTATCTCAACATGTACATACAGTGCCTGCAAGACTGTTCAATTCAACGTTCAAGTTACATTGAATTTTTTGCTGAAAGACATCACATGGGTTGTTTAAAACAAAATAAAAAAACTACTAAAGATTTTTTTATATAATACAAGAAAGGTAAAAATACAGATCTATTCAAAATAGGCATTTTTTACTCTATTATTCTCTAATTTGAATCATCTGTAACTCAAAAGATTTTTTCTGCCCCTTGGAGCTTCAGGTTACAGAAGTTTTACTGTACATTGTTTTGTAATTATAGTTTATATTCACCTTAGAATAAAAATGACTTTTGGTATGATATTTTTGTAGTAATCATGTGACCTGTTTAACTATCTGGCATTGTGTTTTTGTTTATGTATATTATGTCAGACTTCAGACCAGGCTGTTGGAATGCAGGTCCATCATAAGTTGAGGTATATCTGTACACAATAGAGAGGTCGCGGCCGACATTTTCAACGCAAAAACGTGTACATTGGACGTTCAGTGCCACTTTCCTGTAAGCCTAGAAGTTTGACAATGGCTTTTGGAACATGGAGTATGATTCCACTGACATTCCAAATGTAATTGTCAAACTTCTAGGCTTACAGGAAGGCAGTGCCGAACGTCCGACGTACACATTTTCACGTTGAAAACGTTGGCTCCCAACCTCTACTAGATATCACCTTATTCCAAATATTTTACATATCTTTTGTCTTTGTTATTTTCCTAAGATAGAATAACAAAGACAAAAGAAAATAAATCATTATGTTATTGATTAAACATAATTTAATAATTCATACCATTAGTTCCTGTTGTATTTCTGTTTCCTTGCATATCAACATAAGGAGGAGGACTAGATGGAGGATTAGGTGGAGAGAGAATATCTCCGTTTGATCCATATCGATTTGATGACGAAGATTTGGATATAGTAGTTAACTGTGGGTAATCTTGTTGCAAAACAGTCAATTTTGTGAGGAGACTTTCTTTACGTGACAATGCTTCCATTGACAATATTTCTTTATTGAGAACCATTAGGAAGTTTTGAACATCTATATACATTAAAAAAAAAATGCAAATTTTTATAAATAAATATTTATTAATAATTTGTATTATATGCAATTATTTGCAAATTTAAATCAATAATTTGCACCATATTATATTAATATTTTAAACTTGTAAAAATGTCTGCAAACCTTGACGATTACTTCCTGCTAAAAACTGTAATATGTTTTGTGTGTAACAAAATGTAAAGTATTGCAATAAAAGATTTTAGTAACAGTTTAAAAAATTAGTGTCATTGAAATATGAAATGAAAAATTCTACCTTGAGAAATTGATATGGATTAGTAGACATTATTTACAACAAACTGTCTCAAGTATATGAAGCTTTAAAACAATCGAAATTTACATTAATCAATAATACAGATAATAATATTGATTACAAAATGCAAATGATTACATAATTGATTACAAAATTATAATTTTTCTATTAAGATAAAATTTTTAAAATTATGAAAGCAAATTTGCTATAAAATACAACACAAAAAATAAATGACCATAAACATATCCAAAATTGCATTTGGGCGCGTTTTTTTATGCAGCGCTCGAGAGGCACTTTACAGCTAATTCTCTAAAACCCGTTTCTAAATGGCCAACGCTTCTTGTGACGTCATTTCGCTGCATAAAAAACGCGCCCTTTGTATAAAAATCATTGAACTTTTTTGTATTTTTAGCTCCTTTATTAATTACATATTTTAATTTTCATAAAAGAGCAAAGTTCTAGATGCATACGCAAAGATCCAAGAGAACAATGTTGAACTGTGAACAAACAAGACACACTGATTTATGAATTGAAAAAGAATTGCAAAATTTATTTTAAAATATTAGATTACAAACACACATTTAAGAAGCTGATAGCAGTAGTAATGTAATGTCAAAATGAATTGGGAATATATGCTAACAAAGATCGTATCCTTCAATAAGAATGGAAGTGGCCATTCTCTTAATAAGAAATAATATACATGTAAACTGGATGAGGATAAACAAAAATAATAGAAAACACACATCTATTTTATCCAGCGAAGAAATCGAATAAATTAACAATGTTTTTGACATCTATTAAATCTAATTACTAAGAGAATAAATGCAACATCGATCAGAAATATATTCAACGTAATGCGTGCTAATGTGTATAATAAATACTATTAAACACATCATAAATTAGATCTATTTCTAAAGATAGATACCATTATATGGATTAGAGTGGATATATTTCTAACTAATATTAAACAGTAGAGTAAATATTTCTGACTGATGTTGAATGAAGTAGTGGTTTGCATATTTGTAACGCTTCGATAAGATAAACTCTGTACACTAAATCTTTTTCAACACACTAAAAAAGAAAAAAAAAAAATGCTTATTAAGCCAAATCTATACAAAATTTTCCAATAATCATTTCATAAATTAAAGGTCAACCATTTTTTGATATGATACTTTTAATGTAACTGAATTTTACTTTAAAAAAAATTGTAAATTCTTCAAACATCTGTCGCATTGTAACATATTTTTGGAAACTTACTGTACAAAATTTTTTGAATTATCATTTTTGAGGTATTCAATAGAAATCCATTTTAATTTATTTACTTTTAAAAGCTTATTAACAAAGATTAAATTCTCGATAAATTTAAATTTAATATTCTCGGGATTCGATTCTTATCAACGGGCTTGATCTTCCCAGTCATAGGAAATAAAAAAAAAATGTTATAATTATGAGATTTTACAGCATGTAACATTATATGTATTAAATAATAAATCATAAGTGAAAGTTTGTTTTTAAATAAAAATAAATTATAGTGCTGTACATAAATCATTAATTTTGATAATTAATTTCTCATAAAAACTAACATTTTTTACTTATAACTAAAATACTAAGATTAAAGATTTAATATCAATTCCAATATTAAAAATATTGAAACTGATAGTAAATCTTTTATCACAATATCTAAAATCCAAACAACATTATTTAAAATATTAGATATAAATACTAAATATTTTTATGATCTTAGATTGAATGTATCAGAAAGGAAAACATAATACAGATGCAGCAATAATCACTCTCCAGTTTAACTTTTTTCTGTCTAAATAATAAAAGATCTACCACATACTGATTACGGAAGTTATTGCATTTCCTTGATGCAGGATTGACAGACATCCTTTATTTTAATTAAACTGTTCTTATCCGTTATTGAAACAAGAAAGAATACAATTTGTCCTTTATTTTCATTTTTTAATGCCTGTGTTTTATAATGACAGTAATGGATTTTTGCCTACCCTTATGCATAAACCCATAGAACCTATGTTTTACCATTAAATATTTTAAACTCTAAATCTAAAAAAATATAAACAGAATGTTTATTTATTAACTAAAAATTTATCCAATTTTACTTTCTTGTATCAAATGGATTAGAGTGAAAATTGGAGAATGAATCCAGCCGTAAGAAACCTGCCAACACACCTTGACCTGTCACATTTCTTATACTAAACTTTTGTTAAAATTCTACACCCAGTAAGCTAGAACTTCTGAATATAAGCTTCAAAACACCCTTCTCTCTTTTTTCTAGCAAATTCTTTAATTAAATCAACTGAGCTAAAGTTTTCAGCTATCTGAAATGGTCTTCTTCAGGTTAAGAAGAAGGCCATTTCAGATAGCCAAAAACTTCAGATATTTGTCCATAGAATTTGCTAGGAAAAAGAGACAAAGATGTTTTGAAGCTTTGTCAAAATCATGCCATAAAATTTGCAGTGCCTATACACAGGTGACTACAGAAGCTTAGACACGAAACAATTATAATTTATTTGTCCAAATTTCAAAAGGTTTTTTAAAACGTTTACAACGGCGAATGCAGTTTATCAAACCGTTCGCAATACGATCATCTCACACACGTTACTATAAGAGTGGGTGGATAAATAAACAACCGTGCCGTTTCGCCGATTATTTATTGATCTACCCTTATAAAAAAATACTTATAATTTTTGAACCAGACCAATTTGGGTTCTTCTGAATCAGCCAACGAGTGGATGTTACGTTATTACGGGAGATCTGTGTGAAAAAAATTGGATATTCACGGTTATTACTACTTTTTCTTTTATGCTGAATCATATTACCTTGACTATTTTTGAAGTATATTCTATCACATCCTCATTCTGTCATTGAGTAAATTCAGTATAAATATATCGAATAAAGTTATGATGATAATATAATCGAAATTTTACGTATTTTTAATTCAAATAATCGCGAAATATTCCCTATATCCGTACATTAAAACTTTCATTTTCTTATGTAACTGCATTAATTAATGAGGAAGACAATTTTCCAGATGGGCGAGTCTTCTACGAATCAATTAATTCGGGAAAAATCATCTACAGTTCATCAGAACGTAATTTAAACGATATCGAATTAAACATACAGTTGTCGTTTACTTTAGTTAATTTGTCCATAGACACACATACGAGCATTTAACTAAAAGTAATGCCTACGAACGTATATATAAGAAATTCAATTAAAATCATTCCCTTGTCTTACCTTCTAACAATTCTCGTACGGATTCGTGAAACTTTGACATATTTACGTATTAAATAACAAAAAACATACAAAAAACGTAAAAATATTCGCTTAAAAAATGCATAAAACTAAAGCGAAACTCATCGACGAACTCAATTAACTTCCGTCGTAAACTCATATTCCCATCTCCCCCTGGTGAGCGGAATTTAAAAAATAAAAATAATAATAATAATAAACAAAAGAATAAATTAAACATTATTATTTATTTATTCATAAATTAATTTATATTAATAAATATAAAGTTTCGTAAAGATTTATAAATTATTTTCGAAATTATCAGACAATGAACTTATTGTTTATTATAGAACAAATGGGATCGTAGCGTTATCTGTGACGAATTGTCATTCTGTGTGGATTAGGCGATGAAAATTGAAGTTTCATTCGATTTTTAAGAGCGATTTAATTAACTTACCGATCGTTCATAAGGTAAAGGGATATTTTAAAGGTAAATTGAACATTTTTTCTTGCGTTTTAACAATTTATTTATTTAATTTTTTTTTTTAAATTATTAATCTATTTCGATGCATTAATCGATTACAAACACGAGATATTTGGCGGCAAATCGAATGTAAATAAGGTAAAAGTGAAATTGATGCGATGTTTAATTGATTCTAGAGAAGCTAATAAAATATTAATTAATTGTGCTTTGCGGTGAAGCCCAACTCTGCAAACAAAAAGGCGTTGTGCCATTTTATGCAGAATTTTTTTTTTTTTTTTAATGAGCCGTAAATGTATAAAAACAATGGTTAAGTTTGCTTAAAACAATACAGATTAACTCAAAATTTTAATAAAATAATATTTATTTATATAATAAATATATTGCATTTAGGATTCATAAGGTAATCTGTGCAATATGTGTGTAAATTATGCATGAATTACTTACATATAAAATTAAAAGGATTTGAAAATTTATTTAATATTTAAAAAATGCTTATTTTGATTTCAGATAAATAATAATAAGAATATTGTAGCATTAAAAGATACTAGATTATATATTAAAAGTGATATAAATTTATCTTGGCTTCTTGCACTTCTCTGGAATTGAAGTTACAGTATATAATCTATATTTAACTTCTCAATGCTGTATTTGTGTCCAGATTTGATTATATATTTAATTGTGCGTAACGGTGTATATTTATAAATTAAATAATATTAAAATGACATTTTTTGCGAATTAAAATACGGAATCATTGTGTATAAAACCGCTAGTAATTCTCTTTTACGACTAATTGCGATTTAAACGAAGATATATAAATGACTAATTATAAACATTCAGTTTTAGAAGAAACTTCCTATGTTTTATATTTAATCTATATAAAAAAAAGTGCACGTCGTATGGATTATTTTATCATTAAATAACTTTCGAAACTAATTATTAATGTAAAAAAAATGTTTTCTATCTTCATAGTTTAATTATGGGGGTGATCTGATATTAAAGACACGGATGTTGATTTTATATGACGTTTTATATACACACAGAACTTTGTCGTGGGCATGTATGGTTATATGGTAGAACATAGTAGTAGATGGACGGTGCATACTCAAGAACACATTGTTGTCTTCCATTTACTACTCTGCATTTGACAAGCAAATAAAATGGACAGGATCAAGCTTGAAGTGTATACAGTTATCAGTTTTTTGCAAGCAGGAGTAAATCAGAGTGAGAGTCAGTGCAGGAAAATGTTTATGGTCAGCATACCTCAAGCAGAAAATAAGTGTATGTGTGTAAGAAGGGATGACCAATTTAAAGATAGTCAAACTACCGAATTATAATCTAGATCGGCGATTTTCAACCCGCGTGCCACGAAAATTTTTTGAGGTTATTAAATAAATTTTTTAAAAAATAAGCCCAAAGACAATAAGTTTAAATGTCAAACAAGTTTTTCATTGTTATAATAAATAAACTTATTCATAATGTAATAAAATATAAATTTGTAAGCAAAATTATTTGTGCATAACACCAGGTTATTTCATTTAAAATGAAATTTTCTTTAAATCAAAAATGTATCTGTAATTGTCCATATTTAATTCAAATTATTTTAACTTAGAAATAGCACGACATTAGACAGGTTCTAAAGACAATTATCATATCACTTTTAAATGCAAATTAAGACTTACGTAAGAAAAGCAATTAACATTAATTTAAATAACTGTTGTAACCTGCTTATAGTTTAAGGAATAACAATACTGTTTTATTTAATTCACAAAAAATATAGTAAAAAAAAAAAAATTAGCTTAAGTGGCAAGTAATATGGCGATAGAATGTTTACAAACAACTTTAGATCACATGACTTTTTCCATGGAAATTTGTGCCGCAGAAATTTAATAGTAGGGTCGAGTGTGCCACGAGATAAAAAAAGGTTGAAAAACACCGACCTAGATGAACACGGGCACGTCGAGGACTTCACACACTGGTGTAAATTATTGAGTGTTTGATAAGATAAAATTAAAGAGTTAAAGTTTGTGAAATTGCTGAAATTATTGGCATTCCAAAGAGAATATTTATGAAATTATCTCATATTTAAGTTTCCATAAAGTGTCTTGTTATTGGATTTCAAAAATACTCATCAAGGAGCATAAAAGGATCATCAATTTTTTTTAAAATGTAGCGAGATTATCTATGTTTTTTATTTCTAATCCTTGAATGCCAGATACCTTATGTGTGAGTATTTTGAAAGCCATTATTGACATACACTTTACGCAAAAGTAAGACCTGTAAATTATAGAGCTCGTGCTATTCTATAAAGCAGCGAGTTTCGTAGTATCTTATTTTTTTTATTATTCCAAAAATTATTGATTTCAAACAACCCAAGAATGTTGCACGATTTCAAATAACTTTTACTATTTTTACAATTTTTATTATTCGCAATTTTCACAGAATTCATTATATTTAAAATAAATTAGAGATGGACGAATACTCTCCACAAATATTCAAATACTTAAATGCTAGAGAGTATTCAAGATTTGAAATATCAAATATTATACTGTATTTATAAAATACTATGAATACTTTTATTATTACACCATGTGTGTAGTCACAGTAGCAGATCTGGAAGTACCCAAAGGGGGACTAACTCAAAAATATTTCTTTTTTCTAAATATAGATAAATATGGGAGGAAATGGTCATATTATACCAAATACACCGATTGCTGTCGATTTATGGAGTCCTACCAAACATCCCGAAGCAAAGATTTTCTTTCTCAGTCATTTCCATTCAGATCATATTGTCGGATTGACTTCTTCGTGGAGTTTTCCCATATATACATCAGAAATTACAGCAAAATTACTGGTTGGAAAATTAAAGGTAATAGTCAAATACTTTTTATTATTAAAATGAATAGTTTCAATTCTACTTTATTAATAGTAATTACTCTCCACTAAATTCCATGTTTAGTTAGTTTGTAATTGAATCTGGATCTAATAATTTTATATATATATATACACTACACTTACAGCAGAACCTTGATTATCTGGCTTGTGAGTCCTGAGATGAACCTGTAAGTGAATACACTACATTTTGTATACTGTAATTCATAAAAAAAAGTTTAAAATAATAACATACGTTACAAAGTGATTTGTTTCTGTTACCTTTTATCATATAACTTCAATGTGAGATAAATCATTCATATTAAAATGTAACTACAATAATACACATTTCTGTTCTTAAAACTATTGTATGTATTAGCTGTTTAATAAATGATATAAGAAATGATTTTCTTATAAATGATTAAAATCATTAAGTTCTAAAAAGCTGAAAGCGCTATCATACGAAGCTTTTATATTTGTAATAATCGTGACCATCTGCTTTATCCAAGTTTTCAGTTATCCAAGATAGCATCGGTGCACATTACCTTGGATTATTGGGTTCTTCTGCGTGTATAAATTAAATATTGCTGATTTTTACTTTCAATTTAACAGTAATAAGAGGGCATTTACACTTTTTCAAATAACTGATAATTTAGAATAAAAAACAGTAATTTTATTTGAAATTTATAAAACAACAATAAGCAGCAAAAAAGTTTATAAAACTTAGCAATCAGAATTTCCTTTTCTTCTGCGTTTTACAGATTTTACTTTCCTAAAGTTATCAACTCCCAAATAGTTGATAATAAGTTGCCGCCATTCCAAACTGTTCTTAAGGTAATCTTAAAAATATATTGATAGCTCGGTTAACCAACTTTTTTTGGCTAATCAATTACATTTTGATGAAATTTGATTATTTATGTACTTAATAATATTCAAACTTCTTTTCTTCAAGTAAAAATTTTTAGAAAACTATTATTTTGGACTATATTCCCGTCTTTAGGATCAAAAGTCAACAAGAAGACTCACTAAGGTCTGTAAAGTCCAGAATAAATTTCTAATAGCTAAGTTTGTCGGTCTTTCTTGCTAAATAATGTTTTGAAATCATCAAATAAAATAAATATAAACTAAAGGATTAATTATATAAAGTGTAAATATAGTTTTCTCTTTTCGTTCAAATACAACCGGCAACAGACTTATCGTATATTATTAACAATTAAACTTGGCAACATGCAAAAGACCAGTGTACATTTCGACAGCAAAAAAACAATGTTATCCTTTTGGTTTTTAATTCTAATCCTACAACTCTTTCACCATCGTTAAACCATTAAACACCATTAAAAATTTTACTTTTTTACAATCTTATTTTTTATAATATTATATAAAAAGTATGATTAAAATATATTCTTCCATTTCACGTTGCTAAGTTTAATTGTCGAATAAACTTCGGCTAGTATATAAGTCTGTTGTCGATTGTGTTAAAACCAAATATTTAATTGACTACCTAAAATACAGACAAAAGACATTTGATATATGAGTAGTTTTTCCTATTTAGTATGTATTCAAATAAGAGTTTTTTAATGCAAATATTGTATATTATAATATAATTTTACTGAAACAATTTACAAATATTAAATTATTTGTATATTGTTTTACTGTATTTATATTATTAATTTAACTGAAAATAATAGTTTTTAAAATTTTCTTTACATTTCTGCATCTGCAGAAATTTTTTACAGACAGACAACTGAAAGGCATTAATCGATGAATATGGTACTGTACTTAATTTAATTTATAAACAAACAACATTGCCAGATTTTAATTGGGATATAAATGGCTAATTAATTAATACATTCATAATAAAATTAGTCATATTATAGCCTAATTAAATACAATATCATTAGTTTATAAATATATACCAGGTTTGCTTTATATGTAATTCATTTAATATACACTTAAATAACCACAAATAAATTAAAATAAAGTAAGATATAAAATTGTTTGCTTTCTAGCTCGTGACATCTGACTACAATATAACAATTACATTTTAGAATATTTTATTTTAACCAGTTTATTTATAGTTTTTTATATGTATAAGCATACCATATCTTAATTATATTTTGGCCCAGTGGATGAAACCACTAAACACTAATGGTTACTCGCAGATTCATACCCGAGGAGTTTTTCTAGTTTTCTACACATATTTAATACCTAAATAGGGGCCAAATTTCCGTAAAAAGTCCTTCCGTGAGACGTCTTTGTTCGGCAGATTACCCAAGTATTGCATTGCTTTATTCCACCAATCCAATTATAATTTAAACATGATATTGCTAAATGTTTGTTTGCTATAGTTTTATTATTTTTAATTGAATCTCTATTTAAGTTATTTTAGTAATTCAATCAAAATTTTAGCCCAAAAGAAAAGCCAGTAATTCTTGATTTATGTTCATAATTATTCTTATAAATAATAAAAC
This sequence comes from Centruroides vittatus, assembly GCF_030686945.1. Lineage (NCBI taxonomy): Eukaryota > Metazoa > Arthropoda > Arachnida > Scorpiones > Buthidae > Centruroides > Centruroides vittatus. The sequence goes on along the minus strand of NW_027122505.1, from coordinate 365,965 downwards.
ACTTATATTTTCAGATTAATTCAACTTTAATAAGAGAATTGGAATTGAATAAAGACCACTTAATTCCATTAGATGATGAAAAGAAAGAAATGCTGACAGTAAGACTCATCAATGCCAACCATTGTCCAGGATCTGTGATGTTTTTATTTTCGGGATATTTTGGTAATGTCCTTTATACTGGAGATTTTCGTTACTCTTCCAATCTATTGGAGGGGATAACTTTGCCTATTATAGACATTTTGTATCTAGATAATACATATTGTTCTTCCTCGTGCGAGTTTTACAGTCGAGAATATGCCGTTCAAACTCTCATTCAACGATTACACAACTGTCTGAAGAAAAGTGATCGCATTATGATTGGAATTGATAATTTAGGAAAAGAAGAAGTACTATTAAAAATATATGAGGAAACTGAATGCAAAATATATGTAGACGATAATCTAATGAAGATATTAGAAATCTTGGAAATATCGCACGTAGCCACAACCAATCCTAAAAGTACCAAATTGCATGCAGTGCCTACTGTAAAAATCAATGGAACAAATTTGATGAAGTGGAATAAGTGTGAAATCACATGTGCAATTTTACCAACAGCACGCTACACAGGTTTAGGATTCATACCATTCAGTAGTTATTCAAATATTCATATAATACCATATTCCAATCATTCTTCATTTCGAGAACTGAAAGAATTTGTGAAAAAAGTTCACCCGCGTCATATCGAGCCTATTATTAAAAAAGATGCACAAGGTATATTAGGTACCGATATTTCATCCAGAGCTAATATGGATGTATTTACAGAATTTATACGTGTATTTGCACAAAAACCAATAACTATTCCAGAATCGGTTAGGAAGTTTATGAGTAAAGTGATAAGTTCATCAGAGCAAACAGAGAGAAAATTATCAAGAAAAAGAAGCATAGATAAACAAAGAAAAGGGAGCGAAAGTAATTCAACACAAAAAAGTACAAAAAGAGGACTGAAAAGTCTGCACGTAGAGCAGGAGGACGGTTCGTCAGGTAACGTACAAGAAAATTGGGAATTAGTCTGCCTTACTGCAACTGAACCGCCAAAAATTATTGTAGTTGATTCACTTGAAACCGAGTGAGTTTTATATACAAGTACTATTATAATCAATCAAACTACTTTTTATCCAATTTATAAAATAATTTTCTACAAGATATTTTGAGAAAATATTATTTAAAAATTTATTTATAATTTTATTAATACACTAATAAAATTTTTCTTTCTTAATGACAAACTATAGATGTTTAGTTTTTTAAGGATTATAAAAATAAAAATAATTCAACTGAATATGAAAATTCAGGATAGAATTATTATTTCCATCGAAATATAATTACATGGTTTCAAAAAATTAATTCAAATAATCAATCTAAAATACTTCAGATTCATTTAGAACGGCATTATTATTTCTTTAATTTTTAACCAAAGAATTTTAGATAGATACAAGCGTACGCTTTATATATTTTTCACATAATTTTTCTTTAAAAAGATAAGATATTTGCGAATCTATAATATCTATACTACATTACTTTTCAGTTGTGTTTCCTTAAATGTCTTTTCTTGAATGTAACAACTTAAATCTTTATTACCATTAAATATGGAAAACAACTATAATAATTAGTATAAAAAATGTATTTAATACAATTTTATACTATTTATTAATAGAATTTATTTATAACAGTTATTTTCTGGCAAATCATACAGAACACCACTAACTTGATTCTTACAAATTTGAGGATAAGAAAATATTAACAATGTTATTACTATAGATGGAAAATTCGCTTCAGCTTCTGGAACTGTTGAAATTAATCCAAGTGCAGAACTGTTTGGCTAGATAGTTCCTTGTTGGTTTTATATATTATACTGATATATATATAATGTTTATATCTCTCTGTTCTTAGTGTTTTAGTCTATCTGCTCTAAGTTTCTCATGCTTATTCCCTGGGACTCTAAGGAAAATATAGACTACCATGAAATCTGGACACACCCGTATGTCCTCTGATTTCACCCCTTCATTAACTCCTAAACTCTTGGTACAATCTGCACCAGATTTTTCATACTAATTCTCTGCGATCCTGAGGAAAATATAGACTTTGTGAAATCTAGACTCCCTATCTTCTGATTTGACCTTACACTTCGTGATAAACATAACAATGGTAAGCTAAAATAACCAAACTTTTAATATGGTTTTCATTTTAACGTTTAATCTTTTCGGCCATACGTATCTGTTAGATACTAATAAAAGCAAATATTTCCGAACTCCGATAAAAATATAAATTTTTAAAACATCTTTATAAATTTAAAATAATCAAAACTAATTTCATTATTCTGAAAAACTCGCGGAACATTTTTATTTAGTTCAAGCTCAAATCGAGATCCGTTTGCTCGGAGTTCACTGTTCCGTGAAAGGTGGTATTAATAAAAGTACAAAATAAAGAATGCATTAGTAGTTCCAACCAAAAATGTCTATACATGTGGTGTGGTACTTCCTAGTAGTCCGGAGTCCAGAACTACCCACCTTTAGTCATTACTATATTGTTTAGTTTTTACTATTATTATACTGTTTGATAATCTTTCTCCTTTTAATAGAAGCCACATACTGTCTTGGCAGGAATACAATGGCTGACTGAAGACTACTACACCCGTACTATCGTTTCAATCCCTTTCATTATTCAGTATTTTTCTCCAATTTACCAGAACAACCCACAGATTCTTAATTGTTCGTATCTGGTGAATGTTGGTCCATTCATTGAGAACAAGTTCAGTGGATATATTTTTAACCTAAAAACAATACCCCAAATTAAAAATTAGTGATATCAATTTAAAGTAATTAATGAAGTAGTGAAGGGAGTTAAAATATTTGTAACTATTCAATAACAAATGATTTTAAGGGAATAAGAAACACCAACAAAAGAATCATAATGAACATTTTAAAAAGTCCAGCAACGAGTTGCTTACCTTTCCTGGCAACATTTCATGGTGCCATCTGTTATGATATATTATTATTAAAAATGGCAAAAATCTTAATTTTGAGGGTAGGGATGTGTTTTATTTAAAAAAAAAAAAAAATATAAATGCTAACAAGCAGTTATTTATTGTGACATCATCGCGATGCCGGGCTGCAATTTATAATCATATTTTTAAATTATATTTTCTATATCTGGTCTCGTCTTTCATCTATCTAACTCCATTCATTCAAGATTTGAAAAAGACAGGCGACAGTGGAAATTTATAGGTCTACAATTTTTCCCCAGTATTCCCGTGAAATCTTAGCCTCAAGCAACATACAACGAGCCTTTTCTAGTACAGTCCTGTTCATCCGTTTGGATTCCCATTTTGTTCTGGTGAGTACGGAGAAGTAAGTTGATGAACAGCCATTATTACAGCTATTATCTGATTTAATTGCATTGTTAACAGCATCAACAATCAAACTCATAATTGAATTGTTCTCTTGTTATAAAATATTACCTCGGTGAAGAGTAAGAAAAAACAAAGTATACTATTTTAATTACTTCTTGTTTTAATGTTTTAAATTGCTAATTCATCGTAACTCTTGGAAGTTTTATAGGATGTCGTCATCAAATCAAACAGAACAGAATGAAGTAACCAAAGACGATCGTGTAAGCGACACTGATGATCCAAAATGAAGTTGTGGAACCTGAAGAAATCCTTCCAGAGCAATTACAAAGAGTGGTAGCAGATGACACAGATAAGATGTTTACTGATAGTGGTTTTCCCGATGATTCGACAATCGAAAATGATCATCCCACTGACGTAAACATGGAAAGTTCTGCCACAGAAAGAATTACAGATTAGTTCTTTCGCTTCTTCAATCTATAGAGGGGGTGCACATGACGTCATACGACTCCACTCACATATACAGGCGCCATATTGGTTGCTGATTTCACGTTACCCTGCTTGATCACTTTATTACGTCAACATGGAAGAAAGGAATTTTACTGGCTTTGCAGCCGATTTAAAAGGTAATGATTTGATAAAATATAAAGAGAAAACTTCTTTTATTGAATTGGATCCATAAGAAATGAAACAAACGGATATTTCATCCAACGATTTAACCACGTGGCCAACTATAGAACATGGAGACAAGTAAATTATTTGGTTTTAACAACCTGTCACACTGGATCAGATGAAGGCATACAAATCACTCGATGCTCATAATTAGTTGAAGCGGATTTGTTCATCGTGATATTTTATTCGTAATGATCTAATTTTGCTTGTAGGAAAGGTGACGTATCTTCATGCGAGACTTTCCATTACTCATAACATAACTGCGTTAATATAAAGATGAGTGTAATTTTTATATTTAGTCACATTTTAAGTTAAATTGTATTTATAATTACCATTACATTTATTTTTGTCACTATGGTTTTGTGGCGCAAGTCTCTAACAACCTGTTAACATTAAATGAATTAGCCTAATAAATGTGGCTATAATAAATTGGAGGGATTATCACATCAGGGACTGACTGGAACAAAATAGACTAAATTTTTATAAAAATTAGCCTTCAATTAACCACAATCAAATTTTTAGTAGAATGCATTTCGGGCACAAAAACTCATCAGCTTACATACACCCATACAGTATAAACACAAATATCTATCAAGACCATCATAACATAAATAGCAATTCCAGACTAATACATTTTGGAATTGGCTAATCAGGAGCTTTTATGTAAAGGAGTTTCCAAATAATTTACTTGTCTCCATATTCTATAGTTGGCCACGTGGTTAAATCGTTGGATGAAAAATACGTTTGTTTCATTTCTTATGGATCCAATTCAATAAAAGAAGTTTTCTCTTTATATTTTATCAAATCATTACCTTTTAAATCGGCTGCAAAGCCAGTAAAATTCCTTTCTTCCACGTTGATGTAATAAAGTGATCAAGCGGGGTAACGTGAAATCAGCAACCAATATGGCGGACGATTGTTTTGTTGGGCGGAGCGATGACGTTATATCACGTGACTGCACCCCCTCTATTTTCCATCCCTCGAATGATTACATCACTGATCAGAAAAAGAAAACGTGATTGTGATGAAAATGAAAATCCTCCAAAAATTCCTAAAATATAATTCATAAATTTTCTTGTCTGCTTAACATTTTAAATACATTTTTACAATTATCAAAATGCGTTCAAATGATAAATTAATGTAATAAAATCTCATTTTATAATTGATTTTTGTGTTATTAATCACGTTATTGAAATCAAGCAGGGTGCCACCAGGACTGTTAGCCCTGGCCTCAATTATGAGGATCCAAAACATGCTACAAATTCTTTCACTTTAACACAATATTTCTTATGTTTTATGTTTTAATATACAGTCAACTCCCTTTAAACTACCTCCGTTGGTTTTCGGTCCACGGCGGAAAGGCGAGGGTGGCGGTTTATCGAAAACGGCATGCAAATAGTTATTATTATTATCGACATTCCTATCACTTCCTTCATTTATATTATATTTATTGTTTTTCGCTTATAAATAAACCTGTCCAAAGTAGTTTGAACTACATTATTTCCTTGAGTCATGGAGATAATGTATTCAATGAGTCGACATGCATCAGATAATGTTTTATTGTCCTGGATGCCAGTTCATGCCACGATTTTCTAATTAGCCACAGTGCAAATTTCAGAGACCTTTCAATAGGTTTACTTTGTTTAGTTAAGGTACGGCAACGCAACACTTGGGCGATCTGCCTAGGGGAACGCCTTCCGGGAGGACTTTTTAAGGGTAACCGGCCCCTATTCGAGCGTTACAGACGTGGATAAAACCCAGAAAACTCCGTGGCCAGCCTGTCCTCGGCACGGCGCGAACCCACGACCAATCTCCCAGTATTTACGGAACGGAACCGTTTGGCCACTGGTGGGCCGGGCATGTAAAGGCGGCAACTCGGATGTAGAAATTTGTTAACATAAAGAAATTAAACAATATTTTGGGTTTTTTTTTTTTTTTTTAACTCTTTCCGCCCTGTGGGCACTAAGAGGGCCTCTTTTAGTAGGCCCATTATGGGTTCGGCCAGGCCCACAATGGGGCGACCGGGTGGTGAGGGACGGGGCCCGACATATCCGAACGGGCCACCCCCGAAAAATTCCTGGGGATTATTCGACCCGTTCGGATTCGATCCCGGGTCCCCCAGAGCGGTAGGCTGCCACCTTTACCGCTCGGCCATCCGGCCAATATTTTGGGGTGGGATGTAACGGTACAGTACGACATTATCTAAGTTCGAAGTATGTTAACGTAAATGCTGAGTTTCTCAGGAATTGATCAACGGCCTAGGAGTGCATACCAAACAAGCAAACATCCTCATCTACATATAAGATATAGATTATTTTACAATAATATAAAATTTTTATATTTCGAAATTTAATTTATTCATTGGGGTAATTACCAAATTTTAATATTTAGCTTTAAATTCGATCGGCACTTCTCCATTTAAAGAATCATTCATTACATGGCGTAAATAGCAATAATTTCATATCTATAAACTAAATGTATTCGCGATGTACGAAAAGCCGTAATTTACTCAAATAACCTTATTTTTCAGACGCTCATTTGTAAAATTATTCTGCCCATGTATGGGCAGAATAATTTTCTTGAATACAATAAAATATCTCCATTAAAAACCTCTTTAAAGTTTAAAAATGCAATGATACTAACTGAATATTGAAAATTTTTGTGTGGCACCGTGAATTATGGAACGTTATTAAAAATAACTTTTATATTATTAATCTTTAGGAGGGGAAAAAATAGCGAAATACGCTGTAAGATTTCTGGACTTAAATCCAATACAATGTGTTGAATGGTGTGAGAAGAAAAGTTGCATACTGTAAATTCAAATATAATACACTAGAATTTTTTACAGATCATAAAAATTGAATTTGCACGAATAAATTATTGTATAGAAAATTTTACATCACACAATAAACGTCTCTTAAAGTATGTTCGCGACATTATAGAATTAATGAGATAAGGCAACGTAATGGATCTACCAAAGGAAATCCCTCTGGGAAGGACTTTATATGGGAAGAAAATCCGGGAAACTCCATGAGACAAATAGTATTTTCACTTACGGATCGTATTATTTTCGGAGCCTTGCATTGGCGGTATTGCGCATAGTTTTCAGCAAACTTCATTGTGAACTTGTGACAAGAGTGGTTATTTAAAATCAAATTAGAAAACACTCGCTTTATTACCATTTACACAGATACTTCAAACCACAAAGATTTAAAGTTATTTCTGATCCTCATTTGATATTTTAATCGCAAAGGTGTTCAAGTTAAAATTTTAGATTTAGTTACTCTTCTCGGAGAAACATCGGAAATAATCAAGTCAGTTATTGATACATTGGATTCAAATAACTTTACAAATAATGGGATATTGTGCAGATAATACACATTTCAATTTTGACGGTGTATTAACACCGTCAAAATTGAAATAAGGAACAAATTAATAGAAAAGGAACAAAGTACAGGTTCCCAAAAGTCTCCACGCAGTGACACAAATCAAGTCCACCCGTGGCCGAATAAATAAAACCATAGAACATTGGCAGTTGGTCATTGGTTCGTGCCTGACCAATGGGCTGGCCACCATGCAGTGTTCTGGATTTTCTTCCTGTGTCTAACACCTAAACAGAATCCAGTTTCCACATAGGAAGTCCTGCTATAAGTTACCCCATTGGCAGATCACCCATGTGTTCCGTCGCCTTACTCCGTCAATCCATTGACACAAATTTTAATGTTTTGTGAATAAAGTTACATTTCATCTTTGTATGTATGGAAACTTTTGGGACATCCTATATTTTGGGATTAAATAATCAATTTAATCGTCCATAGGTTGCGCAGCACACATAATCCACAATGCAATTCAAACTGCGGCAGATTTGCTTCCTTTAGACATTGAAGGAATAATTGGCAAAATTACAAATGTCCCTTTTACATTTACACGGTTCGAGTAGAAAATCTGAAGCAATTTTTGTATTGGCACAGTGGTAAAATACCAGAGATCCTTCACGGTTCCTTACAAACTGCAACAGAGTAAAATTGTTCTCTGTTTGTAGATACTAATGCAAATCGAGGAAAAAACGCTTTCTAGATCAATACGCAAAGCGATCGCGCTGTGGTGATGATCAATTACAATTGTACGATTTTAACCAATAATTTAAGTGCAATATAAAATGAATTATATTATTTTCCATAAAATCGAATCGATTTTGTTGCATATCGAAAATAGTAGGACCTATCTGTAATTGCAATAATACTGTGAGGAATCAAGAAATCATACAAGCAATGAAAAACCAACAAAGCTCTGCGCAGTGGTTAAAAAAGAAATTATCTCAATTTTATGACGAATTTGATAAAAACAATATGCAAACTTAGGCACCGACGAGATTCGAACTCGTGATCTCCTGTTTACTAGACAGGCGCTTTAACCAACTAAGCCACGGTGCCTGCTTATTCGCAAGTGGTTTGCTGGCTCGTATTAATAAGTAATGTTGTGTTTCTACGTATTTTTCATAGATTATCTATCTATTGCTTACGACAATGTAGCCGAAGAACAGCAGATAACACGTTTCGGGAGATGGTTTTATTAATATCAATGTTGGTCGGATACAGTTTTCAATACAAATACTGGATCCAAAGCTAAATTCGATGTCGAAACATGCCAGATAGCTTTCATCGACAGCCAAGAATCTCACTACTGAGATTAACCAGAAAATGCAATTTTCTCGCGAAAATTGGATAAAATGTATGGTCAAGAGCATTCCATATACAGCGAAGTTGTTCGAAACGAAAAAGAAATGAAATAGCAAACAGAAACAACAAAAGAGATCGAGGCACCGACGAGATTCGAACTCGCGCTCTCCTGTTTACTAGACAGGCGCTTTAACCAACTAAGCCACGGCGCCTACATGCAGTGGCATCGTTTGCCTCTTCTTACTGATAACTGATGTGTTGTTAAGATCGATCTAACGTTAGGAAACAGTCACATCACCCCTGGGGTCGACCACTTTTATACCACCGACATAGATTCTGCCAGTGACCATAGGTATATCTTCATCCAACTGAACACTACTAGTAATACTAATAATCATAGTTTTCACTATACTCGCACTAACTGGCAGTTTTTCCACGATACCCCCAATAACACTTGGGCTGGTACCCCTCACCACATCACTATACTCAGGACACCTTAGACCATCTTGTCACCAGGCTTACAAATACAATCATTAACTCTTACGTTATTTCCTCCGAACTCAAACATTGTGAACACAATTCGGACGACACAATTATCCTAGCTTCACACAGGAACAGTGAACGCTTACAGGACATATGCAACGACATTCTCAATAACATTCACCAGTGGAGTATTAAACATAGGCAATCCATTAACACAAACAAATGCGAAAGCATGATAGTTTGTAGGAACGTGCCACTCGTCAAGAAGGAGTTGTTTCTTGTTTCTAAATATTTAATTCTGTTGTTTGCTTTATTCTATTTAAAGGGTGGTAACCCTTTGAATAGGTGCTCACAGAATAAAGCAAACAACAGAAATTAAATATTTAGGTGTTATTCTTGACAAGAGACTTAACTTCACACCCCACACATTTTAGACTTTCTTCCATATTTCTGCAGAGTTGTAGCCTACAAAGAAAGGTCATCTCTGCAGTGAAGAATGGTTGTTCCAGGTGATTGGATATGGCGAGCAAGCAAGATACGACTAGTATTGTAATGCAATTTTTACTTTATTAAATTGTAATTTCCGCCAGCCCTTTTTACAAAAAAAAAAAAAAAAAAAAAAAAAAATTTTCCCCAGTTTGACCTTGATCGATGATATCAAAAAATTCAGCATCGACAAAAATACCCTCCGGACTTACGATTACCACCCACACCCTCCCATCAGCTTGCCCCAGACGTTTACTTCGAAGATCCAGGTGATCATCTCATGTTTAGGATTTACACTGACGGTTCCAAGATGGGTGACAAAGTAGGTGCCGCTTTGTAGTTTACTCCGACTTAGGCCGTGAGCTTCACAACGCTTGCTTTGTCTAGGTACACGCTGCTCAATATCACAGGTAGAAACTGTAGCTATTTATATAAGCTTTAATTCACATTAGGCCTAGGAAGGATAAAAGACACTACTGACATTATCGCATTTATTCTAACAGTAGGGTAGCTTTACACAGAATTGCGAAGTCTGATAGCCACTTAAAACTCGTCCATCTCATATACCACATATTCAAACACTTATGATAGATTTCCAATGGGTCTCGGGTCATGCGAGGTTCTCGGCGACGAGACCACTGACTGTCTTGCCAAACAAGCTGCAAAGTCTTCAGTTACTAGTACTTTCAGTTACATCAACAATCATGCCAAGAAGTAAATCTTCATTCTCTATCAAGACAGCTGGGACCGTGACATCACTGGTAGGTTCACCTACACTTTCATCCCCAAGGTTGACAATACTGCGATTCTTCGCCACTTTTACCCTAGTTACACCCTCACTCAGCTACTTACAGGACACGGCAACTTTAAGCAACACTTGCATAGATTTAACCTTGGAGACAATCCACAATGCGATTGTGGTATTCAGGAGGACCAAACACCACTTCACTTAGTTTTTCGCTGCAATAAGTACCATCGCATTAGAGATAGTATAATGAGATCTGCTATTCTTGAACGGTGCAACTGGCCTTGCAACCCGCACACGCGTACAATGTTCCATCATCTACTCCCATTCATATCCCTTAGTGGGGCTCTTGAGAGCACTCAATCCGGATCGCACGGATGGCAATTAGCTTTCCTTTGCTTTGTTTCAACTGTCGGTATATAGCCGCCTTTCAACTTTGTATTTTAATTCTTATTTTCTGTTTTCTTTTTCAGTCTAAATTCAGTTAGTCCTAGTTGTAAGTTAGATTAGGGTTGTTAGCTTTAGTCTTCTGGTTAGGTTCGTCCTAAGTTATGGTAGGTTAGTTTAGTTAGTAAAAGTTAACGTTTAAAAATAAATAAATTTTGGGGTCTTGCTCGTTTATCTGTCGGCCCGTTCGTCTCGTCTAGTTTGTCGTTGTGTTCGTTTGTTTCCACACTGTCTGTCTAGCTGTTAATAGTATTGAGATTCGCGCTCGTGTCCAGTTTTATTAGTATTAAGTAGATATGTCCAGGGCCGGATTTACAAAGGAACATTTGGGGCCGGTGCCCAGGGCCCCCACAAAACTACGTATAAACATATTTTTTTTTTTTTTTATTACTGCGACAGTCTAGTGTAGCCTAATCATGAGGGCCACAGGCAAAGAAAACCAAACCCGGAAAAAATCTATGAACAATCGGAAAATTTCGGGAAAAAATTTTACATAGATATTTTTCAATTAAATTAAAATAATTAGTTTTACACAATAAAATATAAGTATGTTTACAATAACCTTATTTTTAAATAAAATTTACAACTTCCTAGTTGAAATCTAGTTGAAAGTACAGTATTTTGTGTAAATTTTCTAAATCATGAAATTTGCCTACTCTTAAAGAGGGCCCCCACCGAATTTGTGCCCAGGGCCCCTGGATTGGTAAATCCGGCCCTGGATATGTCTTCCTGCTAACAGCCACTTGGTACTAACTTCTACACTCACATTCGTGGCGGCACTCAATTATTGGTGTTCGCTACACTCAGGTTTTCTTTTAGACCCTTCGAGGGACTACGGTCTTGCAGCCTAAAAACTGCACGCCAACATTCAACGTAGAGGGTACAGTAACCATATGTATGCCGTTCAGTGGGATACTACCTTTCTCTACTGTCTATCTTCTCTCCCTCCTTCCCCGCTTTCCTTTACCCTCTTTTCCGCCGGCTAAACACCTTGTGTACCGCCGATGTCTTTCATGTATGCATGTATGTGTTTTTAAGAATATTGTTTTTGTTTGAAAAATATTCTTATTTAAAAACAATGAAATTAAACCGCACTCACAACTGTTTCAATCATGTCGAAGTATGCTGCTAGCTTAATACCTTGTCGTTCATCGACGAATATTGAAGAGGAAACGATAACAGAACACCATATCCCCCGTAGCTATTAAATTCAAAGTGAAATATTTACAGTTGGTGTCTGGACACCAGTGAAACGGAATTGGCATACACAGACAACCAGCACTCAAAAGATCTCTTACAGGAATACTAATTAAAATGCAAAACAAGGAATGAATTATAAATAAAATAGAATTATCATTACAAAGAATTATTTAGAAACATAGAATTATTACAAAGTACACAAAGGTTACCGAAGAAAGTGAACTAAGGATATACATTGATAGTAGTAAATTCATTTTGTCATTAAAATTAACAAAATGATTTTTATTAAATCATTTAGGAGAATTTAGACTGAAGTATTGTGGTAATAACTGCTTATTTCCTTTATCTCCAACAATATGTGTTTCCATAACTTAACATAGTAACAGACAAATGTACGATGCCCAATTGCCAATTTATTCTTTAGTGAAATTAAGTATCACTCACGTGGATTCGAATTTTCATTCGTTCTTACAATCGTATGATATAAGTTGACATTATTGTTACTGCTACTGATTTTGTCTGGAAATATGTAAGATTGTCTGCTCGATGTATAATAATGCATTGGGCTAAGTTCCTTCTAATAAAATTAATCCGCTGATATGAGCATTACTGTTTCTTAGAATCTCTATCCATAAGTTTATATACAGAAAAATTTTCCAATTCTTCAAAATTAAATATTTGTGTGGCATTTAAATTTCATCATTATTTCTTAGTCAAAAATTCTGTTTTGCTCCGTTACTTTCTTGAAGTTATGGAGTTACAAAGAGGTGAGATCTACGCAGATTACACACTTTTTCGCGAGTAAAAACATTTATCTGTGTATTCAGTTAACTATCTATGCCATATACTTGAGCATTGTCAGTTTCTATCGGACCCACTCGACGTTTGCCCTTAAAACAAAGTGTGTCAACATTTTCTTCTGTTCTATTGTTTGCATAGGCCACCCGTTATGCAATATTTAGTAAATACAATGAAATTAAGTAATTCGAATTCATAAAATAATATTTATGTATTAATTTATATTCGTAAATAGGATATTTACATTCATATGATATTTATTTAAAACGTCGAGTAGCCTGGAACAACATAGAAGAAACAATAGTTTTTATGAAGAAATATCGTATTTGAAAGAATACGTAAACTTTACAAAACTTCAACAATGGAACAATGCAGAAACAATCACCGATAAGCGTTGGGTTCAAATTTCCAATCCTTCCAACGAAAATCGTATTCCTTGTGTTCATTTCACAAAAGTTGTAGAATTCGCGTTTTGTTTACCTGGTACCCATGCGGCTACCGAAAGAGTGTTTTCTATTATAAATAATTTGTGGACATCAGATAAATCGCAGTTGAATGTTGATAGTGTAAAGGCAATGGTTATAACAAAGTGCAATACTTGCGAAGACTTCGAGCAACAAATAGAAAATTGCGATGAACCTCTTAAAAAGGTTCATATCGTTGCAAAATATTCTTAACTACACTTAACGGTTTTAAGTTAAAACTAATCACTTGTTCGAATTATTTATTCATTAAATAAAAAGTTGTTATTGTATTTGTTTCATTAAGTGTATTTTAAAAATTTTTACCTCCCCACCCATCGGGCTCAATGTCCCAGATCGCACCGCAGAAAAAATGGTCAGCCTATCAAGGATCTCAAACTCAAACGCAGCAAAGGGCCTGTCAGTTACACGCGGGGCGTGCTCAATATTATTTGGAAACCGAAACATACTGTAATAAAAAATAGGCTCTAACAAAAGCCTTTTCATTGCCAGACCTTTACGATTTACGTAAACAGTTAGCCGTTTGAATTTTTTCTGTTTTAATTCCCGCAAGATGTTAGAAACATTGATTTTTAGTAAAGAAAGCCGTGGGCGGCCATTTTGCTATTCTGCAGTAGACAGATTCAAATAATACTGCAGAGTTCGATTTATTGGACTAACAATTTAGGAATAATATTTACAAAACAGTAACCATTTTGAATACAGACTGACATTTTGAAGTTTTAAAAACTTCAAAATTATTTATTTATTTTAAAAATCTATGCAGATTAAGGGAATGTGAGTTTGTTCTTATTTTATTTTAAAAGGAGGTATATTTAATAGACATTTAGAAAACGCATAACATTTTTCCGGGCGACCCGTATGTAAAGTGCTATAAACAAAAAATCATAGGACTACTTACCGATTGTGCCCCGTTCGAGACGTCATCGTCGTCGTCAGAGTCGATAGATATACCGGTCCTTGCGCTGTCAATAGCTGTAATGCTACTATTCTGGTTTAATAAATATGTCTGCCACTTCGAGCGCTTCGATCGCGTCTAGGCGTAAGTTTGGCTGGAGCATAGGAAGAATCAGCTGTAAACATTCGAAATTCTTTTAATATATGAAATTTTCTCGTTTTTAACTAAGATATTTCTTTTGTATTTTTTAAAGGACTGCTTATAAATGAGAATTACTCGTATATAATCTAATTATGGAAGTGTATAGAAATGTTAAACCATGTGTTAATGATAAAATATGTTTAAAGTGTTGCAAAAAAAAAAGAGATTTAGGATGGCTTTAGAGTTTATCAAGGTTAAGCCCATATCTTTATTTATTAATATTAGGTAAATTATTGTAGTTTGCAGTGAGAGAAGAGCTATGATATATGTTGTTCACAGTTTATATTGTGTTCATTAATGAGATAGAGAGAGATTAAAGTTGAGAGAAAAAGTTAGGTACTGCTTAGAGGGGGATTAAAAGTCAGTAGATTTAGTTCTTGTATTTCAAATATAGGCTGTTAGAGGGAAAAGAGGAAATTCCAAGTATTTACTCAACATATTTACAGACACATAATAACTTACAGATGATTAGAGGATTATGAGTTAGAGGTTGACAAATAAAATACGTAAATGTAGGATGGCAAGAGTTCAGACAATATTATTAAATATTGACAGTGATAATGATTAGTGATGACAGGGAGGCTAAAAAAAGACACGTTAGTGATATTTTAAACCTATATAAATAAAGGACAGGTTTAGTAGGCCATCAATAAATCTTCATTCATATTCTACTTTTGATAGTGCAGAATATTATATAAATTATCAAAATATGTAGAGCCGATGTGAATGTAATAAGAAATGTAATTTCTCGTCTAAAAAATACAGAACTATTTCATTCCAAATACTATTTCTCGCTATACTAAATCAAGTAAAATTGTATAGCACACTTTATGTAGTGTTAAAGTTAATAAATTATTTTAAAAATAGTTTATCTGAATTAAATTTCTATGACTATTTAAATATATCAGAGGATAAGCTATGGTTTTCCTAGTTATATTGTCATACATGTGTAATAAAACAAAACAGTAAAATGCAAATTTATTTACTTATTTTACCATTACCTATTTATTAAACAGATATATTATACAAGAACATTATGTACAAAATATTTATTCACAATATGTAGCAATATAACAGTTTTAAACATTAAAAAAGAACTTCTTGTTTCGAAAATTGTTGAAACTAATATCTCAAATACTATAGTAAAGATAACAGAGACTTATCACAATGCTACCGGTAACATTAAAATGACAGTAGATTGCATTCTGATGATAGAAGTGTCATTTTTATGTTACCAGTAGCAGTGTGATAAGTCTGTTATCTCTACTATAGTATTTGAGATATTACAAAAATGTTACAAAAATGCTTGAAAACTGGAAAACTACCTACTAACCAAATAGATAAACAAACTTTTTCTAGCCATTGAGCGACTCTCACGCCAGCTATCGGAACTCTGGCGCTGTTCGCTGTAGCGGTATAATTTCGAACTAACGCTTACCAGGGAGCTAGACTCTTGTCAAAGTATTCCCACAGTTATTGGAAGTTAATTAAGTTTCACTTCAAGATTTTCGTAATGGAGGAAATGATTTCCCATTAGTAAAATGTAATTAGGAGAGATTTATATGGTGAAGGAAATATGGATAGCCTTACTAGGATTATTCAATATATATGTTAGTCTCAAAGAACGAAGAAAACGCGTTGTGATTAATTCAAAAAGACCACAAAGCGAAATTCTCGTCGTGGCGTTCATGATATTTGCGGTGATTAAGAAAAGTCATAACGCCTTCTGAACATTATCTGATACAGGGTGATACAACGCGCAGTGGTTTGTAACTTTAAAATATGGGTTCTAGCCTCGAAACATTTTTATTTACAATTTTTAATGCCGAACAACATCCATTTTCCTACAAATGTGATTTTCATACTTAAAAAAGTTTCAAAGAAATAAAATATAGGGAGAAAAATACACATTTGTTTTTCTTTGTTTTCTTAAAAGTGATAAAGGTCAAACTATACGTACTGTACTAGTAAGTGCTCGATGTACTCTACACGATGACATAAAAATCACCTGCTAAAGTTAAAAACCTCCGTACGACGGATACATTATGGTTAAAAGCCACTACAAGTTCTGAATGTTAACTGCTAACGAGGAATGATAAGAAAATAAAACTTTCTTTTTCATTATGATCTTAGTTTCATTATATGTTCTTTGAGCGACATTTGCATTTTCATCTATAGAGTATCTATTACAGTGACACATTATAAACCCTTGCTTACTTCCAGATGTTAACGTGGATGCTGTTGCCCCTGTACGTCATACTTTGCCTTTAACAATAGAGTCATCTATCTAACTGCTTTAAGGGAAGAATTTTTCAATTGAAATAACGCGACTTCCGGTTTGCATCGGAAGTTCGTACATACTTGGTACATAGTCGGGGTCTTCTGCTGCCCCTAAATTTCCGTATCGGATCTCGTCTTTCATCTATCTAACTCCCTTCTCGAGATAAGGAAAAGACAGGCGGAATTTTCTGATTGCAACTCAATAAGCGTCTAGTTTGCTTGTCCTATTATAATTACGTAGCTTAACAGTAAAGTAGAGGGTGTCAGTAAACTCAAACAGTAAACTCATCACAAAATTCCCCTAAAAACGGTATTGAACTTATAGTAAATATTTGCTTTGTGCAATAATCATTTGAACTTTTTTTTTTTTTTTGATTTTACAATCAGTCTTAACAGAAAACAGAGTCTAACGCATAGTTTAACACATCTAGAATGAAGTTTCTAATTCGTCATAAATGCAAAAATAAATCGTTCTCAAGAGGGATGTTTAGTCACTTACTACATGTCTTGATCTTTCGTATATTTCAGAACGTATCATGTATAAGCTTTAATCTGTAATATTCATACACCTCAATTTAACAAAGGTTCAATCTTATTAATAGACTATATAGAGAACCACTCAAGTAAATCACAATATGATAGATAAAAGGGGGTTACCAGACTTGAAGTTTATTCTTTTTTTGATTCGAAGGATCATCATAAAATCGAAATTTTCATTCGTCTTTATATAGACGCGAAACACGAGAATATTACATTTTCGAATACATATTACTGTTAACATGAATGTATATGCAAGGAATGATCCGCGATAATCCGTCTCTTCAGCCACAGAGAAGCGGAAAAATCACGAAATTCGGTCAAAAATCCAAACGTTTTACATTAAATTTCGAGGCGATGAAACAATAAAACTCTGACGATTTGTTGCGAGCGGTTGTTTATTGTTGATGAGAGCGGCCGAATTTTCAGTGAGCGAGATTTAAAGTCATTGATTTCAAGCGTTTTTCTGAGTTTTGCATCATTTGCAGTTATTGTATTGGTAAGTTCAGACTACGAACTTTCTAAATTTAAATATTTTTGAACATTGTTAAGCCGAATATCACAATTAGTGCCAATGATTTTCCGACTAATCTCTATTTCCATAACAATTGATCGGTCTTGACAGAGACGACGGACGGGGTCTTTCCACTCATTTTCACTCTTCGTTAAGCCCAAATCCAATGGAATCTAAATTAATAAATACATTACATTAGTATTAGCGCGCTATAGTTTATATACGCGTCATATCCCGTATGATATTTGCACTGTTATAGTGTGAACTTTAATTAAACAGAATAATTCGAGATTATTCGTCTAAATTTTCACAGATGTTTTGTGTTAGGCAATGGACAGAACTGTACAATTTGTAGAAACTGATTTCTATAGCGAACATTAAAAATCGTTTGAAAGTTAAAATTACTATATTTAACAGAGATTTTATTATAATATTCATTTGTGACTTTTCGTTATAATTAAGACGATATTTTTAAAATTATTTTTTTCATTAGAAATCTTACAATTTACATAAAATTAAATTTTCATAATAGTCGTTTCTTTCTTTTGCAGAATGGAAAATTTCAAGCAATTAAAGAAGTGGCGCACCTCGGCAGATGGTGAGGAGGAGGAGGAGGAAGGCTCTTCGTCGTCTTCCGTTCCGTTTCCGGTGATTCGGGTGCACCCGAAAGATGTCGAGGAGAGCGGAGAGTGCGTAAAACGGGTGGTCGTCATTACTCCCGACGATAGCGCCTCGACTGTGGTCGACTACCTGGGACTGCGATACCCGGAAGTTGCAGAATGGACGGTGGAGTGTCGAGGGGAGTCCAAAGTGGTCGTGGAAACATCCGTCGAGCAGAAGAAACCTTGGTGGAAAAGGCTCTTCTTCTGCTGCATAAAGTGAATCTTCTCTCTTCCGAAATCACTTCCACCCACGTTCCACTTTTCACCGGATATGACTCTGCCACCCGAATACGACTTTGTCACCCGGAAATGACGTTTCACCCGGCTACGACTTAATTTACTGGACTTGACATTTCATCCCTGATTGGATTTCTTCGTTTTCAGTTGACGGACAGACATTTCTGCACTGGTTGTACGACTTACTTCGATTAGATTAAAGTCTGATGATCTGCAAAGTGACAACCAAAACATAAAGCAATGTTTTTACCAGCTCAAAGACTCTGTTAATTGTCTATAAATGGACAAGGCAACTTATATTGTACGGACATTCACACTGTATTTAAACCGGTGTTCGACTGTCATTGTAGTCCGAACCAGAATTATAATTACTTCAACAATTAAATTTGTAAATCGAATTGTCTGAAGTGTATATAAACTTTCATATTTAATAAATTTTAATATGAAATTTAATTTTAAAGATTGGCTATTTATCAAAATAAACATTAAAATTGCACACTTTTAGATTCATTAAAACGTTTCTACTTTTATCAATATTTATTTCCATCCCTGTCATCGTTTAGGTTTACAATAACGTGACTATTTTTAATATAGAAACGGGCGATAAAGTAATTAAAATGAGTACCATAGTTTTGCAATGAATTGGAAAATATCGGGAATTCACCAACAAAACTGCTCTCCCGCTTTTACAACGCCGAATTAGTGAATTCCGAAGCAAAAAGGCCGTTCTGCAGTATCGCAGTCACACAGCGCCAAGTGGAAAATTCACTGATACACGAATCAAAATTGCCGATCTCTCCCTCTATTAAACGTCTGTAGTAAATGTGAATATCTCGTTCGAAAGATACTTGTTTTCTTCGGTAGCGTGCAAAATTTCGGGTTTTTCTGTAAAGGGATTGCCGAAATATAAGCAGTTGAAAAGTGCAAAGATCTCCATAAAAGCTGTAACTTTTCTCTTTCTTATTCATTTGGCGGTGCAGATGCTCCTAGAGAAAGAACACCGCTGGCTCTAGAGAGGTCATATTTTAAACTTAAGCCTTTCTCGTTATCAGTGAGGTGCTGGAGAAACTTGCGGGTGGATAAATCAAACTTAGCGGGGTGAAATTTACTGCAAACCGAAATTTTCGCCATGGCAGTATTACCGTCGCTCTCCCTCCTATATGCTTAGTATCCAGCAACTATATACAAATTCTATTTAATTCTAAACCCACGTTATTATTTCACATTTAATGACTTGTGTATTTTTAGTAAATAAAAAAATATATATGTGGGGTTTAGACGAGTAACATTCCTAAACCGTTAAGATTTACGAGGGTTGCGGGGGAGACGAGAAAATAAGAACAATTTTTTTTTGTAATTTTTGTATAGAAGCAAATAATAATAATTGTTATTATTATAAATTAACGTTGTAAAAAGAAACCGGTCAAACAAGAAAAAAAATAGTAAAAACAAAAAATGAATATTACAAGTCCATAAAAGGGCATGTCTGTAGAAATTTCTGAGAAAGTCATTCTTCTCAGGTTGAAACAATAGATGAATTTGAGTACTTAGATCGAACATCTTCGATAGGAATCGAATTGTCAGTCGATATCGACTCATCCAACGACCTGGGTTCCGATCTCGTTACAATGCGTAACGAGGGGGGGCCAATTAGAGAGCGGAGGCAAGTCGACATCGACCTATCGGAATGTTCGATCTGGGACTCAAAGGAAAGTTATAAAACCCGAAGAAAAAGAGGAGATGACGTTCTCGGTTCTTGGCTCTTAGAGCTTTGTCTCGCGATTTTACGATGGGGTTTTTTTTTGTGATCTTCGGCAGTTGGATTACATCTCTTTTGGAAGGTCACCCACTTCCTTGGATTTGTCACCTGTTATCTGAATCGTCCCTGCGTCCGGAACTTTCCCTCGAGAAGCTGGACAGTGCGCCCCGGGGCCATCATACTCCTGCGAAACATCGGAGGACTTTTCTTGTGGACTTTCGATTCCGAGAAGGGGCCCAGAAGACTCGAACGCCGCCGCTGATAAAAGTGTATCGTAGCTGTAAGCACCTTTTGTTATATAAACGGGTTACGAATGAAAACCTGTCTCTTGAGAGTTTCTTTCACCCCCACACGTGGATCGTGACCGCGCGACAT
Organism: Centruroides vittatus; assembly: GCF_030686945.1. Lineage (NCBI taxonomy): Eukaryota > Metazoa > Arthropoda > Arachnida > Scorpiones > Buthidae > Centruroides > Centruroides vittatus. The sequence continues at coordinate 345,128 of NW_027122505.1, read as the reverse complement.
TCTGACTAACGCAGTCGTTCGGCAAACCTCACAGAAGTATGTTCTTTTACACGTAATAAACGCATTTAAACGCTCAGTTTAAATGCGTTTATTACGTGTAAAAGAACATTTTTTAATTGATACTTACCGAGCAGTGGCGTGCCGTGACATTCGATGACAGGGAAGCTGTGTTTCTGTAAGAAGCCGACTTCCAGAGGCAATCAGTTAATTGCGCGTCAGTGATGGTCTAGGGCAGTGGTTCTTAACCTTTTTATACTCGCGGCCCACCAAATATTTCATAATTTTTTTGTGACCCCCATTTTTTTAATAATAATTTATATTTGATAATTTATCTATAATAAATTGATTTTTTTATTATTGCTTTATTTTTTATATAATAAATGTAAATCATAACTTTATTATTTCATTATCTATTTAAATAACATTCAAACTTCACAATTAAACACGAAAACTCATTAATTTTTAACAGAAAATAAAATAAGAAACATGTCGATAAATCGATCCAATGTCGATGCTAAAACTAAACTAAAACTAAAACGCCCACTTGTCGTAAGGATTTTGCATATCTTTTGCAAAAATATTTAAATTTTCAAAGCCTACTATTTTGCATAATTATTTTTAAAATTCCAAGCATTAATAGTTTCTTAAAATTGCTTTGGAATAAAAGAAGTAAATACTGCGGTGTAAGTAGCATATTTACATTTATTTCTTCTGTACTAACAAAGTTGTATGTAGGAAGAAATACAAAATAAATAAATAAAAACTAAATAGGAAAACTTTATCTTTCTTATTTCACTTTTCAATACGATATTCGGATTATACATCAATTTTCTTTTTATTATATTCCGAAGGAAATTTTGCATAATTTGGCGGCCCCCCGGCAAACTTCTTATGGACCCCCAGGGGCCGCGGCCCCCTGTTAAGAATCACTGGTCTAGGGTCCATTCGTATTCATTTGTTCGATAAGCCAGTAAAAACTGTAGACTTCTCTAAATGTATTTTTAATATCACAATTACATTCCGAATCGCTAGCCACGATATAAGGGCTAAAATTAAAAATAAATTATAAAAACTTACTCGGTGAAATAAAATGTGCGGTGGATATACATACCTGGTACAATGTATTGTTCGATTGTATTAATATACTTTTAAAGAAAATTATAATTAAAATATAGCTTTGTAAAGAAACGTACATAAAAATAACATAAAATATTCTTTACTTTTTAAATCTTAAAACAATCCACTTAGTCAAATATCTCGATACGAGTGGCTAATGGATGGAACTAGTGACGGTCCAGGTAGGTGTGTAGTGAGTGTGTGCGTGCCAAATCCCGAGGGTGCCGATACCGGTCAATGTCGAATGCCTCTTTTGTCGCATCACTAGTATATCTCAAAGGACGCCACGGGGCTGTTGTAAATTTTAAACGTTTCTCACCGTAGCTGTAAAAATCTAACTATGTTAAACTTAATAGTCATTCGTTTTCTAACTAATTCGTTTTAATACCAGGTGTACACGGAAATCAGTTTCCCACTGTACTGAGCCAGTGATTGGTTCTGTTAAGCTTTTGTTGAAGTAAAATTCTGGCTCTTTCAACAGGGTTTTATTTATGTCCCCATTCCCTAATCTCTTAATTATTTAGTCACTTCTTAAGTAGAAATAAGTCGAAACCGGTTACTTTGTACCTGAATATCTGTAGTCTTGGGAAAACAGTGGAAAGACAAATTTTTATGACAACGGATATATAAATCGTAAATTTAAGGAAAATAAATTCTAGAGCTTTTTTTTTTGTACCGTTGTACGTCTCATTCATTAAATTTGGTTGTAAATGATGCTGCCAAAGTAACAGTTAATTTTTAACACTGTACTAGAATTGTACACGTTTTTTCTGCATCCCTTTACAGATGGGACATACTAAATCGTAATATCACCGGTTTAACATCGAAATCCGTAAGTAATATAAGATGGGAGAGCGGAATAAATGTATCAAATATTTTAATGGATTTTTTTTAAACTCCTGTCAACTATACAGAACTATCATAAAAACGTGCCAGTAAACTCCTATCGGTTGGGTTGTTATAAATCTAGTCTAGGGTGGGCAACCCTTTTTATAACATGGGCCAGAATAAATTTTACGTTTTTTTCCGCGCCGTAGTAGTTAATTGACGCCTTCTTGTGACTCGTAATTTTTTTAATCTGCAAATACGAAATAAATAAATAAAAAGTTAATTACTACATTTATTTCTCTTATCGTTTTCGAAAATTACAAAGAATTGGAAAAATAACTAATTAATAGTTATTTTTCCAATTTAATAATCTATTAAAGATCTCGCGGGCCGGATAGAAACTTTTCGCCAGCCGTAGCTGGCCCGCGGGTTGCCCGCCGTTGATCTAGTCTGCTCATGATTAGGGATTGCAATCCAGCAGTGTTTTGAATCCAGCTAGATTTTTGCTGGATTGAAATTATTCCAGCTGGATCCAGCGCGGATCCAGCATGGATGTATTTTTGGTGCAATAGTATTATCTGTCTAAAAAATACTTAAGAAGCTTTTATTATTTAGACTGGTCACTATAAATCAGTAAAACTTCTTACACATTTAGGTAGTAAACTTAACTTTTTTCGGTTTAACACTTGAAATAGAGATAATTAACTGGTGGAGACCTGATGGATTAATGCTCGTAACAATAGCTAAAACATTTTTGGGAGCTGCACGTCCCCTATTAACATCGGGCACCCTTCAAACCAATTTCAACCGCAGGAAATTTTGAGTTGGATAGTAAAATCATTTTATGTACGTGTTTCTCTAGGCAGAATTTGGAATATTCTCTCTTATCATCGATGCTGTTCTTTCTTAAACAGAGCTTTCAAGTAACATTTGCTCCAAATCCCCCATTCTCGTTGATTTCTCCACGGTTAACGTAAACACATTAATGACACTCTAAACACTTGTGAGTTCCTGATGTTTTATTTCGCTTTGTGGTCATTTTGAGTTAGTCACAACGCGTTTGGCTGTTTTTCAAGTGCCACAACACGAATATCGCGTTGTGGATGATTTTAAGAGACCACAACGCATTGTGGCTGTTTTCTTCGCTCAATGAGCGAAAGATTGTGAAGGGCCCCGCATGTGATTGACGTAAGAGAAAGAGGATTAGATTAACTATATACGAACTTCACGTTATTTCAATTGAAAAATTTTCCCCCGAACGGAGTTAGATACATAACCGGCACGACTCTATTGCTAACAGGAAAAGTATGATGTACGGGGTCAAGACACTACTACACTTCACGCATGTAAGTGCTATGTGCTAACTGTCTCAGTAATGACATAGCGCGTCTATTTCGCGCTATATCATTGTCGTAGTAATTTAGTGAATACATACATATAGTACACATTCAGTATAATACATATATTTTAAAATAATATCCTTTTTGTAAGAATTATGTTAATTATTTTGTTGAATTTTTTCCAATATATGGCACGTGTAAAGCCAGAAATCGAATGTCGACAGAAATTAATCGATATATAGAAATCCAATCAATATTTTGGGGTGGGACGTACGACATTATCTAAGTTGGAAGTATTTGAACGTAACTGCCGAATTTCGTAGCAATTAGTCGAACAGCACAGGCGAACACAGCGAACAAACATTAAAACATCCTTATTTATATATAGATAAATAAATTTAATTATAAAAATTTCTATATGATTAAATAATAATCTATCAATTCATGAAATATATATCTACTGTACTACAATTTCAAGATAAAAATTGAAACTTTTTATTTAATGAAACATCTATCGCTAAGAAACGCTTTATTAAACGAAACACTAATACAATAGGCCATCATCGGGTGTAGCTGAATTCAGCTACACCCGATGATGGCCTATTCTATTGGGTCGAAAACGTTAGTGTTTCGTTTAATAAACATTTCTCAGCGATAGAAGGTGTTTGATGTTTCATTAAGTGTTTAAAATTTTAATTAAAAATTCTGTCATATACGGTACGAATAAATAATATTAAAAACTAAAAAGTTTGCACGAGAACGGTCCATCTTCTATTGATGACGTCACGAGTCAGGCCTTATTATCTAGGTAGTGGTGACACGTGACGCAGTAAAAATGAATTGCCAATGTGAAGAACAAAACCAAAATAAATTGTAATATACGATTTATAAAGTAAATATATATGTTACAGTAAAAACCCGTTTTGTCTAGTTAAAACTAGAATTTACTGCTGTACATGTTTTGATTTTAGATAAAACTAGTTTTAACTTTTAACATTAGTTAAAACTAATTTTAGCTACATAAATATGTTTGAGAGAAATAAATAAAGCGATGATTGGGATTAAAACATTTGTATTATTTAATACGATATTTATTGAAAATATTGGTCGCACATCTGTGTCATTAACATTAATTAAAGCGATACGAAATTCATCATACACTATAGGAACGTGTTAGCTGAATGACCTTGGTCGCAACAGTTTTTACTAAGCCATTTTTGTTAAAACCCGTTTTGTCTAGTTAAAACTAGTTTTAACTCAAATTCGTTTTTGACTAGCAGTAAATTCTAGTTATAACAATGACATCTAGTAAAAACTAGTTTTAACTAAAAACGGGTTTTTACTGTAACATATATAGGCTAAAGCTATCACGGGCCAACCTTCCATTCCCCAATATGTTTTCGCGGGGATTTTTTTTGTCAACACTAAGTTTACCCAGTTGGAACTTGCCCTTCTTACGCAGTCCCAAATAGTTTATTACGACAATAGCGAGGTTGAGGCCGAAGTTTTAAACGCGAAAATGTGTACAGTACGTCGGACGTTCAGCATCGCTTTCCTGTGAGCCTAGAAGTTTGACAATGGTGTTTGGAAAGTCAGTGGAATCATGCTCGACATTCCAAACACCATTGTCAAACTTCTAGGCTCACAGGAAAGCGACGCTGAACGTCCGACGTACTGTACACATTTTCGCGTTTAAAACTTCGGCCTCAACCTCGCTAATAGTGGAAACTTCTGTTGAAAACTGGCTGAAAGTTTCTGCCCGCCACATAGTGGTTCGAGGAGATAACTACACTTCATTCCATTTGTACCGCGTATATAAGGAGACATTTTTGGGTATTAATATAAAGTTTTGAACATTTTTATATCTCACAATAATTAGAATGACCGGAAGAGGGGTTATTTGCGCTATGTATGGCTGCTTTAATTATAAGATACAAAGTGATCGCGAGTCGTTTTACAGATTCCCTAAAAACAAACAAGAGTAAGTAGATTAATAAGCAATTAGATTGTTTTCATTTATATCAACATTCCTCCTTTAAAATATTGTTTTCATTCAACGTATGTGTTTATATTGATTTTCAGATGCACTCAGTGGGTTAAGAGCAGAAGGTCCGATTTAGACAAGATTTTCAAAACGAAAGGGCCAGAATATTTAAATAAAAACTACGTCGTATGTTCCGACCATTTTACGGAAAAAGATTATCTTCAGAAATATTAGCAATACAGTATGTCAAAACAATTTTTATATATTTTTGTTACAGAACCCATATGGAATTAAAACTAAGTTAATTATTTCTTAATGAATGCAAATATTAAAGGTGTTTGTGACAATTGTATTAAATTATTAGCAGATAAATATTTCAAAGTCCTTATTAAAGCATATATGACAAAAAATAATGATTCATCTGAAAGTTTTCCGAGAAAGATTTCACATATGTAATAACTGTATTGTGTACATAATACATTTTGGTGTTCAATGTGTTTTAATTTAATGTAAAAATGTTTTATTTTGAAAAATTATTTCAATTTAATAAAATTAAATTAAAACCTCAGATTTTAATTTAGAAAATCTGACTCGTATTGCATTTGATTTGTTTTATTGGTATTATTCCTTCCTTTAAATCGCTGTCCATCCAAAATAATTATAAAACTTTCCTGTATACAATCCGAATACAATTTATGCCATTGCTCCAATATGCGTCTCGGGTTTTCTATTTCTGAATATTTCTACTTTTAATCTCGGGATGGAGTAATGATGAAACGAAATTTGGCATGGTAAATTGTATATTAGGCAACGATGCTATTAAATTTTGATGGTTAAGATAGAAAGGGTTGTATGCGATATTTCAGATGGGTTCAGACAATGAAAATTTTACTCGTTGGCATTTACAATATTTTTAAAAACACTTATCTACTCTCAAAATTATGTCTTGAGTAAATAATTGTGAAACTCCCAGCTGTTATGAATTATATTTTTAAAAAAGTGTTTAATAAAATCTCATAACAGCCAATTGAGTTGCACAATTGATTGCTGGATTTGTGTGGATCGTAGGACAGCAAGATATCCATATGCCTCCAAGCCTAACTGTATTGCTGCATGTATCCAGACAAGATCTCCCCTACAGGTACAAGTTTAAATTGTATTGTTCTACAGGAAAGTCTCTCTTGATATGAAATTGTAATCATTATTATGTTTGCACTAATAAAGTTTCATTTCATTCCAACACTGCCTTCATGGTCAACAAGTGAATATCCTTATTAATGTCTGAATTATTCTAATGTTATAAAGCTTCCTGTCTTTATAAAATAATTTATTTATTATTATCTATACTTTTTTATGCTAGATTTTTGTAAAATTAGAATTGTTTATAACTATTTCTACAATAAGGTGACAAAATTAACAAATAATATGGTTATAAATAAACTGGTATTTAATGTACAAAATTAGAATGAGTTAACAATCCAATTTATATAATTGGCAAGGCCATATAAAGGATACAAGATATCTGTAGAAGTTAAAAAAAGAAAAAAAAATCACAGCATACAAAATCATTTGTAAAAATGACTTAACATCTAATTTAAAAAGATATCCAAACAAATTTTTATTTATTTAATATTTGAAAGAGTACTAATTCAACAAAGGTCATTTCTTTTTCCCAGATTTCTTTATACCACCAACTCCTGCAAAATAGGTAAAGAAATATGGTTGAAATATGCAAAAATTTGGATATTATTACAGAAATTTAAAAGTTTTAATTTCAAATTATATAAAATACAGGTCACCACTAATTTTCTGACACTTCAATTCCAAAATCTTGTTGGATTAGTGATTTTGACAGATCAGCCAAGTTCACATAACTTAAACATAAATCCTGGACCATTAATACTATTAATTGTAAGACTCGATGTCTCTAGAACAGTGTTCCGCAACCTTTTTCTACTTGCGGCACATCCACGACTCGACACGGCACACCAAAATGTTATTACCCTTAAAAATGTATGATATGATACTATTAATAGAATTACATAATGCCACTAACCTATTATTATTAAACAGACATCAACATCTGTGAGAAAAAATTATTTTACACACACATTCTTAGAATACATAATGTGTGGCTTGTAATAAAGAATAAATAAGCATCTTATTTCATCAGTTCTGCAGCAGAGAATGAAATACAAACATAAAAAACACAGCAACTGTGATACAATATATAAATAAAACTTGACAATAGAATATGTAAAAGTTCAAGTCACAACTTTTCACCTTGTGACTTGAACTTTTGCGGACACTGGTTGCAGAACACTGCTCTAGAATATATATTTTTTAACTCTATCCTGAAGGTTCTAAGAGAGCCTCTTTTTAGTAAGCCCATTATGGATTTGACTGGGCCCACAATGGGGCAGCTAGGTGGCAAGGAGCTAGTTCTGGCATACCCCAGATGGACCAGGTTCCAAAACATTCCTGGGGTTCTTCAACGTGTCTTGATTTTATCCTAAGTCCCCCAGAATGGTAGTGTGTCACCTTAGCCACTCAGCCATGCAGCCATCGTTTCTAAAGTATTATAAACTGTTAGAAACTTGAATTAAGTATATATTAAATGTACACTTAACACTACTAATGCTTGCATCTTTTTCGTAAGTACTACCAGTTAAATTAAGTAAAATAAGTTATAATCCACACAGTATAAAGGGACTAGATTGAATTGAGGGGATAAAGCAATGCAACATTGGTGATCTTCCAAAGGGAAGTGCTTACTGGGAGGACTTTTTATAGAGAACAAGCCTATATTTAGATGTTACACATATGAAGAAAACCCAGAAAATTCCACTTGGCCAATTTGTTAGTCAGATCTTATGATCAACTATTAGTGTTTGGTGGTTTTATCCACTCAACTGCTGGTATGCTACAAAATAAAGGAATCATCAATGACAACATAGTCAAATCTAAGTGAATGCACACTACAGAGAATGCCATCTGGGCATTTGATCAATGAAAAAACCTGGTAGTTGTGGGAATTAAGTTTCCTCCTTAAATTCTATCCAAATTAATAGGTGTCAGACCATCATGCTGGAAAATCAGTGTTGAGCCTGTACAGTATATAAAAATAAACAGCAAATAATTACACTTACATTAAACATATTGATATTTTGATCATGTTAACAATTAATAAGCACAATTCTAACTGAATTAGAATTATGTAACAGTTTATTGTTAAATTCTAAATATTTTTAGGATTTCAAAATGAGATTTAATAACTTTCAATGTATTATTTATTAAGCAACATTAAAACACAGTGCACATGCCAATTGATGACTGGGAGCCGTCCATAAATTACATAAGGTATTTTGGGTGGGGGTCAAGGATTCAGGGCTTAAAGCAGTCATGGCAATAAAAAAAAGTGAGAAAAGAGAGTTCACACTGAAAAAAAGCTAAAAAAGCTAATAGTGTTAAAATGAACGAAAACAGGCGTTATTAAAAAAACACACAAACGCACACATATTTTGTATCAATAACATTGCATATGATATTAGATTGATTATTAAGTGGACTGATAAGATTAAATATGAAAATAGTTAGGCTGAGTTTATACTCCAGAAAAGTGACCAGTAAGACTGCATTAAGCCAGAACAGGCCCGCATTAAGTTTTCATGTGCCCCGTACAGAATTCCCACTGTTACACAGCAAAGCAAATGGAATAGTAACATAACTACCAGAATGTGTTTCCATATAACATGCCAAATTTCAAATGCCATTTATTTCAAGGTACATTTTTTGATTTCTTCATTAAAAAAATGTAATTAAAGAAGAAAAAAAAACAACTTCTGGCAGAATCAGTGGGTTGCATGTTCATTATATAGCAGGGGTGGGCAAGCAAAAGTTCAGTGGGAGCCGAAATGTAGGTTTTGCAAAATGCATGGGAGCCGCAGTTCTGTACTTTTTTATTCTGTACTGCAGTTCTGTACCTGGATTTTATTATATAATATAGAACAAGTATTGAATTTTTTTAATAAACATATTTTCACAAAATTGTGGAAATAAAACTGTAAAAATAATAATAAAAAGCAGAAATTAACACTTTCAGCAAGAGCCACATAAAATTCAAAAAGAGCCGCATGCGGCTCTCGGAGTCTCATTTGCCCACGTCTGTTATATAGCAATACCACTAGTAATTGTGACCCAATCATTTATTTGGTAATTTTATCAATATTTTTTAAATGATTAAAAATAAAATTACAGCATTCATTACTGGTAATACTAGTCTCCAAATCTATTCCCCTGAATACAATAAAACAATTTGTTAGTCATTCGACCCACAACTGACAGAGAAGAGAGTTTATGAAAACAATGTAATTAAACATTTAGCAGTTTGTTGTCCTTCACAGTGGGGAACCGGCAGAGTCTATTACTTTCACGGGAGAAAATATACAAAGCTTTCTACTACCCTCAAGTTGAAAAATAATACAATCCCATGAAATTTAACAAATCTGACGTTAATAAGTAAATGATGAAATTATTTACAGAGAGTTGATATTTGATAAGTTTAGTTTTTTGCTCTTATAGATCAAATTACAGAAATTATAAATAAAAATCTCATTTTTTAAAAATTAAAATCATAAAATTTCGCTTACAAAAGATCGAGATGGAACGCACGCTTTTCATTTTTATAATCGCTTTGTTTTATTAGACACAGATATTATTCCTATATAGATTTATTAATTATAATAAACATACATTATGTATAAAATTACATTAAAATAACACTGTAATTAACGTCTGAAATGAAAAAGTAATTGAATCGAGTCTCGCCTCCATATTAATTAACGCGTTGTTATGGGGGGCCTAGTAGAAGCTGTAATTTTCTGGGGAGGGGCACCAGGTTAACTGGGGGGAGTGCCCACCGATGCCCGTTCCTGGCTACGCCCATGTTAACGCGCCACAGTAATTAATTGATCACGTTGCATCAAATTAAATAATTTATAAAAATTGAAATAATAAATACGTTTATAAAATAATTGGCTGTATCTGTTCGCAATGATAATGTAAAACACACTGTACTTATAGTTTAGCATTTCCGATATTTAATTTATTTTTGAATTTTAAAATATAAGAAAAACAATTTTTTAAATAAAGTTTTACGCATTTATATCTGCAACTTTAGATAATACAAAGATATAAGAATCCATCAAAAAAGTTAATTAATAATAATTAAAATCAAGAAAAAATATAAGTTTCTTTCGAGGTAAGGAAACTTGTAAAAAGTCAGGTACGCGATCACATGATGCCCGTCTCCCCACTTTGCGTAACCAAATGGTCGAGGTTGAAATAAAACCCCAGCAGAAGTAAAAACAAACATCGGCGCATGTATAGGACAATAAACTTGAACGGGAGCGAAGATGAGACATGACACCATGTAATTTATGCTAATTACTTTCTAATATTAAAAAATTAAAATCTTCAATAAATTATAATTAAATTAATTTTTTGACTGAGTTCGACTAGAAGCATATCGAAAAGCTAGATTAAAGTGAAAATAGCAGTTTTTCGACGCTAAATATTTACAAATTAATTTTTTAATTTGGTGCCGGATTGACCGCAGCTGTTCGAATGCGCACGTGCATGAAGAGTTTTATAGTTTGTCGAAATGGAAAATGAAGGACACCGTTAGAATGCAGAAAACCATGGTGCATGCCAAATATATAAGCACCCACTTAAAACCAAACTTTTGTCTTTGTCTAAAGATTGTCTCTACAGAAGTTATTAATATTTAGGATATTAGTTTAAAATCTTGTATTTCCTGGCACGAGATTCGCTCGATCTTTAATTTTACAGAGTGCTAGAAAGATACAAGCTTTGAAACGAGTGTCCTACAACGTTTTATTTAATAATAACAGTAGAAATCAAATTTATTATCGCTCAACAATTATTTTTTCGGTTTTTCTACGGTAGTCAAAAACGAGTAAATGTCATCGTTTAAGCTAAAGAATAGCAGGCGGTTGGGAAGAAGTTTGCTTAGCAACTTACTTCAGAAAGTATTGGGTTCTATACGATTTTCCGTTGCTAAAACATGAGTTTCTACTGTTAGTATTAAATAAAATCTATTTCTTTCTTTTGTCCACTGCGCTTAAATAAATACAAATGCTAAAAATAATGCTGTATAAAAATCACTCTTAACGCCGAACTAGAAGTGTACTTATGTCTTAATGCAGCGTGATTATATCGAAGCGCCGCGGAGATCGGTATTTCACAAGGATACAAGCAAGGAGAACCCACGTGCAAATTCCTACAGCATGTGCAGAGTATCAAGCTTTGGGAAGCTCCTCGTTTTGTTAGTCTATATAAATGTAGTACACTACATGTGTATACGACAGTGCCTTAACATGTCGCGCACGGTCCATAAGGCATACGGGGAAGTGCTGGTTGCTATTTCGCTCCTGAGCGCATTTACGAAAAAAAAATTTCACATGGGAAGTGAAAAAAGCTAAAAAAGTGCAGTTTTTCTCAGAAAAAGCTAAAAAAGAGAGGAGCTATGAAAAAAAGCTAAAAAAGCTAAAAAGGAGAGTCACTTTAAGCCCTGAGGATTTCTTACGATTTCTTACTCAGGGGTAGGGGGGTAATATATCTCGTCTTATGTAATATTCTTATTTTTTGATCTCGTTGAATGATGGAGTTTTAAATTTGACTTCAATTTGGTGGTTTCTATTAAGAACGCTCATTGTACCAATGCCATCTCGTGTGACATGATAGAATAACAACGCTAGCAGACTCAAGCTCTATACATTTTTTATCATAGGAGAAAGGCAGTGTGGTGGTTTCTCTCTCGTTTTGTTTTGTGTGACGTTTCTGTTTACACGTGTAGTAGCTAGTCGATCTGTCAAAGTTTTTTGCGTCCTTTTGTGAAAATTAAAATGAATATAAAAAGGAATATTATGACATTGATTAATGATAATAATAACAAAAAGATTGTTGATAATTAAAAAATAAAGTTCTTAAAATAAATTGTTAGTTCAAATTCATTAAATTTTTATATTTTTAAATTTGTTCACATAAAGTCTTTATAAATAATAGTACATATTAATTAACTAATTAATAATTATATATTTTGGGCCTAAGATTTTTAGGGTTTCATAAAAAAAGTGTGTTTTGTTAAAATCTTTTTTTTAAAATTATGCCTAAATATTACGTAAGATAGGAAAGGGGAGGGGGGATCAAAGAAAATATTACAGTTTCTTACACAGGGGTGGGTGGGGGTCTAGAATGGCCGAAATCGCTCTTACGTAATTTATGGACGACCCCCTGCCATCATTGATCCTTGTAACCAAAAATGACAGAAAAACAGATTACAAACAAAAATTTATAATCCATCAGATTTTTCGGACATTAACTGTACTGTTTTTAAGCTTAATTTATTGTTATAATTTGGAAGTAACATAAGTCGAGATAGGACGATGCAACTATATAAAAATTATAGAATAAGCAATTGAGAAAATTCAGTAATATTTGTTTATATTTCTAAAATGCAAGTTATCATATGGAAGGAAATGATCGTCATGATGCAAAAACATTGAAACCATATCTTGAAAATGTGTTAAATCATATTATTTTGCAACAGAACATTAGAGATGCAAAATCTGACAGAAATCTGGTCTAACAGGTTTCTTTTGTCTCCTTAACTTTCTGTTTTTGGGGTTTAACATAGTGTTTGCCACTTTATATTCTGCATATAATATATTTATTTTCTCTCCACTAACATTATATATATATATGATATGATATGATATTTATTAAAATCTGTTTTTGTTAAAATCTTACCCATTGGTCCTTTCTGAGATGCTTTCGCTGCAGCTTCTTTCAAAGCTTTTTGGTCTTCCTTTAGTTTTTGTTTAAACTGTGCATCTTGCTAAAAAAGAAATGTAAAATGTTATCTCATTAAATAATGCAATTTAAATCAATTATTAGTTGTATTTAACAGTATTATCAAAATTTTCATTGCATAAGTTTTTAAGCAATCAAAATACGATAACCATTTTACAAAGCAAACAAACTTTTCAGTAAAATTTCATTTCTACAATTTATTAAATATCACGAAACAATTAATAACTTCTTGAAGTAAAAATACAAAACTTTGCAAATAATTTAAATAAGATTATTCAATTTGAAATAGAACTTGAAAACAGAGGTTGCATAAATTACTTAGATATAACAATAAACAGAAGCAATACAGGAGTTACCTTTAGAAAATATGAAAAAAATAGTACTATGTCTAAGACTATAAATTACAAGTCATATTGCTCTCTTGAAATAAAAAAAGAATAATTTCATTACAGCATTAAAGGAAATCTACACATGTACTGTACAACATATAAAAGGAATAGACTAGAGGAAGAAGCTAAGTTAAAGATGATGTTTTTACTAAATGGCTATCCTAATAGAACAATAGAAAAATGGACAAGAGAATACAGAGACAAAGTTATAAAGTAAAATTTAAAGAATTAAAACATATATCTTTCCCCTATATTAAAATTTTTAGAAAGGTTTCTTTGTTGTCTCCTAAACACTATAAAGTGTAGACACTCGGACACTTGGCAATCTTCATCTTAAGTTTATTTCAGTTGAGCTTTACCAAGGAGTCTAACATGTGCGCGAGTCAATGAGTCTCGTTCAGGCCCAAAGGCACAGTGAAAGTGATAGGACACCCCAGTCGGTGTCTGTGTTGGGATTCCAGGGCCCCGAGTTCCGAGCGCACCAACGGCCCGTCCCGTCGCCACGTCGGTGGGACGGAGCGAGAACATACATGTTGGGACCCAAAAGATGGTGAACTATACCCGGGCAGGACAAGGCCAGAGAAAACTCTGGTGGAGGTCCGCAGCAATTCTGACGTGCAAATCGATCGTTAGACCTTGGTACAGGGGCGAAAGACTAATTGAACTGTCTAGTAGCTGGTTCCCTCTGAAGTTTCCCTCAGGATAGCTGGTGCTCGATCGGAATCAGTCTCATCCGGTAAAGCTCAACTGAAATAAACTTAAGATGAAGATTGCCAAGTGTCTACACTTTATAGTGTCTAGGAGACAACAATAATTATCAATATGGTTTCAAATGCATTAAAAGAAAGGTTTCTATCGAATTAGCAGTTAACTTAAAAAAATAAATTTAAAGAATTTATATTTACTGAACAAAAGAAATTGGAAAAATCAGGAGTTTTATATAAAATTCATGACGTGCAAAACAGGTCAATTATATTGGAAAATCTGGAAGAATGTTGGAAAAAAGGATAAAAGAATACAATGCATCTATAAGGTTAAAAAATACCCAATTACCTTGGTTTATATATTGTAGTGAAAATAATTATAAAATCAATAAAAATAATATTAAAATTCTTTTTCTAGAAAAGATATATATTTAAGAAAATTTAAAGAACATATAAAAATAATGATAATTTAATTAATTTGAATAGCAGGATGTTAATAGATGAAGTCATATATAAGAATAAAAGGATATTACGCAATACAGGACGATTGTTCCTGTGACTGATTTCGACGAATATGAATTATTGGTGTGGGCTCTATCATAGATTGTACCTGATGTAAAATTTTGCACAAACTATTGTAAGTTATTTATTAATTTTATATCTTTGTTATCAAAACTTTTAACTGTAAATTTACAAAACAATTTTTTATGTTTTGTCAACTGAGAAGGGATTGGCAAAAATGCTCGATCTGAAATTCATATAAATCTGTAAATTAATTGTTTCTGAGTAATTTTTGAACTCGGGTGAACATCAGATTTGAAGAACATAACAATTGGTTTGTTCATCCAAAAACCCCTTTCAGGTGGTTAGATAAGTTTCTAAAATGATGTTGTAGAGTATCCATGATATCAAAGTCAGTGCCAGAAAAGAACTCATTTGAGGGATAAAGTTGATTGTCAATTTAAGAAGTTTTTTGATTCATCCTTTGTCCAATATATCTAGAATCCTTTAATGATGTGGAAGGCATTAATATGAGTATACCTTGTTGCCCAATTCATACAAAGTTGCAATGTAGTATCTTTCAATTTTTGCCACATCAGTAGGAATTGTCCAAGCAATTGTTTTCAAAAGCACTGAAAGTTGTCATACCAACTAAAAATACATTTTTAAGTTCCTTGGATAATTCAATGTGGAACTAGTATATCTTTATTATTGGTGTATTCCTGATTTTATTATGCATTGTTTATTATTTTCTTTTTAATGCTGAACTGCATACCTCTTAAATATGCATGGACAACAATGGTCTACTACTGAATATAATTACAAATCAAAATCTAAATCCCTTGGTTAGTTTCATTTGATGGAATGTGGCAATACAACACAAGTGATCTACTAAAGAAAATGTTTCTACGGGAAACCGGCCTGTATTTATACGTTAGACACGTGAAGAAAACCCAAAAATTGAATGCAGCCAGCCCATCAGCAAGGCATGAACCTAAGACAATCTACCAATGTTCATTGGCTGAAATGATTATTTATAATGTGAATCTGATAGAAAATTGACATTCTTGGATAGGTACAGTAATTTGGATTCTCAACAACAAAATAAAAGCAAGCAACAACAACATAAATTTTGAGATGATGATTTAAATGAAAACAGAAATTGCATAATGTCACTATCAACTAACAATCAGAATAGTTTGGCTTCTTAACAATAGTTTAGTAAAAGAAAAATTAGCAATACACAGTAGCTATTAATAACAACAGTTTATTTTATATCATTGTTAAGAAAATGTTTAAAAATTATTGAATGAATGTGAATCATAAAAAAAGAAATTCAAAACCTTCAATATCAAAAAAGAATGTTTGGTTTTGATCCTTTATGACCGTGGCACCCAACCCATAGCTTGTGAACATGTTGCTTGTGTACCATTTTAATGTAGCTCGCTGCTTGAGATTCATCGTGATTATTAAAAATAAAATAGTTTTAAGAATCATATATATATATTAATTTATAATTCTTAAACATATGTTAAATTTTTATTATGACCCAACAGCCACTAATAAAAATTTATATATATAAATATTTATAATAATATAAATATCCAGGAGAGCTTAACAATCGGCTAGCCTTGAAAGATGCACACTTGACACCTCCCACCTCTCTCCTTCCCCTTAATGCAGTGAGTTATCGTACATACACTGCTCTCGCAGCCAATATTTTTTAAATAGTGGTTGTATGTTTTTCAGGCCTCGATGAAGGTCGAAAACGTTCGGAAGTTTTGTTTAGTTCAATACTGGTAAAAAAGATTTTGTTTGTCACAGTTCATTTAAATTCTTAATTCACTCGAGATAGACTAAAGGTTTGACACTGCATCTCTATGATATATATATATATATATATAAGAATCATTAAAATCAAAGAAACTTAGATAACATTCCATGTTATTTGTACAATAATTTTGAAATACTAACAAAATTATGTACATTTTAAAAATAAATTTGAAATTTAAACTGTAAGGTTTTTAATTTACCTCATCCTCGTCAGTTCTTTCTTTCTTGCCTTGTTTTAATGGTTTCTTTTTTCCTCCTGAACAAAAATGATATACATTTAAAAAAAATCATAATTTAATCGTATAATTATAAAAATTCTTTTATGTAATTCTGAAAAAATATTTTCACTTATAATTTATAAAATTAATCATACTATTTTCAATTTGTAGCACAACATAATTACATTGTGTAAAAAAATCTAATTTGACTCAGTTTTGTTCATTTTAGGAAGAGTGGGCCTTAATGTGCAAGCCAGCATAAGAGATTCAAGTCTGAATTCAAATTCTTCACAAAGATCTGAATTTTGATTTGAATTGAATCTTAAAGATCTTTTAGTAAACAACCATTTAGTTGACTAAAGTATATATTATGTAGATTTAAAAGCCTGCTTATTATAAGTAAATATAAATATGAGAAATTTGTCAATCACCAACAGAATACTGGATGAATGTACTGAAATAACCACAGAAATCATCAAAAATCAGCAATAAACAAGAATAGAATACAGATTTAAACTAGAACAAACAAAAATGTTGTAGAACTAGGTGCATCTGTTGTGGAAGGCGTAACAAGAAATAAATAAACTAAACGAAAAATAACAAATTTTATGAAAGTTAATAGATTATTCATAGGAAGACATAAAAAGATTATTTCTTGTTATGCTTTCCTATATCTTCTGCATCAGACATATGCCTGGCTCTTTGCCCATAATGGTTTTTTGTTCTTTCTAATTTAAATCTGTATTCTGTTCAATTTTAGAAACCTGATGGCAACTTAAAAACAATGGAAAACATTTGTTTTTGCATTAAATTTCTTGTTTATTGCTGGTGTTTGGTAATTTATGTGGTTATTTTATGAAAAATTTGTTAAGCTACATAAAAATTTTAACACAAACAAGCAATTATTTATTGTGACATAATCATAATGCTGGGCTGCAATTTTTAATCATATTTTTAGTTTATTTAATTTAAAATATATTCTTTCCACCTCAATTTAGTAATGGCATGCCCCTGTACATCATACTTTCCTGCTAGCAATAAAGTTGTGCTGGTCATTAACTCCTTTCAGGGAGAAATTTTTTAATTGAAATAACATAATAGACTTCCAGTACAAACCGGAAGTTTGTATATAGTTAATTGGTGCTTCCTGCCCCTAAGCTTTCTCTATTTGATCTCGACGTTCATCTATCTGATTCCATTCTCAAGATTAAGGAAGGACAGACAGGCAGACAGACACACAATGGGAATTTACACAATGGGAATTTACAGGTTGTGAGACTCTGCACTATGTAATTTATTTACATAACTAAATCATAACATAACATCTTGACAATAAAATTTTGTCAGATAACTTTCAACTTTCACACCTGGGAGTAAATCGTGTGTTAAGTTCTCAGCAGTGAAAGCAACTTCCAACCCACTGTCTTGATTTCATCAGTTCAATATAGCAAGTAACTGAAAGTTTAGGCAGTCATCACCAGTTCCTCGATTGATAATCTGTGCTCCAAAACGAATTACCCTATCGACTCGAACCCGAAACATTTGTGCCTCCAAATTGGAATAACTTTGTCATCAACCCAAAATAATTCTAGAATCTACTCCCAGAATACATCTTATCCAGAACTGTTCTAACATGCAAACGTTCGGATTTATTCAACCTTTCCAAGGAATAGACCAAATCCTCTCCGGCATCAAGTCTACAACCAGATCCTTCAACTACAGGTATTTATCGTCACGCAAACCTTGTGTAAACGCTCTCTCTCGAGAAACGCAGAGGTATATAGATCTATTTTAGTTTGATTTATTATAACTCGTCTAACAATTTAAAATGTATAAAATGTATTCCCCTTTAAAATAAATGGTTGTTTTGTTAACCTAGTCTCTGCATGAGTCACTTCCTGCTCGCTATCTCGCAGTCTCCATCCCAAATCCGATCACTCGCGCACACAGCCGCTTGCGTGACCTACTTTCTAATCCAAACCAATTAGCCATTGAGACTTTCGTGTTGAACGAGACACGGTGTTGTAAGTCCTGATAAGGCATCAAAGAGGTGCCAACTGTCCGGTCACATAGGTCTACAATTTTTTCAAATTGAAGCCCAATGAATCAATTCGCTGATTATGAATTAAATACTCACTCCAATTTTAATGTTAAATACACAGTGTTTGTGAAAGTAAGATGTCTGTAAAGTAAAAACTGTATAATATATTTAAACTTTAAAATATTATGTTTAACAGAATATTAATTGAATAAGATAAGACACTTCTCCAAAATATAAGAAGATATTTAATGAATTTCTCCTGCTTCTTTCCCCAATAATTATCTTCTTGCACTCCAGAACATCATTGACAGAATATTTGTTTCGTAAAAAATAAGTTAAAAGCTATCTTTCTATCATTTAGTTTACATACCGCATTCAAGTAAGATTAACAAATGTCAATATTCTGAAAAGTTAGTTTTTAAATTTGAAAATTTCAAACATTTGAAGGCTTCAGATTCGAAAATTTAACTACAGTAGAGCATCGATTATCCGACTTAATTGGGGACTGGCGTTGGTCGGATAACTGAAAAGTATGAAAAAATACATTATTAGTATAGTGTATTAGGCCTGGTTTAAATACTAGCCTCCCTTTCACGGTCGAGCCAGTGCTGCCAGCTAAAACATGCAAAAATTTAACAAAAATAATATTAATAAGTAATAATTATTAATAAGTAATAATAATAAGTAGCCAAGACATAACCAAATATTGTAGCGCCACATCACTAGCAGACATTTGAATTTGCCGACTAGAACGTGGTCGGTTAATCGGGGGTCGGATAATCGATGCTCTACTGTATTTAGAAGAATATTGATTTTAAATTTGTTCTAATTTATATACTCTACACTACATTCTAAATTTGAAATTTTAAACTGAGAATAGTCAGATTTTGACTGAAAATTTCTTTAATAAAAAGATGACTTCCTGAAATTAGCAGATTTAAGGTTATTCACAAAGATGGTGGCAAATTTTATAACCTCGTTTCATATTTCTAAATATATTTCATTATTTATTTTTACTCTTTTAATTATATCATCATATTTCACAAATACACCTATAACTAAAATCGGTCTCAGTTCTATCCCCTGTTTATGTGTTTTGGCATAGGCAAAGAGTCTCGGAACCATTGGTGAGGCCACGGTCGTGTTGTCCAGCTGTAATTTCCTTGCCAAGCCAGTACGAGTAAACCTGTGGACCCTCGATTGGGTCTTATCGACGAAGCCTTTCCCTATTTCCTCACATTCTGTGTCTCTTATATATTTCTGCAGAATGGCAGTGTAGGAGTTTCTCTTCATCAAAACTAGAGCCCTATTCTTGTCAGCCCTCAAGAAGACTATGTTATTTTCCCGTAGCCACTTCCTGCTTTTCCTTAAAGCGTTCAGGTATTCGGCCTCCTTACCATGCTTTTTTAGGTTATAGCACCTCATCCAGAAGTGTGCCTTCCATCTGAAGTATTCTTTTCGGGTCTCGCTCAGGTTTCGAATGAGGTCTTCAACTCCAGGCATGACAGCTTCCGGTGTTAGTTTGTAGGATCCCGGCACAAACATAGGGCCTTTCCTAAGTATTGTTTTAATACATTCCAGAGGATTGATTCCATCATAACATATTATCGGGGCTTGCATTCTTTCTTTATCCGCAGGTCTCTGGGATCTGAGGATCCAGCGTAGTTTCCTCCTGTAGCGAGATTTTAGCTTCTCTGCAAGCTTCTCTTGGAAAAACATAGCTCTGCCGTTAGCCTCCACTAAGGTATCGTAGTCTAGCGTGTATAGCCGGTCCTCAATTCTAACAAGGCTATTAAGTTTTGAATACCACATGCGCACTGCTCTAATCGCTTTCCGTAGGCACACAAAACGCAGCTTCGGTAGTAAAGATTCACATCCCGGGGGTAATTTGATACGAAAGATAGACATAGGGTACACATGTTGTTCTCTGCACTCGTTTAGGAAATCCAACTTTGCCTTGATCCTCGTAAGAGATAGGACCAGTTTTCCAGGTACCTTGTTGCCGATTAATCTCCCGAGCCGCATCAGGCTGGTTTACAGGGTTGCACTCTTGATCTTCTGCTATACTCAGTATAAGCTTCTTGCTATAGCCATGGTTCTCAGCTATTTCTGCTACCCTCTCCATCTCCTTCTGCTTATCCCTCTCTCTATTACAGTGCGTGTGGGCTCTTCTAGTAAGGGCCCTAAAGGCCGCCAGTTTGTAGCTATACGGATCATTGGAGTCGGCTGGGATGTATATCGGGATGGCGTTCGGTTTTCGGTATACATTAGTGTCGTAACTTCCATCGCTAAAGGTAATATTAATGTCTAAAAAATGAGCCGCTTTGTCGCTCATTTGTTCTAACTCGATCAAAAGACCGTATGGGTTGTTGCTCGGGAGATTAATCGGCAACAAGGTACGCCTCCCCGCCTGGTTGTTATTACGTATGAACGGCATCTACACTCCTTATACCGTGAGATCAGTGCATACACTAACACAAAAATAGCCTATAAGCGGAAACCAGACGTCTTCTCCCTGCTTAGGAACGGGAAGGATCCGGTGGACGTTGAAAGGGCGCCGGGGGTATATAGAATTCCACTTCGAGACCATAGATTCGGTAGGGATCTAGTGTATATCGGCTCCACAAAAAGATCCCTCGGCCAACGCATCCGTGAGCATAAAGCAGATATCGAGAAGAAAAAGACCAATACGGCCTTAGCTGTTTATGCTAGTGAAAACGGCATTACGCCGGGACTGCAGCGCGCGACCCTGATAAGGAGAACCAGGCAAGCACAACACCTTAAGTATTTGGAAGCGCTGGAGATCTTTAAAGCGGATTCCCAGGGCCTCTCTATCAACTTTAAAGACGAAATACAACTTTCGAAGGCGTGGCAAGCGATGTACGACCCGGCATTGTAACCGCGCATGCGCGACGATGTTTGTTCATAATACACATCTGGAGTGGGGGTTGGAATGTATCCGTTACGTGATGTTAGTTCGTACGGTCACTCTCTGCTTAAATCCCACCTGAAGAAGGTCCTGAGGGACCGAAAACGTTTGTGGATAAATAAATATATTTGCGAAGCTAATTAAGGTTATTAGAGTGGACTTATTTGCTCTTGCTTCGTTTTCTTACGATGGATTTTATTGGAACAGCTAAACCAGCTAAAGTATACGGAAAACTGGTCCTATCTCTTACGAGGATCAAGGCAAAGTTGGATTTCCTAAACGAGTGCAGAGAACAACATGTGTACCCTATGTCTATCTTTCGTATCAAATTACCCCCGGGATGTGAATCTTTACTACCGAAGCTGCGTTTTGTGTGCTTACGGAAAGCGATTAGAGCAGTGCGCAGACTGTGG
The DNA here is from genome assembly GCF_030686945.1 of Centruroides vittatus. Classification (NCBI taxonomy): domain Eukaryota; kingdom Metazoa; phylum Arthropoda; class Arachnida; order Scorpiones; family Buthidae; genus Centruroides; species Centruroides vittatus. The sequence goes on along the minus strand of NW_027122505.1, from coordinate 322,939 downwards.
TATTCAAAACTTAATAGCCTTGTTAGAATTGAGGACCGGCTATACACGCTAGACTACGATACCTTAGTGGAGGCTAACGGCAGAGCTATGTTTTTCCAAGAGAGGCTTGCAGAGAAGTTAAAATCTCGCTACAGGAGGAAACTACGCTGGATCTTCAGATCCCAGAGACCTGCGGATAAAGAAAGAATGCAAGCCCCGATAATATGTTATGATGGAATCAATCCTCTGGAATGTATTAAAACAATACTTAGGAAAGGCCCTATGTTTGTGCCGGGATCCTACAAACTAACACCGGAAGCTGTCATGCCTGGAGTTGAAGACCTCATTCGAAACCTGAGCGAGACCCGAAAAGAATACTTCAGATGGAAGGCACACTTCTGGATGAGGTGCTATAACCTAAAAAAGCATGGTAAGGAGGCCGAATACCTGAACGCTTTAAGGAAAAGCAGGAAGTGGCTACGGGAAAATAACATAGTCTTCTTGAGGGCTGACAAGAATAGGGCTCTAGTTTTGATGAAGAGAAACTCCTACACCGCCATTCTGCAGAAATATATAAGAGACACAGAATGTGAGGAAATAGGGAAAGACTTCGTCGATAAGACCCAATCGAGGGTCCACAGGTTTACTCGTACTGGCTTGGCAAGGAAATTACAGCTGGACAACACGACCGTGGCCTCACCAATGGTTCCGAGACTCTTTGCCTATGCCAAAACACATAAACAGGGGATAGAACTGAGACCGATTTTAGATAAAGCCAACGCACCCGCCAGAATGATAGAACGTAATACACCTATAACTGGTAATCTATCCTAATTTTCCTTCTTTCTTTCAAACATTCCATTTTCCTCGTGTTTATTTTCTTTTTTTAAAAAGTATTTTACAACAACTATTTTTGAATCTCATTACATATTATATATATACATGCACATGCATACATACATTTATAATATGTATTATATATTAATGTTTGAAATAAGGCATTCGTGTGTGTTGGAGTTGAGTTATGAATAAATACCTCCTGAAGATGTTAGTACAGTATATAAGTACTCAGAATTAAATAATAGAATTATAAATTGTTTGGACTATGAGAAAGTCAGTTTGGTTCATTACAATTATTGAAGTTTAGAGTCGGGATTTGCAAGATGAGTAAAGTTACCAAAAGTTTTTTCATAATTGATATATTGCCCTTTCACTCTGAAGTGCTCTTTTATTAATCTACACTAATTATTGTATGAGGATATTTAGAATATTAGGATAGTATATGTGGAGGAAAAAAAGGAAGTCAAACTATAGACTATAAACAAATGCATATACAATCAATCTTTTATATTGTATTTGGTATATACAATTGTCAAAATGTGTAGAATTCTCAAGTACTCAAACTTGTTCTAGTTATATTTTTTCACATGAAACCTTTATTCTGGCAATCTTAATTTAATGCTAATGTTTTCAACATTTATTTAAATCTCATCCTCAGGCTGAAGATCACTTTTGAACTTTCTAATGAAAAGGAATAAGTTAAATTGAAATATAAATTTAACAAATTTAGAATGTTATTGGATTTGCACTCAATTTTACTTTCATTTTAGATCTTTAAATTACATGAGTCTATAAGGTTTTTGAGCAAAAGTGGATCCTAATACAAATTACAAAAGTTGAAATTACTGTAATTATCTTTTAATAGTACAGTGGAACTTCGCTTAACGAGCATCTCACATAATGATCAAAGCAAATTGTGAAAAAACGACTCGCTTAACGAGTGACAAGGAGAAGGGAAGTCGCGGATTGTGCGCATGCTCCATCAGTCTGTGTTTAGCACTCGTTCCACTAGCATCTTAGTGTCGCTTGTGATTGCACATTTTTCCGAACTTGTGTTCACACATATTACGTATAAGCATCAACAACCATAGCCCATTATATCATAAACATGCCAAACGATATGCCAAATTCCTGGGCTAGTAAAAGCTATAATTAAATATTAGAAATTGAATGATTTGACTAGAGGTAGGCAGTTATGCTGCCATCTCATATTAAATTTAATGACCAATTCCTAATTAAATTTTAGAAATGTCTAAATTAAAAATTATTTATTTATAATCATTAAACTTAATACAAGATGGAAGCATAACTGCCTACCTCTAGTCAAGTTAATTAATTTCTAATATTTAATTATAGCTTTAACATAGCCCAAGAATTTGGCATATTGTTTGGTATGTTTATCAGACATTATCTGTGATTTTTTGTTTTCTGCAAATCGAATTTGCATTCCAGGTTGGATCATTCCACACTAGAAGAAAAGATAATGACAATTCACACTCCTTCACAATGTATATTGTACAATTTTCTTTGAATAAACATTATACATAAAATATTCGAGTATCTTTTCCAGCATGGAACACATTATCGTATTTTACATTAATTTATATGGGAAAAATTGTTTCGCATTATGAGTAAGATTCTGAATGAATTATGCTCATTAAGCTAGGTTACACTGTATTTGTCATTATCTGTATTAGAAGCAACTTTTGCACAAAAACCTTATAGACTCATGTAATTTAAAGATCTAAAATGAAAGTTAAATTGAGTGCAAATCCAATAATTTAATCCAATAACATTCTAAAATTTTTATTTCAATTTAACTTATTCCTTTTCATTAGAAAGTGATCTTTGGCCTGAGGATGACATTTAAATGTGTACTATATATTCATTTTACCAAAATAATGTTATATGTAGTTTTAAAAAATAATCTCCGATTTCTTTTGTTTTTGATTAGAACATTTAGCAAAACACAAAGTTAGTTTGGATTAAGTGGTGTTAAGATTAACAAGTCCACTATATACAGTGTAAATGTTATAAGCTTATGTGTTTAAATCAGTGATTGCCAACTTTTTTGGACCTAAGTCACACTTACATATAGTCATGTGGAAATTGCAGCATACTTTATTATTAATTATTATTGAACTGACCGACAGGTCAATCATGGAATTCTATCTAATACTTTTTCTATGATGGTTTATTGGTATAAACTTTGAAACATAATAGACAACACACACAAGTACATTTTGTTAATTTGTTTTCTTACAAATTGTAAAATTTGTCACAAATCTTTTTTATTCATCTGGATACTTCAATGGATTCTTCATAACATACCAGTTGGGAACCACTGGTTTAAATGTTAAAGAAAAACCTAGTTGATAACAGTTTCAGAAATGCAAAAAACAGCTATTATTTATAAAGTGTTCTGTTGTTTTCATCAAATGTTTAGTAAACTTTAAGTGTGTCTTTATTTTCTATTAATGCTGTGCTGTTAATAACCTTTTTAAATGTTAACAAAAAGTTCAGTAAGTTGCTTAAAGAATTTTCTGCTTACATCATTAAAACAATATTAAGTTAAGATTTCTAAATTACATTATATTTCATAATTTTATTCTGATAATTCTATTCTCATCTTTTGCCCATCTCTTTATGTGTAATTTGTCTTTCAACCATTAAATCTAAGTGCTGTCATGCCACAGCCTTGCACTGCAACTCATATCAAAAACTGTAGTGTTTCTTGATAAAAGTACACAGCACATGTAAATTTAATAACTTCACAATTTAGGCCTATTTCTCTCTAACTAGGATGAGTTATCATTACAGCAAGAATGTAGCTCTAGCAAATTACGGGATGGTCTTATAGAGCAGGGGTGGCCAACAAGTCAATCGCGATCGACCGGTCGATCGCCAAGCCAATTTTGGTCGATCGCTAGCGATGTCTTGACTTAATGTATTATATTTGTAACCAAACGCAACTGTATGCATGCAGTTATGACTAGACTCACAAGCAGTGAGTGCACTTCGTACTGAAACAGTGTATAAACATAGTATGTATTTCACACTCCCCCCTCCCCACTTAGACTATGCCTATGACAACAAGTCGATCGCAACACACTTTTACGATAAAAAGTAGATCTTATGTGCACAAAAGTTGGCCACCCCTGTTATAGAGGGTTTGGGGATTACAGAGTACTCCAGGGAATGAGTGTCTAGGATCTGCCCCTGAAAAATTTTTGAAATATAATGTATCAGTACATACAAAACAGTATTAAAATGTTTGATATTTAAACATTATATAATTATCTAAAAAACTAGCTGACCCGGCCACGCGTTGTTGTGGCTCAAAATGTATGTATTATAAATGTATAACACTTCCCCCGTGGAGGGAATTTCAAAAAATCCCTTCTTAGTGTACATTCTCTTGACGTACCCTATTAAAACGCAATCAAAAACGCGTCTAAAATAGTATAATAAAAGCCGAGTTCTTCACAGTAAGCCTTAATCCCGTCACTTTTCCCGCTGGGGAATATCGAAAAATCCCTTTTTAGTGTATATTCTGTTGACGTAACCTATTAAAAAGCAATTAAAAACGCAAAAAACCGCACGTAAAATAGTATAATAGAAGCCGAGTTCTTCACGGTAAGCCTTAATCCCGTCCATCTCCCCCCACTGGGGGGAATTTCGACATGTATATTATATAAAAACACGTGCGTATTCGAATGCAACGTTGTGTCAAAATTTCAAAGGAATCGGTAGGAACAAACGAACGTTATATTTTATTTATATAGATAGATAGAAAATGATCTGCTTCAGTCCATTCTCACAGAAAAGCAAACTTAGGTCGTCGGAAGTTAGCGCCATCTGTTGGACATAAAAGCCTTAATTCATATATAAATATATTTTTGAAAGGGGGGAAATGGTGTAGGGGTATGAAAAATAGATAGTAGCCGATTCTCAGACCTACTGAATATGCATATAAAATTTGGTAAAAATCGGTAAAGCCGTTTCGGAGGAGTACGGTAACTAACATTGTGACACGAGAATTTTATATATAAGATATAAATAATCAAACAGAATTTTGTCATTTGAAACAATGGACAGGGATAGAACAATCATTTGGAACAGTACACATATATATGATGAATTTATCTTTTTCCCAGATTAGTCTTTGATGAATTTTTCATTGAACAACATGCCTTTTATTTGGTTTGATGCTAACTTTACTTCTGGGGATATAACTCACTTCATGCAAAATTCTCTGTTAAAAAAATACAAGCAACTTTAACTCGTACTGCACCGCATGCAGTATTCTTGTTCAGTGACTGCATTACATTAATGTTGGATCTTTGCCAACAAAACTTTATTTAATTGTTTACTCTTAAAATCATGACATACATGACAATCCATTGTATCCTAAATACCATAGTAGATACACCCATAAGGTAGTATGATTTATTTTTAATATTTTTATCTCACATAGTCTGTTACAAAAACATTGAGTTTTATACTTTAGTGATAAAATTAATCTCTTTAATTTCTTTATAAATACAATATTTGCTCATAAAGTAAATATATAATAAATAGTTAATATGCACAATACATTTTTCAGTGTGCAAGGCACTGAATCTATGAGCAAGTGCAAATAATTTAAATTAAATCTATCCAATTGTTTCTATTGCTCTGTTTTGGTTAAAATCAATTCACAGAGTTTCTGCTTAACCACTCTCCATACATTGTCTATGAGGATGATGTCTGGTGAGCTGCAGACAACAAGATGACATCTAATCCATCCTTCAAACTAAACTAGTTGCAGTTGAAATTTGAAGTGCGGTTTCATCATCTCAAATCCATTTCTTCACTTGCTTGATGATTGCTGGACTTGTGTATGTCAATCGAACCAACAAATTACACTCCAAAACTGGAATATCTTACATAAACACAGATACAGATCTAAAACCAGCACAAATTAACTCAAAATAGTACTTTTACTAACATGTGTTTCTATGTTTATTTAAGATATTCCAGTTTTGGAGCTTAATTGACAGAAGATGGGTTTGTCAGCCAATTCCTATCATAAACATGTTCCAACGTATTATACCCGAGGATGTCGGACAGACAAAAACGTTTGTAAAGTACTATTTTGAGTTAATTTGTGCTGGTTTTAATTGAACCGATTCCTCGGAAGAAGTTATTCCTTTTTCAATGGTACTAGAGTACTTTTTCAGTTATCCAATTCTGTTGACATTATTATTTTTCATTCCACCAGCAAATGAATAAAACGACAAAAATTTTGCTGACTCATCAAAAGTATATTACATACCTTATAAATAGAGGGCAATTTATTTTAATTTCAGTTCACAGTTAAAAAAATTATTACAGTTTTGCTTAAATGTATCAGTGGCTCAATTTGTTTGTAACAGATTGCATTTTACACTTAATATAAAGTTACTTATATATTCTAAGGTAGTATAGTTCAGTGTTACTGTAAAGGTTTTAACTCGCTTAGTATCTTCACTTCAACCTTTACCATTTGACAACTGGACGGCCAAGTGGCTAAGGTAGCCTATCGGCATAGGAGATCCAGGATTGAATCTCGACAGGTCAAAAAATACCAGGAATTTTTTGGGGATTAGTCCGTCTACGTACGTCGGGCCCCATCTCTCGCCACCCCATTGCGAGCCCGACCGAGCCCACGATGGGCTTCCTAAAAAGAGGCTCTCTTAGCGCCCGTAGAGCGGAGTTAAAAGTAAACCATTTTATTGACACTCTTCAGACTTTTATAGCATGTTTTAAGTTATTTACAGTACTGCATAGAATAAATAATTACTTATTGTGATTTTGTCACAATGCCAGGCTGCAATTTTTAATCATATTCTCATTTCACAATAAGCTTTCCATATATGGTCTCAGTTTCGACGTATCTAACTCCATTCTTGAAAAACTTTTGAACTGAAATCACGTGATTTCTGGTCCACACTAAAAATCTGTATATAGTTAATGTTAATGTATATAATACTCTGATTTACTAAAATAATTTAAAATTCCCACTAGATTCTGTTAAAAAATAAATAAATAAATATCTAAAAGAATATCAATGATATATCAACGATATAATTAATTACCTTGCCTTCCGGACATTTTTTATTCAAGAAAATATAGAATCTGCTTCTCACACGTCTAAACTAAAAAACAGAAGAAGCACGTCGTGAAGCACGCAGACATAAGGAATGAAGCGACCTCTAAGCAATTTATATATTTTATTTTAAAAAAAATATATACATGAAATTAACTTTTAAATGGTAATGATTAAAATATATTTTAATATTTTATTATAAATGTTAAAAATTGGATTGTAATTAATATTACCTGAAATAAATATATCTTTCATTTTTGTGGTGTTTTTTCATTCGTTTCGAATTAAATATTTTGAAGATTAAAATGGTGGATCGGGAAATATTTCTGCTATTTGAAGCAGTAATAAAAATTGATGATATTTATTATAATTTTAATATAGATATTTAAGCATTCATTATGTTTGTTATTTCTTGACATGCAACATGCGACACGCAATTATATAGTCAAGTCTAATTTCCATCGACCGCAGCAGCGGCCGGATGGCCGGGCAGTCAAGGTGGCAACTTACCGCTCTGGGGGAATCTGGACGGTTCAAAAAATCCTCAGGAATTTTTTGAGGGGAAATCCGTTTGGATATGTCGAGTCCCATCCCTCACCACCTGGCCTCCCCATTGCGGGCCTGGCCAAACTCATAATAGGCTTGCTAAAAGTGGCCCTTATGAGTTTCACAAAAAATTGTAAAAGTGCTAATAACGAATAACATCTTCGTTAAGTCCGATCTCTCTCAAGATATGACACAAGATACCTCTTTATCTCCACATCCACTCGACGGTGAGCGCATTATCCTATGTGCAAAAAGAACAATTGCCCTTTTATGTCCGGGGCTCCCATTAACAGGAAGCCCCAAATCAGTATTTTATAAGAGAATATTTTCCCCCCCAAAAAATGTCCAAGTCAACACTGTGAATGGGGCCTTCTAATTCAAATTCGCCTAGGCCCAATGAAGCTGTAACGCACCACTGTCCCTCAACCTTTAACCACCAAGTTTAAATCATCAATACTCCTTATACACAGGCTACTATGCCAAAATTCGTTTCTTAAGAGTCAAAGTAGGCCCTCTAACGTTGCACTTGTTTGAGCTCTACTATAGAGACGATCTAAGGTATTTTATTGAGTATTTTTATTAAAATGCCACGATTATTTGCGATCAACAACTTTAAAGATAACTCATTTTGTTTTAACTTGTATAACATTCAAAAATCTAAAGTTTATGTAGTAATTAAATTTCACAACTGTCATTTCATTCTAATGAGACTTTTATCAGCTAGATAGCAGCTTAGTAACACATCTTTCTATTGCCATGAGAATCTGGATTTGAATCAATCGTGAAACCAATCGTGATTTACGTAGATCATCAGTGGTGAGTGGCTAAAACCACTAAACAGTAGTAGTTGGTCGCGGGTTCTCTCCTCGCTAGCGGCCACTTTGTGTTTTCTGGGGTTTTTTCACGTTTTTAACATCTAAACAGTAGCCAATTTCCCATAGACAGTCCTCCAGAGAGGCATCTACCCTCGGCAGATCTCCCACCTGCTGCGTGGACGTATACAAACAACACAGATCAGGTTATGATTTAATTTCTCATTCAAACTGTTGATCCCATTGTAGTTCAGATCTGATTGTAATGAGCAAAACGGAGGTCGATAGTAGAATCAATAGCGCGTCGGTTTCATTTTTAAAGATTAAAATATAAATGTAATGCAAATTTTTAAAAAAATTTATTGTATAAGATGACTAGATCATTTAATGACCATTTAAGGTGACATTGTAGTTCTGGATTATTTTGTAAGGCTGCTATTTTTCGCTAACTAATGAAACGTAACTTGCATAAATGCAAAAAGTATATTGTTTTGTAGAAATGTGACGCAATGTAAAAATAACCGCGTCTGAAAATTAAGTACGATGTTATGAAGGCAGAAAAACCCAATAAGTGACCGCCACCCGATCAATTACTGACAGGAAGGCACATAAGGTTATTTACTGATTAGAAACGTTTAATAATTACTCTTCTCATTCAGTGCATTAGGCCGCGTTTCTTTATGCAGCGAGTGTGTAGCGAAAATGACGTCACAAGCAGCTATCGCTACACGTCGCTGCATCATAGTTTAGAAACGCTTTCCGCTCGAGCGAAACATGGACGCCGTAATTTATCCTTTAATTCCAGTTACAGCCGAAAGTAGCGCTTTAGTTAAAGAACTACAATATTTAAATAAAGAGATATAAAGAATTGAGCATTTCTCTTTCCGAAAATGTGAGCAAAGTAAAGAGATGGGAGATGTATAATTATATTTAAAATATAGTATTTTCTTATTCTTTAGATAACTTTCAGAGTCATTTTATAAAATTTAATCCTTCTTAATGTTTCCATAATATTTTTATCAACAGTCACTTCGACTTTTTTATTTTCGCAGCGTAATATTGTATTATACACACAAGCGTCCATTTTGCTTCACACGTGTAGTGGACGTAAAAGCTGCTTTATCTTTGCTGCAGCGATCTCTTGCAGCAAACGTTTAGAAACGGTTCGCTACATTGCAGTGCTGCATTTAGAAACGGGTTTCAGAGCGTTCGCTGTAAAGCTCTTCTCGAGCGCTGCATAAAGAAACGCGGCCTTATTTTGGCCCATTTTCGGCGGTGGTCCAACAGGATATGTTGGGGTTCATCTTTTACCATCCGGCCGTTCCATTGTGGGCTTAGTCTAATCCATTACAGCCTCGAAAGGAAGTGTCCACAGAGCGAAAAGAGTACAAAGAAAACACTCATTTACAGTACTGTATTTTATTATCATTTTCTTCGGTTCGCTGCTTCATTGATATACTTCGGCTGATTCAAAACATTTACAAGAACATTTAATTTTTTTGTTACGCCTGTTTGAATCATCTTCCTTCCTACAGTAATTTAGTATTTAATTTTAAGTAATTCCTAAGAGTAAACTATTTGAGTAGCGAAGCCTTCTGAAGTCTGATGTAGTACGTGAGAAAACAATACTGTATTTGAAAAATTTTCAAATTTAAATAACAGCAGGTCCAAATATCAATCAGAAATAATAAGCCACACATCTATATATATAATCGAAACGAGTTGATAATAATAATAATAATCAGCGCAGAGCCCAAACGGTTAGAAGTTGAAAGTTGAAATTTGGTACACAGTTAGGGTACGTCACGAGAACGCACACTAAGAAGGGATTTTTCGAAATTCCTCCCCACGGGGGAGAGGGACAGGATTAAGGCTTAACACTTCCATCAACAATGGAAGTGTTAAGAGAAAGCAACGTGCAAGACGCAGATGCAGTTTTTTTTTTTCGTTTTTGCGGGAAATCGAACATATTTTTAGACCCATCTAAAAATTCTCTAATTAGTCTAGAAACAGGGGGCTGTTTCCAGACCCAATTCTTGCATTCTGTGAAAACGGGTAAGGTTGACTATAACATAATAATCTTAATCTTCGCTATCGTTACTTTTGCCCGAGCAACGCCGGGCCTACCTGCTAGTTTATAGATAAAAGGCCTATTTTTAATCGTACAAGTAGTTTCTTATTACAATGAAAATTTGAGATTTTGCATATTTATTCGATGCATTTAATACCTAAATATATCATTTTGTATTCTTCTGTCTGTCGAAATCGTTGTTGTTGTTAATGTTCATTCGTGCGTACATTAATATGCTTACTGGCTATCACAGATTACTCGTTCGCGTAACCTGTGTTCGCTGTAGTGAAAATTGGCCATTATAAATCACGGTCGTTGTCTACAACTCAATTCATTCGCTACTCTCGCCTGTAAGCTGTTCAATTAAATGAAGATTGTCGTACAGTACGGTCCGAATTAATGTGAACACATCATAATTAACACAATTTTGCTTTTTTTTTCGCAGTTGGCAACATATTTATGTCACTGTAGCGGCCATTTTGTTTTACCGATCTGACAGTCAGTGAGTAATAAGACATACCAAGCTACAGACGCGTTGCATTTTGTTATTTTTTTCAAATTATTGTGTTTTTTGTGAAGTTAAGCTGAACTGAGGCTTTATTAGCTTTTTTTTTTTTTTTTTGAAGATGAATATTACTCCCAAAAAGCGCACTAAGATTGTTACTTTGAGTGAACACACGTCAATGACTCAAACAGATAGTGCCAAGGAGTGTGATGTGAGTTTAGGAGCTGTAAACAAGATTTTGAAGCAAAAAAGGGACACTGGGACGATTGAGGTAAACAGAAAAGGGAAATGTGGAAGGAAAAGGAAGACAACAGCAAGGGATCAAGCTTTTTAAATAAGGGAAAGTAAAATAAACCTTAGGAAAACCAGTCAAGAACTTCAGCAAGACTTAGCACACGCTGGAGTTATTGTTCATAACTTATAGAAGGTGGAAGAAAAACGGTTAGACCTCAAAAGAAACAGTTATTGACTGCTGCCATGATGAAAAAACGATATGATTGGGCAAAAAAATATGTGAGCTGGACTGTTGAAGATTGGAGGGAAGTGTTTTTTTCGGATGAGAGCCATTTTTTGGTACAAGGACAGTGATCTTGTTACGTTAGAAAAAGCGACAACGAAAAACTTACGGCAGCTCATATTGATCAAACAGTTAAACATCCGTTAAAGATGTTCTGAGGCTGCTTTTCTTATAAAGACCGGCACAAGGGATCCGGTACGGATCCCTTGTGCCGGTCAAGGGCATGACGACCTCGCAAAAATACAGAGACTTGTTAGAACAAAGATTGGAAGTTGAACTAAGAAAAGTTGATGCCAACAATCAAGCAGTATTTCTACAAGACTCGGCTCCTTGTCACATTTCCAAGGTAATGATTAAATATTTCAAAGACAAAAAGATGATATGCCTTGAATGGCCAGGAAATTCACCGGATCTTAATCTGATTGAAAATCTGTGGGCTATAGTAAAAGCTAGACTTCATGAAATAGGTTGCACGACAAAAACAAAACTGATCGAGGCTGTAATCCAAATATGGTTTCGAGTCCACAAATAACAGAAAACCATAAAAAACTTATTGATTCCATGCCAAAACGTGTTCAAGAAGTTATTAAAGCCAAGGGAGGACATATTTCATATTAAAACAATTTAAATTGTATTCATTTTTCGATTCTATTCATCTTTAACCAATAAATGTTTTGGAAAAAAAAAAAAAAAAAAAAAGAATTCACTTGTGTTCACATTAATTTGCACAATACTGTAGGTTATTTTTAAATCTTCGCACAATTCTACTAATGAAACAATAGATTAAAACACGCGAATTATACGTATTAAATAACTTAACCTACTTTTCATTACTTATGTAATTTCCTTTTCTTTTATCCTCAGATAGTATCGCATTATACTAGCGCAAAAATATACAATTTTATATATAGTTACTTTATTGTATTTTTGTACTTGTTTTGAGATTTAAACGGAAAATCTTATATTTAGGACGTTTAACAAGCTCCTTTCTGTTTTCTAAACAAAATTTAATCGTATTTTTGATCATCAATAACATTCGCTTCGAGGATAAATTTGTGTTGCTTTTAGGAATTGAATCTAAATAGAGCAAACAATACTTTTTGATAAATATTTCATCTCCGTTGCATAATTTTCCTAAATATAGAATTTAAACGATAGATCAAACCATCAAAATCATCAAGAAGTAGCGGTTGAGTGGGTAACTCAGATGAAATTCATTATTAGAAGCGTTTAAAAAGTCATCAACACTTAAAACTTTTCTATATTTACTTTCGTATTAGGCACTTGTATTCGCTTAAATACAAATAATCGTTTTTTTTTGGAAGGGTTCATCCTCCAGTTCATTCGACATATCTCTTGGCATCAACGTGCCCTACTTTTGGTAGGCTAGTCAGTCCTACAACAGCACTCGGTTGTCCTACCTCCTACATTTATACTTCAGTGTCCTACTTTAGATTTAGGGTCTAAAATGATCAAAAATATAAATACGTAATCTATACAGTCACTTGAATTTACCGCTACTAAAGTATGCTTAAGAAAGTACCGTACATTAGCTTCGTTGGCATGTATTAAGGGCTATTTTCCATAATGAGGAACAAATGGGCTGATAAGTAACCAAAAATAAATTCGGGCACTAAGAATCTCACGTAATGATCTATATGTTGTATATGACCGTATACGTTACGTGTGTTTTAATGCAAATAATTATATCTTAGTATTTTCGACGAAATAAAATATATACAAAACTGGAATAAATTTAGCAAAATATGGACCACAGAATGTTCGATTATTGAACGTATCACTCGCACGATCTCTATTCTGTTCGCTGCTTGTTCTGCTTGTATTAAATTTGTTACGCGCTAACGATTAACTATACTTACGTTAACAAATTAACCGCTAAGTCATCATATTCAATTATATCAATTAATTTAATTTCATTAAAAACAATTTTATACAAAAACAAATTATAATTTTTCGGGATACCAAATTCCGTGTTTGATATGAGTGTCCGGAGGTAACAATGGCTGACTGTATTTGTTTTTTTCTGCCCTGTTAGCCTCATCCTCTTTAATTCCTATTAAATGTTCTTCTGGAGAAGGGTCCGGAGTCGAGGAAGTAACCCCAAAGATGGGTTGATGATACTTACGAGTACGATCGTAATTAGGATCGTCTCTGTAAGTGGGTAATTCTTCGGTAACCTTGGCACCGTACGTACCATCGACACTCTTAGGAATGATCACAGGTCGCGTCTTTAGTCTCTTAGGTTTTTCTAATTTTGGCGGAACGTGCGGTAATTTTTCATCTACGTATTTAACTACAGAAACGGGTATTTTATCCAGTATCGATTGAATCGTAGTTGGTTCATCATCCACATACTTAACTTGTGAAACAAGCAACTCGTCTACTTGTGGCTGAGTGAAAGATGGATCGTCGTCTACGTATCTGACTTCAGATACGGGCATTCTAGTGATAGCAGCTGCTTTCTCGCCTTTTCGAGATTTGGAGTTCACATAACGCAAACTTTTGCCCGTGACGCCATACAGGGTTAAGAACGGAATTGGTAAAACACGATCGTTTAATCTTGGAATGTTTTTATACTTTGCAAACGCCTCCGATTTTCGTTCCGCTACGCTTTTTTCCTGACTCGTTTTATTCTTAGTCCTGTTGGATTTATAGATTTTTGGGTAAATGTCGGAAACACTATGATACAAATCTCGATTTTGATGATGTATTTGAATATCTTTGTGAGATTTATCACGAATAATGTCCTTAGGTGGATGCAAACTCACCTCGTCACCTTGTTTCAATTTTGATTTGTGTGTATTATAACTAGAGCTATTGTTAGCTTCTTGTAACCTGGGAGGGACTCGCAACCTTACAATCTTTCCCTTCATTCGTCTTCTATTATTCAAATAGTTTTGATGTTTCTCAGATCGTAAGAAATTATTTTTATTCGAAGTGTCTCTATTGAAAATGGGATTACGTGCACCCGTTGATCTGTAACCAGTGCTGTTTCTTTTATCTAATTTTATTTCTGTGGCATTCTGTTGATCTCCTATTCGACGTGGAGTGATGAGAGACGTAAAATTTTCCGCATTGGCATACTTTCGGCAACAGGTTTTACATTTTGTATTTTTATTTTCGGACAATTCGCCTTCTCTCTTTTGAGTAATCAAGTAGTTACCACTAGACGAACCTTGCAAATATTCCGCTTTCGGATGATTCTCTTTATTCTGAACGTAACCGGCATCGTGGTGATGCTCGATGTCTTGATGATGACCCACTTTCTTATCGGAAGCAACGTCGTGTGCATCGTGATGTTGCAACTCTTTCTTGAAATCTCTATGCCTTTCTCCCCCTTCACTACCATGGCGACCTTTATCTAATACAGATGCTTGATGACCTTTGTTGTGCTTACCGAATCCGGTATCGTGATGAGCGTCTGAAATATGAAACAACATTGAAAATTTACTTCTAGTTTAATATATAAATAATGATATTCTCACCTTTTAGGAAGTATTCGCGTTCTGTAGTAATTTTATAACCTCTCTCCCTGTAACCTTCTTTGGTACGACCTTTATCTTTGTTGTAGTAACTTCTATCTTCATTATTTTCAGACGAATGATGTTTGCCGTGAGAGTCGCTATGTTTGGACGATTCTTGATTGCTATGGTGAGTTCTAGCCCCATTTTCCCCAGCAACTACATGCTCTTTCTTTTGATGAGGCGCTGGATGTCCGTAATGATTTAGGTGGCCTCTTACGTCCGAATAATGTGGCTCGACTATCTGTGCCCCATCGACGTGTTTATGCCTCGAGTGACTATCGTGATCACTATGTGTTTTTTGATGTTGTTGGCTCGAATGCTTATCCTGGACCTTACTTTCGGTGTGTCCATTGACATTTTCGTGACCGCCTTTAGCTTTATCGTGTTCTGTATCCAAAAAGTGTTCTAAGGAAATAAAATTTACGTAAACAATCAATGAAATGAATAATTTTTATTTTTATAACATTTAACGTGCCATACCCTTTTCGAAAAATTCAATTTGAGTCCTCTCTCTAACTCCAGTCTGGCTGATCCCTCCTTTATCGTGGCCGTATTCTCCGCGATTATGAGAATTTTTATTTTCTTGATGATGGTGGTGGCCATATTTGCTACCGTGATTTTCGGCATCGTGTTCTAGAATCTTTGTCTTTCCCTCACTCAGACCTTTATCGTGATGATGAGTTTTGAGTAGAGATTCTTCAAATTTCTTACCGTGATCTCCAACTTTCTTAACTACGTGAGGTTCGGAGCTACAAAATTTACAGTTTTACGAGAATGAAACGTAACAAAATAAAACAGAGAACGTAAAAGTGAAATTACTTCGTTACGTAGTTTGGTGGAACAGGAACAACCGAATGGTGTGAATCGCTGTTTGATGAGGATAAGTCTCCATTACTCGTGTCATTGAGGGGTTCTTCCGAGTCGAAAAATTCTTTAAAAACTAATGGCTTCTCTTCTGAAAGTTTTCGAATAACATTAATTTCTTTTAAGTTTAGAAAAATATTGTTATTAACAATTATATTCAAACTAATCGGTATAAACAACATTCTCAGTAGTTCCCAAGTCATTAACGTTGGCCGGATGCCGAGAGGTTAAAGGTATGTTTGTTGACTCAAATACGGTGTAAGACTCAAAAAGTTTCGCCATTTCTGGATTACAATATTCAAATTAAATATTAAAAAATATATTTACCAGTAGTTGGTGATCTAACAACTGTCACTTTATAACCAAACGTCTTCTTGATCGGTTTCAAAGAAGATAATCCATCTCTTAGGGAAAGAATCTGATCGGATATTGAGATGTTCCCAATAGAAAGTTTGCTTTGTTTAGCGCTCAAACTGTCCAACTCTTTTATCCTATGATCGCCGAAATCTTCTAAATTTTTAAGGATCTGATTCAAAATTGTCATACTAGAAGGTGTCAATGTTGCATTCCCGTTAACCTTCACTATTGTAGTAGCATCGCCATCATCAATGGAAGTCACGTTACCGCAATATACTTTATAACACATTAAAAACAACACCTAGAAACAAGTAACGTCATTAACTAAACAATTACTAATTATAGAACTTAAAAAATGATTTGCAAAAATTCTAATCGTGCTATTCTTTACTGATATAAACGTATATACATCGCTGATTGTCACCATCAGTTTTGCCGCTATAGATAATTGCTGAGGCAATTAATTTATATACACTTCAATGTTTCTGTATAAAAATTTTACATCCCTCGTCTCCATAAAAATCGCGGAAGATCGTTAAAATGAAATTACGTGGCCATTACACGCAATTCTTACACTTCAATTTGTCCCAACGAATAAAATAAAACAAGCGAAAGTAGAAATTTTGTTGAGGGGAAGTACACGTGATCTCGTGAGAGCGTGACATCGAAAAATTATCCTGATATTTCGGAGGAAAAGAATAAAATCACCTTTAGTACCTAACGACATTTTTTTTCCCTCTGTTGATAATGGAGCAGAACGTAACTATTGAAGAGCAAGAAGCGTGTCCAAGTAGTACGATTTACTTAGTACAGTGTGTCTTTAGTACATCATCTAATTCACTTACTGAATGGACAGAAAGTTACGCAGACGATTTAGAATTTTGGCTGTCTAATTAGCTTGTTTTTGAAGTTTTCCACATATTTACAATATGGTAATTACTATGCTGAATGAGGTTGAGCTACGATAAATATCATTTTCTATTCGAAACGGGCCAAGAAATATTAGGGTGATCGTCGTGCATGAAGATAAAATTTTCGGAGGGAGGGTGAATTTACATGTAATTACTGTAATTAGCATTCGATTTTTTAGATTGTATGATTGAATATTATGCAATGATTTTTTAATAGAGGAATAGCTATGTTTTTTAAAATAGTTTTGCATGTAATTACAGTAGAGCATCGATTATCCGACCGCGTTCTAGTCGGCAAATTCAAATGTCCGCTAGTGATGTGGCGCTACAATATTTGGTTATGTTTTGGCTACTTTAATATTATTTTTGTTAAATTTTTGCATGTTTTAGCTGGCAGCACTGGCTCGACCATGAAAGGGAGGCTAGTATTTAAACCAGGCCTAATACACTATACTAATAATATATTTTTTCATACTTTTCGGTTATCCGACCAACCCAGTCCCCAATTAAGTCGGATAATCGATGCTCTACTGTAGTTGTATAATAATGCTGTTATGCAGAATTTTCATACTTAATTGTAACACCGCAGATTCTTCTTATATTGTCTAAAAATGCTGCGGGTTATACGCCATCCATTTTATATATCCGCATCGAAGTTGGTAACAATAAAATCAGGAAGCTATATTTGATTAACTAAACGGAACTTTTCCGCCTGTAACAATACATAAATTCTCATTCTACTACTACATAAGAAACCATTTCCTTTGATACCGTTCTGAATAACAAAACTTTAAGAAAGTCCTAGTTTTACAAGCGGAACTAAAATCGGTATCTCTTTACTTAATGGCAGCAAAACAATGTGAAGAATTGCTTCAAAATGTAAGTTCACCGGGCTGAACGTCATACAATAAAACTTTAATTCACTGTAAATGCTATTGAGTAAATGGCAGAAGAGGTAAGTCGAGCCTTTTATAGACCATTTTTGAAGTAGAAATAAAGGCTTTTTTGCCTTAAAATACCGAATTTTTATTAAATAAATAAAATGCCAATTTGCAAATACTTTGATACATTTGAACAAAGGAATAAATAAATAGTTTGCAAGGTGATATAAATTAATGTAATTTGCTCCGTATCATATGAGGAATTAAATGAATATATTAATGAAAGACGAGGATTAAACTTACGATTGAGCAGAGTCTGTTGCTGGAAGAGTCGATCATTTTGCAATATTTATCTTCCAAGCCGCGGTCTATCGTCGTTCCTACACAACATAATTGCATAAACTGGAAACGGCAGGAGAAACCACAGGTTCTTAATTGCGTTGGGTGGGCGCAAGTTCGACTCGGATGGTCGGTGAACCACGTCATTTTCTTTACTACTCGTTCATATTTGATTAAGAACGATATTTTATAACACGACGGTCGGAAGACATGAATTAAAAGTATTATAAAAAAAGTCATAGTAAACGTACCACGGAGAGAGGAGGACAAGATAAAACGATAAAATAATCGTTTCGGTTGCTTCCACAAATTTAATTATTCGCTCGATGAATTTAATAGAGCTTGTAAATATTACAAACTTATTAATATTTACGTGAAAAATTTTCCATACTGTAAAATTAAAAAGTGTCGACATCTGTGCCGCTATTATGTAGCTAAAAAAACTAGATTTTCATCTCTCGGGCCAAAAATTAAGTTGATGAATGAGGCGTGAACACGGTAATTGGTGTTATACAGTTATTTTGGGTTGTGCAGAATATTAATTTTATGGTATATTAATAAATCGTTTAATATTTTGGGTTCTGGTAGTGAATTTTTACCGAATAACGTAGGTTAAATCAATTAGAATAAAAGTGTTGGTACAGATGTTTACCAATTGTGAAGCAAAACAGGCGTGGTCGATTTTATTTTAGAAGTATTAATACAATACTAAGTATAACAGTGTTTGGCAGTAACAAGTTTTATTGTACCAAGTCGCACCTCTTTATGTACTGTACTTTTTCACGTGTTTAACATTTCCTGAATTGCTCTACTACAATAAAAAGGTACAGATGGTGATAAGCCAGATCTTATCAATGATTCTACGATCACAGTTTTGATTTAATATTGATGAATACAGTACTATTTTTTTTTTTTTTTTTGCTATTTAAAAACTTTATTTGTCTCCTGTCTAGTTTTGTACAGTCCCAAACACCATGCAGGTTTAAATTCATGAAACACCATTTAAAAACTTACAAAAATCTACAAGTTTGAGTTGTTATTTTTGGCATTCTTTATGGCTAACTGTCTTTACTCTTAAGGCGTATTCAAAATTATCTTGAATATCTGGAAATTATAGGCAAAAAATGGCAGTTATATATATATCTTGTAGAAAATTTTTTATGGTTTCTTTTTTTGATATTATAACAAAATAGTTTTTCTTCTTTCTTTGTGAGGAATTCGATAAAATACGGATAGGTTGACAATTAACCGTGGCACTACAGTCTGTATACAAATCTGTAGATGATTCTTTTCTTATAACTCCACTGAAACTTCTTCTGGAGTCTATAACCTAATGGAGTTAACAAGGATGTAATTTTATTACCGAAAATTTATTTTACAAAACTGGAAACATTTTTTAAAGATAATGCTTTTTTATATTCTAAAGTTATTAGAATATTCGTAACGTAATACGGCTAAACTCTGTTTTTGCATTCGTTTCTCGGAGTTTGTCGTGATAAAACAAATATTAAACCATAGTAAGGAATTAATTATATCAAAATGTAGTCTAGTTTCGTGATTATATATTTAATTGCACAAATCAGCCTTTATTATTATTTTTTTTTTGTCATAAAAATAGGTTTTAAAAACTGAATTTAAAATGATTAGATTAGATCTAATTTGAATTATTTAAATAATAAGCTAAATCTATCATTAAACATAAATAATATAGTTTGTTCAGTTATCAAAACAATTAAAGAGTAAAGTCTGGTATAAAATTATCAACAAATACACAGTCATATACTTAACAAAAGTGTCACTTCAAAATCATTAATAAAACATGTTTAAAGTTCTAACTAAAAAAAAATAATCTACTTTCAATCTTTGGCTTTTTGATAATTCTATCACTGAGCCATTATTTTAATCTTCTATTTTTTGATGGCTCTTCTCATCTATCAAAAAATGGAAGGGTAATTTTCCAGCAAAAGGTCATAATACATTAAAGTTTATACAATCAGTGGCTGAACAGTTGCGATATCCATTCAAAAGGACGACGTGACAGAATGACGTCGGTAAGTGACGAAGGAAGGAGGTAACGGTAACAGCCCCAGACGGTCAATCCGAGTAGAGAGATGCGAAAAGTATGACAAAGAACTTTTGTTGTAAGTGACGATTCTGGAATTCTGAAAGAATAAAAATAATTATTATTATTATTATTATAATTTTTATTCAAAAATCCAAAAAAATTTACTACTCGATTTAAATACTTCTAAAAGAGCTATAAAAATTATTAGAAATAAAACAAATTAACCATCATTCTGAATAACTTATCGATATTATTTATTCAAACCAATTAATAACAGAATTTATCATTTTAACATTAAGATAATTTGAAAAAAAATTATATATGATACGCAACAATAACTTTTAATTAATTAAATGTCTTTTTTGTTTGTGATGAAAATTCATTTTAATAGTCTGAAAAATAAATTGTCTGTTTGAAAATGCACGAGACTTGACGACAATGCAACTTTTAATAAAATCCTAATTGAAAAATCATAGTGTAAGAACATGTTAGTTAAACTGAACTCAAAAGAGAGAGAAAGAGAAACAAAATAAAAATAATAAACTTTCATAAACACGAAGAATGAAATAAAGTTCCTGTGATGTAGAAGAAAAAGCATAGGAAATAATAAAATAAAATTTTTCTTAAAATGTTTCTTGCGTTTGGATAATATTAGTGAATACAATTCATTTTCTTTTACGTGTACAAGTTGACAAAGTAAGTCCGCAGCATCGTCGAAAGCTAATTAAACTCTCATTTAAAAGAACATTTATTTTGTCGTCGTTTAAACTTTTTTAAATGCAAAATTCTGCTATTCTACAGTATTTCCCAGAATAAAAATGGAGCTTAAGTGCTTGATCTTCAATGTGGTGCCATAACCAAAGATACAAAAATTCTTTAAAATGTAATGTTTGAATTTTTGAAATAACTTTCAAAATTCAAATAAACATGTTGAAAATTTCAAACAGATTATAACAGTTTAACATATCTTATAATTTTCTAATATGCATTCTATATACAGGTATACCTCGTCTTACGTCGGTAATTGGTTCCAGGAGAGGCGACGTAAGTCGAATTTACTTGTGAAGTTAAGACATAAGTCGTAGTTTCGACTTACGTTGTAACTAAATGCCAATAATGAGCACTTGAAGACCGCTAAATAATAAGACAACACAGAAACACAAATGTTTTCATGTTTCGTTCTCTAGGATTTATGATGATTATATTAACATTTACTGTAAATGTACATATTTTAATATGATTTTATGTGCTTTTAATGCTTTTCTACTCATATTACGACTTCAATATTTGTGACGGACGGATTTAAAGTCGAATAAAATGACTTAAACTTTGATTTTTATTTTTCTATATACTTTTTTGACAAACGACATATAGTCGGGAACAACATAACTCGAGAGCAACGTAACTTGAGGTATACCTGTATTTTGTTTGACTTCATAATGAACATAGAATTATTTTCCTTTGTGAATGTAGGAGTAATAAACATTGGCTCCATTCTTATTCTGGGAAAATATATAGAAAACTAATAACTAACTAAAGTTATTTTATTTATGAAATTGTCTTATATAATTCAATTTTCTATTTTATTAATTTCCTAATATATTAATATTTAATTACTTACTTCAATATTGGAAGGATATCAGACTCAGTAACTTTATCCCAATTCTCTACAATGCCAGGAACATGACCTATTCCCACAACACCGACAACTGCTATTTAAAGAAAATTAAATATGTAAATTCATATAATAATATATTAACATTTGATATTTAAATATTTACTACTGGCTGATGAAGAATTTAGTGGACTGGCAGCTAATTTTAGTGAATAAGCTAAATAGATGTCTCTCTCTTTAACAAAGACTCGACTAAGTGCTGGAAATTCACCAGTCATTTCTGCTAACATCTCTTCCAGTAAGTCTTTCTTCTTACACTTTTCTACTTCTTCTTTGCTGTTGAATAAATTTTTTGAATACTTAAAACAATTATTTTTCATTGTATATAATACAATATTAAATAACATAAAAACATTTGGGGAGTCTTTTCTATATTGCAACATTAAATATTTAAATGAAAATTAAAAGTAATATGATATAAATTATCTTAGACCCATGACAATTTTAAATACCGTATACTTCTTCATTACAAAAAGTTAACGATAATGGCATAAATTGATTAATTCATTTTTTGTGACATTATTTAATTGGCACTCTATTATTTTACAAATATCAATTATTATTTATTTAGTTTGATACAGTGAATTCCGTTAACCCGACACTGTTGGGACCAATGATCTGCCGAATTATCAAATATGCCACTTTATCAGACGGTGGAAGTTTTTCTGGTCTTTTTGATCCCCTGGACACAATTTTATCCACCTTTGTGTGTAAAACTGTATAAATCCTCCTATTATGATTGTTTAAAACACCATTTCAATTTTTCCAGGCTATTCCTACTCTTGTTTGGCTTGAAACAATAACACACTATTCTTACTTTGTGCTGTGTATACTTTTATTGCATATACAAATGTAATCTAATTATCAAAGTCCACGAATAGTAATGTATGTCATTATTTCCATGATAATTATTAATTTCAAGTGTGCTAAATATTTCTACTTCTCATATTGAACCCATTCACTAGCATGTTTGGAAAAATCATGCACTAGCCAGTTAGTTTTACCTAGTATAGCATCATGTTGTCTTGGCTTTTGTCATCTCTAAAAAAAAAAAACCCACACTTCTTTCCAAGAACCATGTTCCAAGTCCACTTTTACATGAAAGTCTTAACTCCAGACCAACCCAGTGCACTGATAATTCTCCACCGAGTTTTATATGCCAGGTTAATGGAATTTCACTGTACTTATTAGCAGTTTTTTAATATTATCTTAATATTTAGTTATCTTTTTATCATTTTACACTAAAATATTTTCCTATTATTTTTATTATTATAATTACAGTAGAGCATCATTTGTTCATCTCTCAGGAGACTGGACCAAAAAGGTATATAATCAAAATTGAAGCCAAGATGCATTCAAAGTTTTATATATATATATATAAATACAAAAACAAAAATTCAATGATCAAGTGGATAGATGTAATTCAAATACCTGATTAGTAGTAATAAAAACCAAAATGATTTTAGCAAAATGCTCTCTACAGATTTTTTTTTTGGTTGTTAGAATGCCCATTAAGAATTATTATGAGTTCTGTATTAGAATTACTAATAGTACATTTGAATAATTTCTAAAATAAACTTCTTTTATTAAGAAATATTCTTTATTTGTAAATTCACCTGCTGTTATAGAATACTATAAAAATATAGACTTATATTGTGATTATTTCACACCTTATAGCTTATTATTTACTGCTAATCCTTCCTTTTGAATATAATATACAAAATGGGATCAATTTTATATCATTCAATTCCGTGAATGTGAAGAGAGGTACAAGAGTAAAAGAAAGGATTCAAATGTACCAGAATTTCTAAAACAAAGGTTCTAGAAATTCTGAGTACATTTTCAAAAAAATATTGTACTATCTTTTATCATTGTCAGTGAGGAAATAACATATGAATACATGTAGACATATAAATGAAATATTTCCCCATTGAATGGAATAAGAATGTTCTGACCAATGTAAAACAATGTACAAATGTAAAGCATAAACAGCACTACGCTGCAATTAATTAATACAAATCAATCAACTCAATGTAATGTTCATACTTAAACAAAAGAAAATTTAATTAGAATTCAAATAATGCAGAAACTATGCATAATCACAAAAAAGTCTGTTAGAAATTTAAACTATAATTTAAATACTACAGAACTTTTATAAACTTATTAAAATTACCTTATTGGTTCTTTACATGTTAACATGTACCATGCCAGACGTAACTTTTGCCACCAAGACAGTGATGATAAAGCTCTTTGTAATGTTATCTGGATGGGCCTATCACCCAATTGGACTAAACAGCCAGGTACCTTTTTAGCCTGAAATAATAATTAAATTATAAATGATCTTTATAATTATATAATCAAAGTATTTCAATACTTTATAATTTAAAAAAATGACTAAAATCATTAATATATATGAAACGGTATGATGCAACTTACTTCAGAAAAAGCTCTACGAAATTCACCTCCTGGTGCCATACCCAACTGTTTAGTTAAATGAGCAGACATACTCAACAAAAGTAGATACATTACTCCTTGTATTAAGCCATTCTAGAAAATAAATGTTGATATACTTTTTTTTTGCTCATAGCAAATATATTTACAAAAATTAACAAGAAAGAAATCTTTTAAATATACATGGTGATTCAAGTTTCCAAACAAACACAGATCACCCGAAGAGATGTACTTGCAATGTACGTGTACACATAATATCAGATGTGATAATATGCTTTCACCATGAATGATGGGAAAGCATTCATGTATTTATTAAATGGTGTTTACACACATTATTTTGTGATTTATAAGTGACTGCCTAAGATAAAACTTTTTTGCATATATATGGAGAATTTTGAATCGTGCTGTATAAGACTACAGTAATATCTTGGTTTTCGTTGACTTTAGTTATGGTTGGTTTTGGTTTTCGCCAATTTTTTTTGCAAAAAATTTGTCTTGGTTTTCGTTGGAATGCCCATATGACCTCGCTGCTAATTTTGCTAAAAAAAGGGCGACCCATGCATTTTCCTGCTCAGTGTGGCATTGTTTCTCATTGTGTGAATATTACTCCGTGCGTTTAGCCAAACAATTCCATTGCTTTTCTTTCCTTTTAGTTCCATCATGGTACCAAAGAAAGTTTACAGAGCCAGCAGCCCTTCGAATGCCATGTTAAATGTTCATTTATTCTTCACATTAGTCTTTTATATTCATTTTATATTAATTTCTTATTATTTTTAGTATTAAACACTATATTTATTCTCTATAAAGTGTGTTTTTGGTATGTATTTTGGAGTGTCTAGAATGAATAATTGGATTTACATTAATTCATACAGAAATAATCGCCTCGGTTTTTGTCGGTTTTGGATTTTGCCAATTGTTTTCGGACAGATTATCGACAAAAACTGAGGTGTCATTGTATTTTTATCTCTAATAAGTTTATTTTTTATTCTTTTAAAAATTATTCATATTTTTAGATCTTTCTACATTAAAAATAAATTATTAATACATAAAAGATATGTAATAATTACAAAATTTTTAATAAATTACGTAAGTTTGATTTCTAAAATACCTGTTTTACTGCGGCTCTCAATTTTTCTAAGTTCATATTCTTAGATTCTTCTAAAACTGTTTTTTCATCTAATGAAAGAATATTCACTCTACTTTTGCAGAGTTCTACCATTACAATGTCTGGTTGAGTTGCTCTGATAGTCTAAAACAAAAAATAAATATTTTTATTTATTTTTAAATAAAAATTTAAATATGTGCAGTTATAATATTATAACTATATATGAAATATATACAAAATGTTTGTTTATTTTGGAAGTGTCTTTTAAAGTTTAACAGAAGTCCTTCATCATTGAATCTAAATATATTTTTCTAATTAATGCAATTCATGTTTAAATAATATATATATTTTTACTTTGAACATTGAATTAAATCTTTAAAGTCTTTTATTGAAATCTGCATTAAAAAAACTATCAATTTAAATAGTGAAACCAATTTTAAATATGAGAAGATTGTAAGATATACAAAACTAATATAAATGTAGTCTTGTTAAAGTCTAATTATTATAAAGAATTTTAATAATCAAACTTCGGTATCATGAAAATTACTACTAAGCAATTAAATTACTGTATACTCTCTCTCTCTCTGACTACGTGCCATATCAGGACTCCTGACGTCGGCAAACACCTGGCGTAGGTTAATAGATGGTTAGTAATGCGCCAAGGTGTATCATGGAGGAAATTACATCCAGAGTGGTTCCCCGTTGCCTTCTCTGAGGAGCGATGTTACGCGAGGGGAAATGCCTTCCGGGAGGTCTTGTAAGGGAAACTGGCTCCTATTCAGGTGTTACAAACACGGAGAAAACCCGGAAAACTCCACTTGGCCAGCCCATCCAAGTGCTGCGCAAACCCGCGACCGAACTCCCAGTGTTTAGTGACAGAACTACTCGGCCACTGGTGGGAACTGTATATTCTACTTATAATAAATTCTAAAAATATGAGAACACTATTTTTTCCTATTTTCTATAAATTTTCAATTTCTTATAATCTTTTATAAAATTTAAGTTTTGTTTATAAATTAGATGAAGAAAATAGACAAACAACAACAACAACACTACTAATTTGTTGAAATTAAACCAGACTCTTGCACTTTTTTGTAATCTTTCAAATTAATAATAGTTAATAAAGATCCACATTCACTGAATTAAACTTTAAAAAACAGCAAATATTCCTTAACAGTAACAGTAACAGTTCATAAAAATTTGTAAATATTTTCAGCACTTAAAAATACCTTTACCACGCCACTAATAAATTTTACAATATGATAATCATCATCATCATCATCACATCACATTTTTATTAGTGAAAGTATTTAGGGATAAACTCTGCTACAGGGTACACTTGATATAGAACCCTGTTTATATCACCAAAAAAAAAATTATAAATTTCTAGATTAGATAAGTATTGTTTTGAACAAAACAAATATAAAAGTTAGTTTCATTAAATTCTCTAAATAGAATATCTATATTGTGTTTCCTTCTTAAGTTATCTAACACATCACATTCTCTTAAAATATGAAACAAGGAAAAGTTGTTAGAATTAAAAAAGATTTATTGTGTTGTAAAAGTTTATTTTTGCCCGATTAAAACTCATTTAAATATTCTTTAATGATCCAATCATTAAAGAATATTTAAATGAGTTTTAATCGGGCAAAAAGTCTTCTTTTGACACGTCACTTAAGAGGGAAAATATGATGTTGAAAATCTATGGTAAATGAAATTAATTTTAATTATCAAAAACGTATTAGTCCTGACAAAAGACTTTTGTGTATCAAAAATATTTGTTTTTACACTATTGTTAACAAACTGAAATTCTAATTGGACTACAATTTGAAAAAATTTTAGACCTATAAATTTCCACTGTTGTCCGTCTGTCTGTCTTTTCTTAATCTCGAGAAGGGTTTAGATAAATGAAATTCAAGACCTGGTATGGAAAGCTTAGTGACAAGAGATTCCGATTAACTATATACGAACTTCTGATGCAAACCAGAAGTCACGTTACTTCAATTCAAAAATTTTCCCCCGAAAAGAGTTAGCTAAATGACTGGCACGATTCCACTGCTAATGCAAAAGTACGACATGCAGGAGCAAGACGCTACAGTTCTAATTTGAGGTAAAGAGCATATATTTTAAATTAAATAAATTAAAAATAACTGCAGCCCAGCATTGTGATGATGTCACAATAAATAATTGCTTGTTGTAACTTTTATTTATATATTAAAGATTTTTATTGAAATAAAATAACGTGCAATTAAAAGAATAGCGTAACTTTAAAAATTAGTTATGAAAACTTCTTTTACGTGTTTGCCATGTTGTTTACTACAGATAGCACATTTGTATCTTTCATATCAACCAGCGTGCTCTACTAGTGGCTCTCCACAACAGTAGAATTTATTGTTGCTTAGCTCGGCTGCAAGTTCATGGCCACGAGCAAAGCTCCTCTACCATTATTTACCATATTTTGAGCACAGGCACCCCAAGTTTCGATCATGCAAATAATATATGAAAAGTGGCATGCACTAGATGCATTTAAATTGATTAAAAAAAAAGAAAAAATTTATCATTATTTTATAGTACAGTTAAACTTTTATACAAATTTTAAAAATGAAACAATTACATAAAGGAAAATGTAATCAACAACCAAGTATAATTTTCCTACCATAAGTTTTAGTCAAAAGGTGGAGGCGTAATCAACTAATTTTATTAAATTAGTAGCTTAATATAGCCTAAAAAATCCAGCATAGAAAACACTTTTTTTTTTAAATTTTTGTTATAAATAATGTAAATATATCTATTTTTAGTGTGAGCCACAAATGGTACATGATAAGTGAAATTTAGAGTAAAATAATAAACTGTCATGTACCATGTGCAAACACTAGAGAAAAAGGAAAATAAAAAAAAACCTACAACAATCAAACTCATCATAAATATCATCTTTGTGCTCTAAAAACAATTATAAATGCACAACATGCATGTTTCGGGGAAAAATATGGAAAAAATTCTTTACATAGCAAACATGTAAAATGAATTCTAAAATAATACTACTGTATTCTTTACATTGCATTACTACAAATACACTTTATTTTAAAGTTTTGTTTCTTATCATAAAAATTACACAAATTTGAATAAATAGAGATGTAATTTTTACTTTTTTGTAAGAGAAAAGTGTCTGTAATTTTTCTAATGTAATATATTGTAATTATTATAGCAAAATAAATTTTAAAAAGTTACTAACTGCTGCAACGTCCTCTTGACTACTTAAACTAAAATGTGCTGTTCCAACTAAATAAACTTTGCTTCCCTCTGGTGTTCTCAGTAACGTGACTGTTTCGGGTAACTTTGGATTTTCTTCACGAATTCTCCACACTTTCTGGAAATGACATCTTGGATCGTCATCCAGTTCGGCATTATCTTCTAAGTCGGATTCTGAACCACTTCCGTCCATCTCATCTATAATATAGTAATGAAGTAGATTATATTTGACATTAAAAAAATTTATAAAATTTTAATTATAAAAACATGTGCAAAATTCGAAAATAACCAATAAAATAATATACAGTAGAGCAGGGGTGGCCAACTTTTGTGCACATAAGATCTACTTTTTATTGTAAAAATGTGTCGCAATCGACTTGTTGTCATAGGCATAGTCTAAGTGGGGAGAGGGAAGTGTGAAATACATACTATATGTTTATACACTGTTTCAGTACGAAGTGCACTCACTGCTTATGAGTCGAG
Organism: Centruroides vittatus; assembly: GCF_030686945.1. Classification (NCBI taxonomy): domain Eukaryota; kingdom Metazoa; phylum Arthropoda; class Arachnida; order Scorpiones; family Buthidae; genus Centruroides; species Centruroides vittatus. The sequence continues at coordinate 293,614 of NW_027122505.1, read as the reverse complement.
TCATAACTGCATGCATACAGTTGCGTTCGGTTACAAATATAATACATTAAGTCAAGACATTGCTAGCAATCGACCAAAATTGGCTTGGTGATCGACGTCGATCGCGATGACTAAGTGAGGCCCTACATCAAGAGAGTCATCGACTTGTTGGCCACCCCTGCAGTAGAGCATCGATTATTCAACCCCCGATTAACCGACTTACCGGTTAACCGACCGCGTTCTAGTCGGCAAATTCAAATGTCTGCTAATGATGTGGCGCTACAATATTTGGTTATGTCTTGGCTACTTTAATTATTATTTTTGTTAAATTTTTGCATGTTTTAGCTGGCAGCACTGGCTCGACCATGATAGGGAGGCTAGTATTTAAACCAGGCCTAATACACTACACTAATAATGTATTTTTTCATACTTTTCGGTTATCCGACCAACCCCAGTCCCCAATTAAGTCGGATAATCGATGCTCTACTGTATTTTAAAAAAGTGAAATCATCACTAATGTAAAAAGTCCTCAAGTATTAGACAACTGCTTGCTAATTATATTAAAAAGAACCAAGATGTGTAAAACGAAGTTTCTGATGGGACAGAGCGATTGGTAAATGAAATTTGAGAAACATTCGAATCTGTAACAAGAGCTGCGCGTGCATATTCATAGGGTATTATTCATATTACGCTTGAGGAAGAACTCACAGCAGTTTGAAAACATTTGTGGTAAACTTTTTCTTTTGTTTTTTTCATCACACTGGATACAGGTTCTCGGAGTATGTTATAAAAACTAAACATTAACAATAATACAGTACAAATGCAGCTTTGAATGAGGTGGTTAGAATTGTAGTGCTACGCAACTATGTATTATTGTTATTATTATTATTATTAATTATTTTCTCGGTTTCCTTTTTGTATGTATCGGGTTTTCTTGGTTTGTACCGTGTCGCGTGGAATTTTCTTATGATGTCACCTTAGGATACGTGAGAAGCTTTCTGATTGGTCCAGAGTGGGACAATAAGTGAAGCGGACTTCCGGAGAGCGGGAAATATAAATTGAGGGACTCTCACGATTGAGGACACTTTTTGGCTGCTTTTGGATTCGTCGAGGAAGGTTGCCGAGGAAGGGTCAGCAAGGACGTCGGAGTTAGACCGGGAGAACAGGAGTCTAGAAAGGGCGACCACTTTCAGTCGGGAAGCACAATCCGTTTCCATCGTAGTGTAATTGAGAAGTATCAACGAGGGACGTACTTCTGGTGACGTAAATTACGTTCAGGTATCGGAAAGAACTATTAGTTTTGTGAATTAACGTAAAGAAAAGGAACGCTTGGAACTCGAGATCGTGTTGCATTTACTTAACATAATACCGTGATTCGTCGAAGGCTAATATATGCAATTATTGTATAGAAGGAAAATGTGTATGTATATATGTATATAGAGTATTGTAAATTTCGTTAGTTTTAAGTCGTGTATCGTGTAAACTTGAGGGTTAGGAAGCATCTCGCGGTTATTGTACTGTTAGAATAAATTACTGTTGTTTCGCCAAATTCGTGCACGTGTAATTGGTCATTACTTGAGTCCTTAACATACATCCTTATTACATCCGTGGACTTAGATCCATCGGATAATCAACATTGGCGTCCGCGACAGGATATTGATCGGGTTGTTTGTTGTAAAAGGACCGACCAAACGTGCATCTTGTATTAACCCCTCATCCTACTGCCGCTTATATCTGTAATTATAGCCATTGGAATTGTAAATTATATTATTGTAAAACCAAAAGGTTTCGGTAAACTATGGATGAACAAATTACCAGCGGATCTTCAGGGGCAGGGGAATTGGGCAATGTGCCTATTGTAACGGGATTTATGGGCATGATCCCATGTTTTTCGAACCTGCCCGGAGATATTTTAGATGTGAGTAGGTTTTTCCAAACCGTCGAGAACGTCGCGTCGTTGGCAAGCTGGGATGAGACTGTGAAGGTCACCGTAGTTCAAGCCCGCCTAAAAGGTGAGCCCTTGTCTTTATTTTTCGATTTAAGGGACCAGGGCGTCATGAGCTATGATGAAATAAGGAGGGCTCTTATAAAGTGCTTTGGTCGTAAAGAAAAAGAACAGGACCCGTTTGATCAGGTATTAAAGATCTCCCAGAGAAGAGGGGAGAGGGTTTGCGAATACGGGATTAGGATTAAGTCGTTGTTTTCACGAGCGGTGACGCGCAATTCTAATTTAGCGACGCTTCGCGACAATGCTGTTAAGGAATGCTTTATAAAAGGACTACTAGCGGAGATTAGGAGGCAGGTGATGCAGAGGCGGCCGGACACCTTGGATGAGGCGATAGTAAAGGCCGAAGAAGAAGAGGAAATCGAATCGGCCTGCAACAAACGAGGTGGGATAAGTGAGGTATGCGCAAATGTTGAGCATGAAAGGGGGTTGGAGAGAAGGGAAGTACAATTGGGTAAGCGTGTAGAGGAGTTGGAGACTCAAATAAGGAGTTTGACCGAGTCCATGGCATCTTTACTCGAGCACATGAAGGGGAACAATAACCGCGAGAGGTGGGGAAAAGAGCGCCGTTGTTACACGTGTGGTGAAATAGGCCATATTTCGAGAAAATGCAACAAGAGAAGAGGTTTAAACTAGTCAGAGGTCATTTGAAAGGTCAGGCGAATGACCGGTTAGTTAAATTAGAACTGACCAGAAAGATCCACTTGTCAGACCGGGGGTTACCGATTGTAAGAGGTGTAATCCTAGGACGTGAAATTGCTGGTCTAGTAGATACAGGTGCAGAAAGGACCGTAATTAAGAATGAATTGACTGAATATATCAGGCGTGAAAATAGGAATTGGGTGGTCCCAAACAATTCATGTATTAGTGGGATGTCGGGAGCACTCATAAACAGTGATGAGGCCGTAGCAATCGAGTGCTGTTTCCACGATGGGAAAAAGGTATGCACGACAACACCAAGTGTTGGGTTTCCTGAAAGGGCAGGTTACGAGATGATCATCGGGATGGACATTATTTGCCAGCACCCTGGGCTGTTGGTGGGGATCGAATCAGTGGTTAAGGCAGATAAGCAAGGTCGTGAAGGGAGATTTTGTATTAATATAAATAGTGAGGTAGGGGTGGCAGAGGTAGAAAGAGAGGTGTGGAGATTGGATCACCTAGATGAACCGGTTAAGAGGAAAATAATAAATATTTTGAGAAAGTATCCGGACGCTATTGCTAGCGAAATTGCCGAGTTATCTGGCACTAGCAGACATATGCACTCTGTTAGCCTGACGTCGGAACGTCCGGTCAACGTTAGACAGTACCGAATTCCGTACAGTTACTTACCTGGCCTTAAGAAGCAAGTTAGTGAGCTGATAAAAGCAGGTATATGTGAGGAGAGCTCATCGGAGTGGAACTCTCCTATACATGTTGTTCCTAAAAGCTCTGGTGAGATTCGTATCACTTTGGACCTGCGAAAAATTAATGATATAACAGAACCCCAAATATTCCCGATGGCTCGAATAGACGACATCTTATCCCAACTTAATGGGAACAGATATTTCTCGGTATTGGACTTAAAAGCAGGGTATTTCCAGATTCCTCTAGATCCCAAGGTAAGACACATATTTGCGTTCTCCACACCATGGGGAAAATACCAACTTTGTAGGATGCCTCAGGGTGGGAAGAATAGTGGGAGGTTTTTCCAATACATTATGACGAAGATCTTAGCAAAATTTGTCGGAAATAGCTGCTTTGTGTTTCAAGATGATATTGTATTATTTTCACAAAGTTTGGAGGATCATCTTGAGCTTGTCGATCGAGTAATTAGTACATTAAGGGATGAGGGCCTAAAATTAAATCCGAGTAAATGCCAAATATTAGCAAAGGAGGTGAGATATTTAGGACATATTATTAATAGCGAGGGTGTGCGACCTGATCCCAACAATGTTGAGTCGATCAAGAAAGTGGAAACACCTCGTAGTGTAAAAGAGGTCCGCAGTTTTCTCGGTGTGGTTGGATTTTTTCGGAATTTTATCCCGTCGTTTTCCGATATCGCTGCTCCATTAACAGAACTCACCAAGAAAGGGAAGAGATTTTTATGGAGCCCAGAATGTCAGAGAGGTTTTGAAAAGTTAAAAGAGGCAATAGCAAGCCCACCAATTCTAGCTCACCCGGATTTTGATAGACCATTCTATTTGCACACTGACGCATCTGACAACGCGGCAGCTGCGGTGCTCGAACAACGGCACGAAAAGGGACTGGCTCCGATAGGCTATTTTAGTAGGAGATTTCAAGGGGCAGAAATCAATTATTCCACAATTGAGAAAGAATGTCTAGCAATTGTTTTAGCCTTAAGACACTTCAAATTTTTAATTCTAGGCCAAAAAACGATAATACTCTCTGACCATAAACCCCTTGTGTTCCTTAGCAACATTCAAAATGGGAGCAAGCGTCTGACTCGTTGGATAATGGAGATTATGGACTACCATATAGAAGTCCAACATGTGAAAGGCGTTGACAATAAAGTAGCGGACTTCCTTTCGAGGAACGTTAACGGGGTTCATCACTTCGATGTTGAATCTACAAGGGCTGTAATCCCTAATAGATACGAGATTGGTTTATCACAGGATCGCGATGAAACTTTTGGCCCCATAAAAAGGGATTTACTGAGAAGCCCCGGGAATAGAAATATTGGGAGCTATATGCACCAGTATGTAGTAATAAGCGAATGCCTGTATAGAAGAAGCCTCTTGAAGTCCCGTGACAAGTATGTTAGCCAATTATGCGTAGGGGAGGATCTTGCTAGGGAAGTGATTAAGGCTGTTCACGAAAACAATCTGTCGGGGCATTGGGGCGTGCGAAAAACTATAATTAACATTGAGAAACACTATTATATTCGGAATTTGAGGGAGAAGGTCGAAGGTGTCATTAAGACGTGTGAAAGGTGCCAGAGGCATAATGTACACAAAGGAAAGGCTCCTTTCCAAGAAAACGAGACGGCTGAGGCACCTTTCCAAAAGATTGCTGTGGATATAGTAGGACCTATCCGCACATCGAGCAGCGGTAACCGATTCATCCTTGTAATAGTAGATATTTTCACTCGTTTCGTCGAAGCACACCCTTTGAAGGACCAAACTGCATGGTCTGTGAGTAATACAATATTTAATGAAATCGTTTGTAGGTACGGTGCCCCAGAAGTAATTATTTCCGATAGAGGTACCAACTTTCTATCATCTTTATTCTCGGACTGTTGCAAGTGGTTAGGAATTAGGAGGAACATTACTACCGCTTATCGACCTTGTGCGAATGGCACGTGCGAACGGGTGAACAGATCGTTAGTCGAAATGATAACTAAATCCTCTGACGATGGGAGAGTCGAATGGGATGAAATGATACCTTCTGCATGTTTTGCCTATAACAATTCGCACCACACTGCCATAAATGAGTCACCTGCCTTCCTCTTGTATGGTGTTGATCCCCGTACCCCTAATATCGAATACCTGCCTGATGATATGTCTACCGATGAGCGTAGGGCATTCCTGGTCACGAAACTCCGTGCATTACGGGAAAATGCGAGTATCCATGCGCGAAATTACAACAAGAAAGGAAGGGATTATCGAAGCAAAGGGAGAACATTAGTAAGTTTTTCGGAAGGGCAGAGGGTTTGGGTGAGAAAGAAAGGTGTTAAAGGGAATAAGTTTTCTTATAATTATAAAGGACCCTTTCGGATCACCAAGGTGATAAACCCAACTACGTATCGTGTGGAGGGTTGCAATATGAAGGATCAGGAGACTGTCCATGTCGATCGCCTAAAACCTTGCTATGGCTATCCGATTTGTAATAAGAAAAAAAAGAGGGAGGATAGAGGAATTGTACTGGAGGATGATGATGAAGTCCTGGATGATCGGTTGGTGAGGAGACGTGGGGTGGTCACTAACACGCAAGGTGTTGACACAAGTGGTGTGCAGAAGTGCACTGACCTTGAGGTGCGTAAGAAACCTTATAACCTACGTGAACGCAAAATTGATTTCCGTAGTTTGCACTACGGGAAGTGAGTCGCTTGGGGGGGGAGATATGTAGTGCTACGCAACTATGTATTATTGTTATTATTATTATTATTAATTATTTTCTCGGTTTCCTTTTTGTATGTATCGGGTTTTCTTGGTTTGTACCGTGTCGCGTGGAATTTTCTTATGATGTCACCTTAGGATACGTGAGAAGCTTTCTGATTGGTCCAGAGTGGGACAATAAGTGAAGCGGACTTCCGGAGAGCGGGAAATATAAATTGAGGGACTCTCACGATTGAGGACACTTTTTGGCTGCTTTTGGATTCGTCGAGGAAGGTTGCCGAGGAAGGGTCAGCAAGGACGTCGGAGTTAGACCGGGAGAACAGGAGTCTAGAAAGGGCGACCACTTTCAGTCGGGAAGCACAATCCGTTTCCATCGTAGTGTAATTGAGAAGTATCAACGAGGGACGTACTTCTGGTGACGTAAATTACGTTCAGGTATCGGAAAGAACTATTAGTTTTGTGAATTAACGTAAAGAAAAGGAACGCTTGGAACTCGAGATCGTGTTGCATTTACTTAACATAATACCGTGATTCGTCGAAGGCTAATATATGCAATTATTGTATAGAAGGAAAATGTGTATGTATATATGTATATAGAGTATTGTAAATTTCGTTAGTTTTAAGTCGTGTATCGTGTAAACTTGAGGGTTAGGAAGCATCTCGCGGTTATTGTACTGTTAGAATAAATTACTGTTGTTTCGCCAAATTCGTGCACGTGTAATTGGTCATTACTTGAGTCCTTAACATACATCCTTATTACATCCGTGGACTTAGATCCATCGGATAATCAACAGAATCTTATCAAAGCTGTAGCCCATGCTCATAGGAGTAAAAAATTTTTTGAAAAATTAATCGCCTACATTTTATGGGCTAACCTACTCTACCATCTGTTAGTTATTAAATAAATTTGGAATAAGTGGAACCGATGGCCACTATCCGTCTGAACAACAAAATAGAAATTTAAATAAAAAAAAAAAAAAAAAGGTATTTTCTACTGTAAAGAAGAATTTACACATCTTCTCAAAGTAGAAAAACTTTCTAACGTTCTTAGATTTTTTACTTACAAAATGTTTCAAAAGCATTCCACTTTAAATTCAAAATTTAATTCTTTAAAAATACTCATTTTTTAAATCAAATTTCTGATCAAATTGTTATAAGAAGAGATAAAAGGGTAACATCACAGGTATAAAGTATATTTATTTTTTGCTTAAAAAACATAAAGACAATGCTATTATAAAACAAACAAAAAAAAAATGGCCCGAAGAAATAGGTAAGCGGGAGAGTAATAATTTGGATAATATAATTAAATAAAATGTCCTGCATCTTATATCAGATATCTTTGACCAGGAAGTAATATACTTTGGAATTTTTCAATGAGCTATAAAAGTTATCATCATTATTAAATATTAATATTGTATTATTTATACTTAAAAATAATTTATTTTATCGAGATAATCTCATACCACATAACAATTATATTTTTTTAATAATAAGTAATCGACCTTCACTATATTATTATTTTATTCACTAGTAGTTATCATAATTAGGATGAGAGAATAACTTATATATCTGGAGATTTATTATAAATTTTCATATTTGTTATTAAACATACATTAAAAGTACGGTCCAACCTCAATATAGCGTCCTTCTAAACTGCCAATAAATACCCGTGAATGGATCTTCCCGATAAATATTAAATACAGAACCATTCTGTAACTGTGAATTACTAAATATATGATTTTGCATTGTAAACATCATCGTCGTCATCAAATGACATATCAACTTATTAATTAGATTTAATTAAAAAGTAACAGATTTTTATAAGATTTAAAAAAAATAACTATATTTAATAGTCAAAATTTCCAGAAGTCTTTATTTGGATCTTTCAAGCAAAAGATACAAAGTATTTTGTTAATCTAGTAGAAAATAAGTGGCAATAATTACAAAAAATGACTTCGTGAACAACTGTTTGCTACATTTATCTTTGATGCTCATAAATTTATTATTATATCAGTTTATAAACATTCAGATATCTTTCATTGTTTTTATAATTAAATAATAACTAAGTACTATTTGCTCTTTTTATACTTGAAAATTTTCAAAAGCTTTACAATAATGTCTCATCCACTTAATATCAGATATTTTCTTTTAATTTGTGTTCATACATTTGCTTATTCAATGATATTTAATTGCTTTGACAGTATATTTTATTACATGAAATAACATCTAAATTTATTTGTTTATTTTCAGATCTATCATCACAATCTAATCTTCATTTGTAACTTGTCTTAAAGCAAGCAAAATAATCACGATGTATTATTGTTTTAAGTTCTTAATTAAAGATGTCTTCTCTGAATTCAAAAATATGTTTATAAATATTTTTTAAACTAATTAAACTTTATAAACATAAAAATAAAAGCAATTTAGCTTGGACAGTTATTCTAGTTAAATACTTCCATGCACAAAAATCTAGAACTACTTAAAATAAGTAAGACAAAATCTCTCACACTTTGTTTCTAGCAGTTTAATCCAAAAGAACAAACGTTTTCAGCTGTTTTAAATGGTCTTCTTCGGGTACAATGGCCGTTTTCGACCGTTTCGAATGGCCTTCGAGTTTGTCATATCTAAAAAAGGCCATTCAAAATGGCCGAAAACGTTTGTTCTTTTGGATTAAACTGCTAGAAATAAAGTGTGAAAGGTTTCATCTTACTTATCTACTTAAATAAATTTCTTTTAATTTCAATAGTTACATTTTGCAGAAAACAACAGTAAAATCACAAAATATATTTTTTCTTAAAATAATAGTAAGTGATAGTCCATAACTTATGTAATGCTATTTTTATACTTTTCAACTACCGTCCCATCCCTATAACACTCTGTAATGCTGTCAACGCCTCCCAATTTCAAAGTTAATTAATACATCAACCCCCTTAATCACACTAAGGAATAACACACAGTATAGGGTAATAAATATTACATTATTTTATTAGTTACATGTATAATGTACAAAGCAATGGCATAAACAGTATAGTTCACTATGCAACACTTCAGAAACAAAGATGAATCGTTCTGTTACCCATGGATTGAGGCTCTAGCATTACATAATGTTTTTGTAAACACCCTCACACCCTTACCTCTTTGTAACACAACAATTACCTGCATACCCATCCACCTATATCTGTATTATGTAATATACAGATAGCAATAGATTACTGAAAAACTAGAAACTTCTTGTGCTTTCAAGTGTTTTTTATCTTTACAAACAACATATTTCTTTAATCTGTATCATATGTTGCAAATACAATTTTCTGACAATAAATATGAACATATAAATAAATTTTTATCCCTGCATATTATGCTTACATAGTAAATTTAGTTAATAAAGTAATTAATTAACAGTAATTTTCAATTAATTTGATAGCACTTTAGCTCATTAGTGATTTGAATAAAAAATTTATTTATTTTATACATATCGTTTATCGCTAGGTTACCTAGCCTAGCTCTGTAGTTTAAGTCTTGGTTTGTGTGAAGTTTTTTAATGATTTGATATTTTTTACAATATTTTTCTAATGCAGCACAGTCCTTAAACATATGAAGTAATGAAAAGTCCCCGGATTTACACCAATAACAGAATTCTTTTTAGAAAAAACAGAATTTTAGAAAAATCTATATAAGTGTTATTGATAAATAAAGAGAATTTGTTAAGTCTGATTTGAATTAATAAATGTTTAATATTCATGTTTATATTAGCAGTTATGTTGTTCGAATCTGTAGGTATATTTAGAGTTTCCAAGTACCAAGGATGATAAACCAAATTCAATATTAAATTTTGGTCATTTATTATAGACTGTGATAAGGCTGATTCCATCATTAGTGTACAGCCGTATTTCCAGTTATCCTCTGAGTTATCAAATATTGCACTTGAAACACCAAATGATTGTACCATGTGCTTGTATTTGAACTTGAATTGTTGATTCGGGTACACATAATTTGATGTATAAATTTTATATTGTCATCGTTGGTATTTATTAATCTGTAATAGAATTAGATCGGTCTCTTCAGAAAAAAAAGGGAATAGTTGATATCTGTTCGTTTCTGCTCTTATGGCATATCCTGGGGCTGTTCTTTCGATTTTAAACAGTTTACGTAGGTAGTAATGTGAAACTTTTCCAGATAATAAAATAAATCGAGCGCTCGTGTCGGACTAGCGTAGGAAAATGAAGGAGTAATTGATACATTAAATGTTTTCCATCTGAAGTTTTAGATCCGTAATTTTTAAAGCTGAACATAAATAAATAACATTGTTGATAAGTAGATTAATTTTTGTAGTAAGGGCTTTCAAATGTAACTGAAAATTTCCATTCCAATTAAAGGTAATACCTAGATATTTTATGTTACTAACCAATTCAAGAGGTTGCCCATTTAAGTAAAAAGATTTTTCTTGATTTGCTAATATTATTTCTAAAAATGATTATTTTTGATTTTGATACATTAATCGATAAATATAGAGAGTTCAGATAATTGTTTACCTTGTTGATCTTACATTGTAACGTTGCACGAGTTGGAGCAATTAGTACTAGGTCGTCTGCGTAAAGTATATAACGGAAAGTATGACCATTGAGGTAAATTCCTTCTGTCTCATTTAAAAATAGGTTATCTATTTCATTAATATAAAAATTAAAAACATATGGTGATAGTGGCTCACCGTGGAGTACACCACGTTTTATAGATATTTCCTGATAAGTTTGATTGCCACGAATAATATTAATTTTGTAATAGGAAAACAGATGCATAATAGAATTGGAAAATTTATTTCCAGCACCAAACAGTTTTAATTTATTAACTAAAGTAGGAACATGTATGGAGTCGAAAGCTTTTGAAATGTCAATAAAGGCTGAATATACAGTAGACTCCCGTATAACGCGAATTCATACAACGCGATGAAAAAATTGCGACTAGTTCTCATACAGCGCGATAAACAGTCCCGTATAACACGTAAGATAAATTTAACATTTTCACATAGTTTCTGATTTTTTGTTTAAAAATGCGAATGTATGCACTTACCTGTTGTTTATGTATGAATAGTGAAGCCGATAATTTAAAGAAGTAGTGGTTTATAAAAAAATAATAATACATACTCATTTAAAGATATAAGAGGAAAATAATTTTATTCAACTTAAAATAAAATTATGCACTTCACTGTTTAACATTTATTCACTATCGGAAGTATCAACAAATAAGTTCCAACGATGCCGTTTTGTTAATATTGGTTGTACAGTACAGATTTATTGACAACCGTTACAATTTACAGAATCCTGAATTTGCATAAATTGATCTGTCATGTATAACGCGATTTCCTACAACGTGGAACGTATCCCCCGCATTATATGAAAGTCTACTGTATTTTCCTGCACTTTTTTGTAAGTAAATCTGAATTATTGAAGTTAAAAAGAATATAGCAGATTCGGTTCCCTTGAATTTAATAAAGGCAAATTGGAATTTTGAAGTCAGTTTTTGTTCTTTTATCCAACATTGAAAACATGCTGCTAGGATTGATGTAAAACATTTTCTTACGATCGGTAGAAGAGCTATTGGGCAATAATTCTCAGGTTCATTCCGGTTTCCTTTTTTGTAAATCATAAGTATTTTAGCCGAGTTCCGAGATTCTGGAAAATTCAACAAATTATAATAATAATTAAATGAATCGAGTAATATTTGTTTAGCTGACGGTAGCAGTAATTTTATAAATTTAGCAGTAATTAAGTCAATGCCTGGAGCCAATTTTGATTTCAGTTTACAAATTGATTCTTCTAGTTCTTCATAAGTAAACAGGGTATCTAATATTTCATTATACAGATTTGTTGATTCCATGGGTGGTAACTTTTCAATATTGGGAAATCTGTTGAAGTAAAGAGACAAAGTTGAGAAATCAATACATGACTGTCGTTCGTAATCTTTTTTCTGTTGTTTTTGTATTGTTGTCCAAACAAAGTGGTTATTTTTATTCAAAATCAGCCGCTGTTGTAATTTTTTAAAATATTTTATCCTTTTGGATTTTAGTAAATTAAAGTATATAGTTTTTAGTTTTTTGTAGTCATTAAATGTATTGTTTGTATAGAATTTTCCGAATTGTGATAAGGTTTTGTTCTTCTTAATTTTTAAAATATAACAGTCGAAGTCGAATCGAGGATTTTTAAATATATGAGATTTTGTATTGTTTATTTTATGTATTTTTATAAAATTTTTTATTGTATTTTCCAATTGTAAATATTTTTCGATTCCATCTTCTAGTCCACTACTTAGCATATATTTAATTCTTTCACTAATTTGTAATTGATATTGTTGATAGTTGTAATAAGTTACTTGGTAAGGTACGGGTTTATTTTTGTAAACTTGATTTTTTGCCACTTCGATAGAAGTTCTTACAGGAAAATGATCTGATAAGTCACAATTTAAAACTTGTATATCCGTACATAGATCTGCCAATAATTCAGTATTGTCAAATCAATTACTGAACATCCAGAATTAGTTATACAAGTGATTTCTGATGGATAATCGTTTCTTATTCTTCCATTCAATATATATAACTGTAGTTGGTAAGTACAATTTAGTAATTGGATTCCTAATTTGTTATGTTTTTTATCCTTAGGCTCTCGTGTGTTTCAAATCAGCATATTCGGTCCCCTATATTCCAAATCCATTTTTTGTGCTATTTGAGCATTCAATTCTCCTATCATTAGAACATATGGGAAAATATTTTTCCATTTTTCAAAATCATTAAAAATATCATTTAGAGTCTGTAGTCGTTCCGGTGGTACGTAGACCGGCATGATTATTATCAATTTTTTATCTAGAAACTTTATATCTGGATTAGTAATTTGTAATGATACTGTTATATAATTAGTGGTTTTCTGAATGAATTTTATTTCTCCAATATTTCTCTTTAGTATCAAACTTAGTCCTCCGTATGGATGTCCTGGGCCCAGTGCCGTAACTAGGGAGGTGCCAGCGATGCCCAGGCACAGGGCGTAGACCCTGGGGGGTGCAGAAATGACCTGGATCAAGTTTTGGGTCGTAGTTACAGACGCTCGCACCGGGCACATAAAAGACTAGTTACAACGCTGCCTGGGCCGTCTGATTTTTGTGCTATTGTGGATATAATTTTGTATTCTTCATTATTTTTTTTATTAAATCTTCAATTGGAGAGGTCATCCAGGTTTCTGTAATATCCAGTATATCAGTGTTTCTTAATAAATATAAGAAATCGTTACTAGTAGTTTTCCTTATTAATCCTTGACAGTTCCAGTTCGTTATTTTTAGTTGTACATTTCCCTAATTTCCATCCTTATTTGTTTCATTATTCACTTTTGTTTTTATTATGGTCTCTGATTTATTGAATTTTCTTGTAGGATATACTCTAAAAAATCATCAGTGTATACTAATTGATTTTGTATAAAGCTTTATGTAATTTTTTGCGATTCATTAGTAGATAATCATCTCGTAATTTGAGTTGAACTTGTTTTTTTAAATCAATATAATATGGTAATAGTGATTTTCTTCTATTACGTGAGTTTTTAACTAAATCGGTTGCCATATTTACATGTTGCCACTCTCCCAATAATTTATTTCGTTTCAATGTATTAAATGTCATTAAAATATTATTTCTCAGTTGTTCCAATTTCAGAGTTGAACATTTAATATTAATTTTAGAATTAGGTATACTATAGATAGATTTTACGTCTTCATTTTCATTGCATGTAATCTTTAGAGAGTGCGTCGAGAAATTCAATAATTCTTTACGATTTACATCCGTTAATTTATTTGCATAATCATATATTATTAGTTTATTATTATTTATAGCATTATTCAAAGTATCAATCTTAAATTGCATTAGTTCTTTATCATTACGTAATTTGGTTAGTTCTAATTCAATCTTTTCATTTCTTTTGTTAATAAATTGCAATTGTTTTTTAAAATTAATTATTTCACTATGAACTATATTAATTTTCTCTCGGATGAACGAAAATTGTTTCAGCATTTTTTCATTACTGATAGTAGTAAGTTCTACAATTTTCAACCATAGGTCTGTAGTTGAAATGTCTGTTGTTTCCATAGTTGTTAGCTCTATCGGAGGGTTTAAATTAAATCTCTCACCTGTCTGAGTTGGCAATTCTGTTCTTATTTCAGTGTAGTCCGTGATAAGGTTTGTCTCCAACTCTGATGATGTTGCATTGTTAGTTGACTACTTCAGACAATTTAATGGTGGGCTACCTCTCTTCGTTGGTGTTTTCTGCAACAGTCCTGGATTTGATTTGATTCCGAAGATTAATAATAGTAGTGGAATTAACTTAAGATTATTCACTTTAGTTGAAAAAATTACACAGTTTCCAATTATTAACAATTATACCGGACTTGGATGAAGTGAGAAAAAAGTCACCAACCATAGTGATGATCGGAGAGCCGCCCCCTTTCACCTTTCTCTCTGATTTATTATAATTTTGATAATTTGACCAAAAATTTCACTAAATAATTAAATCGCACATAATTAGTATAAATTTCTTTATATTTTTTAAATAAAAATATAAAGAAGAATAAACAGCACCTTACCGTATTTAATTTCAGGGGGAATGGTAATACATTTTGTATTCAATTTGTTTGAAAAAATATTGTATAAAGTGCAGTAATTGTAATTACAATAATTGAAATAATTACTTACAATTACCACTAAAGTAATCATATCACTAAATTAAACTAATGCCTTGACGTGATATACAGTACTACGGCTCCACTAACTCCAGTAAAAAGTACAGATATTGTGGGTTCAGCAAAGCGAGCTTTAAAATTAGAAATGACTCATTGGGCTTTTTTCTATCAATCAATTCATTTTTATATAGTTTATTTATTTATCCAAGTACTGTATATAAATTGACATTAAAAAATAAAATAAAATCTAGATCTGGTATAACAGTTTGTCATTTCAGAATTTGGAAAACCGCTCGTAAGGAAATTTTTTAATCAATTAATTAAATTAATAATGTTAATTTTCAGTTATGAATATTAATGATTTTTATAGCATAATTTAATTCTGCAAATGTTTAATTTGATATGAGAAAAATTCTATGATAAATAACAAAAGAATTGTAACACGAATTACAGTACTTTAATTATTTACAATTAACGAAATTCTTCGAACAGAGCTAAAACATTTACATAAATCAGCGAAAACATTTAAATTAAAAATATAAAATAATCATTTAATCAAATATACATAAAAAAACATTTTAAAAATAACTTCGTATTTTTTAATTAAATGATTTAAAATAAAATATTTCTAATTTTATTTGATTTAAAATAATCAACAATTACCTTTTAGATGTAAGTTACATTCAGATATATTTAATATTTCACTTATTTAATTAAACCTATGTATGTAAATATACAAAGAGTGAAATCAATATATTTCCACTGTGACAAAGTTTACCAAGTGAGAAAATTTCACTCTAAAAGAAATAAATTCAATAGCTAAATATAATATTGTATTTAGTTTTGTTTTACCCATAGGTTACATCTAAATTTATTAGAAATGCTTTTGTATAATACATTTATGTCAATATAAAATTTAACATTAAATGATTTATTTCATACACAGGCATCTGCCGAATGGCAAACAGGTGATTTGCCCCACTAGATCAAGCCTTCTAATTGTGGATGAGAGGTTTTGGAAGTTCGAATCTTTTAATTAATTCTCTAAGGAATGTTTGAAAATTCTATTCTCTGCATCACTTAGTAGACCAGTAAATTATCTGATATAAGCTTGCTTAGCCTAATTTAAGCAATATAGTAGAGCATCGATTATCCAACCCCCGATTAAGTGACTTATCGGTTAACCGACCGCGTTCTAGTCGGCAAATTCAAATGTCCGCTAGTGATGTGGCGCTACAATATTTGGTTATGTCTTGGCTACTTTAATATTATTTTTGTTAAATTTTTGCATGTTTTCGCTGGTAGCACTGGCTCGACCATGAAAGGGAGACTAGTATTTAAACCAAACCTAATACACTATACTAATAATGTATTTTTTCATACTTTTCGATTATCCGACTTTTCAGTTATCCGATTAACCCCAGTCCCCAATTAAGTCGGATAATCGATGCTCTACTGTAATTATGATAGTAGTAGTATAACAGTAGATAGATTAATAATGACATTCAATGAAATTTTATTATTTTATACTTTAACTTCATTAGTCAAAGCAGATACCTAATTCAAAATTAGATTCAATTTAGGTCTATATTTAACTAGCAGGTAAGCCCAGTGTTGCCCAGGCAACAAATAAGTACAAACATTAAGATTATTTCATACTTCTAACCCTTCTATTATATTATATTATAGTATTTGATTTATATAACTACAAAGATTATCTTATGTAAGTGTTTATCACACCAAGTAACCAATGTAACGCATTTTAAAAATTCTTTAAATTGTGTACAGTAGAAGAAGAAAATTTTTAAAATGTGTTAGAATGGTCACTCGGTGTGATAAACCTTTACACAAGATAACTTTTGTAGTTATATAAATTAAATACCATGATATAACAAATATTAAAACAAAAACCATATAAAGAGTTGGTTATTTCAGCCTACTATTGTCATATTTATAGATACTCAAATGGTATGAAATGGCACAATTTCTTGGTTAACTAGACAGTAATTATAAATATGATAAATTGAACTTTTTAAGATATATTTTTTTTCTAATATTAGCTCTAACAAACTGTTCCATTCACAGATGAATATCAAGTAGTAATCTGCCAACGAATCTAATTTCGTAAAAAATGAACCAAATATTTAAACTCAGCACCCTCAAAAAACCACTTAAAACATATTTTGTGCTTGCCAGTAACCTTGTATTATGTAATTTTCCTATTCAAATGCCACCTTAACACTGGTCCCATAGAAAGAAGGAACTGCTGCAGAAGTGGATTGAAGTTAATTTGACCAAAAGTAATAGTTGACCTCCACCCAGAAGATAGGATGCTCAACAACTACAAATTAATACTGATCTACTATTAATATTTGAAAAGTGATTTGTGTTGGATAGGTTGTGATGGCTCCAGCATGTGATCAAAGTTGCTATCCTTAATATCTGAAAGACTTCATATAAGACTTGTTTAAATAAATAAAAAAATTGTTAAAATGTGAGAATAAGTACTTTTATGCAATCCCATAAAAGAAAAACAAAAAAATACTGGTGAAACCAGGCTGAAAAAGTAAAGCTCAGCAAAAACATCTGAGTAAAAGAAACTTGAAAGTTGTGGCACAAGAATAGTGGAAGCAGATTTAACAGTAAAACTCAACATGTAAATAAAGTGCACATTACACAGACTACAACTATAGGAAATTTTGAATGAAGGAATGTCACAATATGAAATCTTGGCATAGAAAAAGACTTTAAACTCTACTTTGTGCCTTAAAATCATTGCATGTATATTAATTTGGCTGAATGTTAGAATATCTTTAAGCAGTATGAGATAATAAGGGGAGATGAAATCAGGGAGTGGGCAGGCTGTCCAGATTTCGTGATAGTTAAGTATGTCCTCAAAAATATCGCATTTACAGAAAAATTATTAGAATTGGTTTGGTTTATTTGGATACGGCAATGCGACATGTAAGTAATTTGCCAAGGAGGATGCATCCTGAAAAAACTTACGTAAAGC
The DNA here is from genome assembly GCF_030686945.1 of Centruroides vittatus. NCBI lineage: Eukaryota > Metazoa > Arthropoda > Arachnida > Scorpiones > Buthidae > Centruroides > Centruroides vittatus. The sequence goes on along the minus strand of NW_027122505.1, from coordinate 275,859 downwards.
TGGCCCCTATTTGGATGTTACTAACATGAGGAAAACCCAGAAAACTCTGTGGCCAGTCCATTGGCCATGCACGAACCCACAACCAACTACCGGTGTTTGGTGGTTTTATAGACTCAGTTACTGGAAGGAATTTATTGGGCTAGAATTTCAAAAATATTGTAGACCTATAAATTTCCACTGTTGTCCATCTGTTTCTGTCCTTCCTTACTCTCAAAGAGATGGCCCAGGCCGAAGGATCCGTCGTTGGATGGGAAGAGGCGGAAATCGTCAAACAAATATATTCTCCAACTTTAGCAAAGACGGCAGAAAAAATAGAAATTTACAAGAGTAGACTCGAGAATAGATGCATTAACGCCAGGGACGCCGAGGGATTACCGTCAGCTTGGAAATTTGCAATTAAGAGACTTACAAATGGCTCATGATTTGCGATGTGTTTCGTATTTGGAGAACCTTAATATTTTATTATCTGTTAAATGATTTTTAGCGTGTACTAATAACTTTAATATTGTTATGTGTTTGTTAATTTACATTTGGGTATTTTTTGCGCTTTAATTCTAATTTTAATTAGTTGCTCCGTTGTCGGGTTTTTTGAATTTAAATATTTTGTGTTCCATTTTTTGTTCGTCAGTTTAACCCTGAAGATGATCTATGGAATAGATCGAAAACGTTTGTTTTCTTAATTAAAAATTCCCTCAGCAACTTATAAGGTGGTGGTTATTGGAGCTCTACTGTAGTTTAAAATTATATCCTTTTTTGTAAGAATTATATTATGTTAATTATTTTGTTAAATTTTTTCAATAGATGGCACTACATGTAAAGCCAGCAACCAAATATAGAGAGAAATTAATTGATATATAGAAATCTGATCAATAATTTGGGATGGGATGTACAACATTAACTAAGTTAGAAGTATTTGAACATAACTGCTGAGTTTCATTGCAACTGGTCAAACAACCTAGACATGCATAGCAAACAAACATTCTCATTTATATATATAGATTAATACACTTTAAAATTAAGATTCCAAGTAATATTTGTTTAATTTTATTACAGTAGTTATTTCCTATTGTTATTTACAGTATTAAATTTATTGCAATTGTTTTTTTAATTCAGTAAGAAAATTAAATTAACAGGATTTAATTTATCAGAGCTGTAACTATAAAGAACTATGAGGTGGCTAAGCTCTCTCAGCTTAGTCGGCAGTGCCCTGTATAAAATATGGCATAATCATGGCATCCACAGAGGGAGACAAATGGGATCAAGCAAATATTTCCGTAAATAATAATCGAGATATGCGACCTTACAGTCTTAACCATGGGACACTTTGTCTTAAATTTACAGGTTGGATGGTCTTGGCCCTCATCAGGTAAAAAACTTAAAAATTTATTGATGTAATTATTTGTCTCCAAACTTTGTTCCTCCCTGGAAAATTTTCTGCAGTCATCCACGTATACAATCTCTGCTTTCACTTTTGTCACATAAACTTAGGTAAATGTTATGGTTTTACACTTGGACTGTAATTAATAGGCCTAGTGCTGGCTGGAAAAGAAAAAAATTTCTGTTTGTACAGTCCCGTAACTGGCTATGGGACTGTAATTTACATATCTGATGTAAAGGAAATTTATTTTCAATATTATTATAAAGCAAAAGTTGCTTATGATGACATTCACTATACTGAAGCATAGTTTTATTTATGAATAAATACCAATCATAAATGACTGGAGAAGTTTTTGAACAAAATTTAAAATTATTAAAATATTAAAAGAATTTATATTCTGAATATATCATTTCAATTATAAAATTTTTAAAATTTTTTCATATATTAAAATATTTCCTTATTAAAATTTTAATAAATATAGATTATATACCATTATTGAAGTAACAATATATCAAAAACTATTCATCGTAAAAAAATGCAGTAAACAATTTTATTATTCTATAACAAACTAGCAGTCTTTACAAATACATCCCAATAAAAACAAATATAAAGAAATAAAATATGTTTGAAATAATAAACTTATAAATTTTTCAAATGAAATAATTATGATTCTTTTTCATTTCAAATAAATAACATAAACAATCTACACTCTCTGGACACCTGTAACTGGCGCATAACGCGTATATATTGTATATCGTGGGTGACAAATGTTTTCGAACAAGCACATTGCTCTTCTTCAGGTCAACTGGTTAAGGAATTCCCTGGACAGAGTGTATGTTATTCGGTGGGATCAGGAGTCATTCCGCCAAAGCAGGTCGAGCCTGACAGGCGCAGTCATGCGCTGGAGAGGTAGGTGAGGGTTGGCATCTAACAGGGATTGCCAGGCCAGAGATAGACTTGGCTCTTCCTTCCAGTTGATGCACATGGCTACCCGGCCGGCGTTATAGATGGCTATAGTTTCTAGCCACCTGAGATGTTCGTGGTGGGTTGTGTTTATGATGACTGTAGCATTTTTGAATCGCACCTCGACCTCGGGATCGGGTGCAAATGTGGCAAGGGCTGTGGTGAGTCTCCCGTGCCAGATATCCGCCTGGTGTTCTCGTATACGGGTGATTAAGGAACGCTCGGTCGAACTGATGTATAACAAGTCTTCGTTCCATCTGTTGTCCCTGATAGAATACATACCGGGGAGTCTGGTGCGATCCGGAGGGGGGTCTTTTTCATTCCGTAGGATACGGAAAATCATAAGACATCTTCTGTATGCTATCTGTATCTTACGTTCGTTGGCTATCTTCTTATACACTGTCTTAAGGTATGGATTAAATGTGATGGGGACCCGTGCCGAACTGTCTGGTTGCAAGTTGGCATTACTATTTGCGGTGGAGGCATGCTTTAGGCGTTGGTGCCGTTCGACCAAGCAGCGTGTCGGAGTCGGGAACTCATGCTCGGTTGCTAACTTTCTAATGCGGTCTAACTCGGTTGCCAGGGCTTGTTTGGTTGACGAATGTGAGGAGTGTGGTTGACGAGGCTGGACCCGCTTCGGCGGAATGACTCCTAATCCCACCGAATAACATACACTCCGTCCAGAGAATTCTTTAACCAGTTGACCTGAAGAAGAGCAATGTGCTTGTTTGAAAACATTTGTCACCCGTGATAAACAATATATACACGTTATGCACCAGTGTAGATTTCACCCCGGTGCGCAAGTTGGAGTCATTTCTGTGTTAACATAAATAATCTTTCATAAGTCAGATTTTAATCATTTTTAGTTACATAATTCGGCTACATTTCACGATCCAATTTTAAAAGTTCTAGAAACACATTAAAAAATAGAAACAGCTTTTATATACTCTAAATACTCGATTTTGATTAATTGGAAATCGTATAAAAGTTCTTAAATAAATAAATTATATATATTACCTTGGCAAACTGTTTCAAAAACAATAATAAATATGTGATTTGTAAATGGATGCTTTTGTTACTTCAAATAAGAAATTGTATATTTTGTCTTATGACTGTACTAATATAGACAAACAAATATATAAAAGAATTTTATATTTTATGAAATGTATATTAAACATAAATTAAATTATGAAGAAATTACCATCTAAAAAAATAATAAACAGTATATTAAACAATTATTAAAAACAAACTTTCAATTATACATATAATATCTCTCGGAAAAAAAATCAGCTAACAGTATAACATTATTCGAAATTTGAATTAATTGTTACTAAATTATATTATAAAATTTTTCAAATAATCAGATAATTAAATAAGTAAAAAAAATACTTGATTATTTACTTTTTAAAATACCTTCCGGATTTATTAAAATAGGAAACCGAGGAACGGCACATTGCATTTTATTAAGGTAACTTAATCTGACGGAGCAGCACAAGTTAACGTTAAATGAAACTTTGATGTCTGAATCAATAAACTGTTTGAATTACACACAGGTGGCATGCAACCGTACCAGATTTCACTGTTAAATCAGTAATAAATAACAAAAGAAAATGCTGATATCAAATTAAACTATAATTTATAATTTATGGAGAAATTCGCAACTTAAAAAAATAATTTTAATTTTTTACGGGAAGTTTGAAGTTTAATATTTTTTACATTTTTTAATTTAATCGTCATAAAAATAAAATTCGCAATATCCCCGTGAAGTTTAATAATTATACTTTGCGATTATAAATTTGATATCAGAGTCTTGAACTTTAAAACACCAACAAAAATTGAAGGTTAGCTTAAAATAGATATTTGTTGTTAACGCATCAGCAAAATGTAGAGATACGTAAAATCATGTTACTACATTCTTTACAAAGTTCTATTTTTAGACATATTTAAAGATTTCTCACGTATATCTAAAACATTTTGCGATTAAACATAATTAATAGGAAAACGATGGTAAGCAAATTTATTTTATAAATTTATTCAAAGTTTTCGAGTTTAATCCAAAGATAATTTAAATTTCAAATGTTTATCGCGTCTATTATCGTAAGGATTTAATATATATCAAATTGATATAGATTATCAAATAATTTAAGATAAAAATAAAGTTTTTTTTGGGGTGATTTTAGATTTTAATTCAAAAATCAATAATACATTTCATGTAATTTTCATATAAATTTCTTATTTTTACATAGAATGGAACATTAAATTTTTAATTTATACAATATAACTTTTTAAAAAGTCAATAGAAAATTTTTTTATTACTAACACTTTTTGCTTGTTTTATTATAGGATATTCTGATATTGATGATTATTTATTAAAATGAGAAATTGGACTGTGAGTCACATTAAAAAACTCTCAAATTCAAATTACAAAGTACTATAAGTATAAAACTGTTTCATAAAGAATTTATATTTGTTTTCGGTAAATTTTTTAGTTTTTTGAATTCGTGCGATAGGTTTTGTACCTAAATAAGTTCGAGTCTTTTTGAAAATTGCATTACATAACCTTTGAAAATTCGGGAAAAGTTAATTATTGTCGTTTAAATATCAAACCTATTATTATTAAGATAGCACTATTCCCCCTATCAACTGTCATTTTTGCATTTTGCCAGTGGCTTAGCGTGGGTGTCAGCCGCCCGGGGCGGAGGAAAATTTCGCTGCCCCCTTATTTAGGTATTTTTACAAGATATTATTATTTATTGTGAAATTTTGCCGCCGCTCCCACTACGCTACGCCACTGCACTTTGCAAAAGTTCTAAAGAAATGGCAATAACAATTAGAAATTAGTGACAGAAGTGGCAAAACGTGCTGAAGAAAAACACTGTCCACGTGTGTCAGAACAGTGATGAAAGGGGCCGAGAATAAGATTTCCTTATGACATTTTCTTTACTATGACATTCATTCATGTGATCACTTTCCTAGAAATATACTGGTACTAAACATTGGGTACCCATTTAAAACATCGAGTATACAATTTGAAAAATTGTAAACGACAAAAACGTTCAATCTGTGATTACCTGTTTTTAACTGAATGCTCTTTCTAAGGAGTTATTGTTTTCAATTTTTGAAAGCTCAACAGGGAATTGTAACCCTTTGCAATTTTACATCAAGTCAGACCCAATTCATTCTAAAGAGCTCTTCGCAGCAATCGCAGTGGTGGAAGAATTTTTTCCAGATATACATACAGTCGTGTTTTTTAACATTGTAAAAAATAAGGAAGATTGCTGTGTTGGATGAAGGAGTTGTAGAATTAAAAACCAGCCGAGGAGGACATTATTTTTTGTTGTTGAAATGCATAATGGTCTTTTGCATGTTGCTAAGTTTAATTGCTGAATAAACGTAAGGTAGTATATGTTTTGTTGTTGGTTGTATTTGAACCAAATGTTTAATCGTCTAAAATACAGACAAAAAGGCATCCGATATATGAATATTTGCAATAAATTTATGAGATAAACTTAAATGAAGGATTCAGAAACATCACTTCAGGAATAAAGGTAATCTAAAAAAATGCACTTATCACAGAATGGAATAAAATTAGCCCTGAATATACTACAAAACTGGTCGGTTGATACTGAAGAGATTCAAGACTGTACACACAGAGGCCGAACTAAATATTAAATTACTAAATTCCATATTTCTGATAATAGCTTTTTGATTTGTTCAAATATTAAATTGCAATGCAAAAATTGTAGAAACCAATCACAGTTTTATTTTTTTACATATGTTATTGTATAGGCCGCGTTTCTTTATGCAGCGAGAGTGTAGCGAAACGACGTCACGAGCAGTGTCGGCCAATTAGAAACCAGTTTCAGTGTGTTCGCTGTAAAGCGCTTCTCGAGCGCTGCATAAAGAAACGCGGCCATACAATTTTAATTTTTACTTTATATTTATAACATGTGCTCATTCTTTGTGTTATAAATAAACCAAATAAATTCAACCTTACTTTTTTTTATATATATGATTTGTTATACATCTGTCCATATATTAAATTGAGTAACAAAGTAGTTATAGGTTTTTGTAAAATTAGAACAATGTGCCTATCTGGCAAAGCTTTTATTTAGGAGGACTAAAAAGAAAAGTTGGAAGTGGTTGAAGCTTTGCACGAGTGAAATAGTCATAATAACGTGACTGTTTATTCAGACTTATTTTTTTAAATATATGATCAGAAATTTTACAGAAATATAAAACTATTTAGACAATTCTTATGTGATGACATTAGCCAATGAGAAATCATGTTAAAAGTTTTTCTCATATTAAAAGTAAAAGCAAGAATTGAAATATTAATTTTTGTTGTTGTCATTTTCAATTTCCTTTTGGTCGAGTGAAAAGTCTAGGCAATGCTGGGTCTATCTGGTAGTTTTCTATAATTCTTTCCATAAAACTATAGATTTATAGAGAACTAGCACATAGATCCAGATTCTATTCTATGGCAGATCCTTATCTATCAATTCAATAATTTCACACATTCAGAAATCTATTACTGGAGTAATAAAACGCTATGTTTTGAACATCAGAGAGACATTAGAAACAACATTATATAGAGAAACTTAACAAAACAGAGTAAACGATAGTCTGATATTGGATTTGAGTAGGGTTTCTGTAATCCTACACTGTACTTACCTTAATATTTTTCATATGAAACTCTACAAATGATAATTTAAGACAATTATATATCATTTAACATTAGAAGATGTTATAATTTTGTTCAAAGTTTCTCTGCCAAAGAACATATTCCATTTATATTCCATAAATCACGAATATTGCAGTCTTGAAAATGTTATAATGTTAAATTTAATCGCGGCACTAGATTGGAGTTCCTTTTTTTAATATAATATAATGGAAAATATTAATAAATTTATATTTAAATTAAATTATTAAATAACAAAAAAATATAAATAAAAGATTGTTCAAAATAAGTACAAACTGAATTTCTTTAACTTTATAAATAAGGCAAGCTAACAGCATAAAGTGTATCTTTGTTATATGCTAAATGCAAATTAATAGTATTATTCATTTACTGTATACCGTTTATAGAAAATGACTTTTTCATGAAATTTTGTGGATTATCTACAAATATAGAAAATGTATAAAGTTTGGAAACATACACGAATATGAATGTTACTTTTTTAGCCTATATAAAGTTTTATATGATCTAAAAAATGAAAATTTAAGATTTCGCCATTAAGAAATTTATCACCATGAACAGTTTTATCAATATCTACACTATAAAAAAATCTTTATACTATTTAATTTTAAACTTTATTTAAAACTTACTTTCGTCTGAAGATAGACAACTTGTTTCTTCTTCTAGAAATTCAATAATTTCAACCGTAGAAGCATTGATAATTTCGTTTGAAATATCGTTTTTATCGTTCGACTGGGAATTACTTTCGTTTATTTTATGCCGTTCGTCTGCACAAGTATCTTTTTGTAGCGATTCACTCAATGAAGAATTTATACTATCTACTGCTTCATCTGTAAGGGAAGGACCATCCATTATATGTTCTGCAGAATGAGAATTAGAAATGTCGATCCCAGATTCTACATTTTTATCGCCGATTAACTTGTCTAGATTTTCTACTTCGGGAGATGCCGAATTGTTCAACGAATCGGGTGTTGTAACTAAAAAGGAATTCAAAAGTCTGCTATTTTCATTCTTTTGTAAAGGATTTGATTCATTTACAATGCTGATATCTCTATCTGCTTCCGGACTATCCATTTTATCTTGACTTAAATTACTTTCTTGAAGAAATTTATCTAAAATAAATAATTTTACAATTAGAAAGCTAAATAATTTGACTATTTACATATTCTGGGTGTACTATAGATTACCACCTATGGAATTTTAGGACTTTGATTATATATTTGAACTCAGGAGATCGAGACGAGTTCAACGGTACCCTATTTTTGGACCGAGACGAAAAATAAAAAAAGTTACCATACTTTTTTAATGCTCTCACAAAGACGGCACCATAGTTGCTAGTACTGCCATCTTGTGGTAAAGTCTGCAAACCATGACGTCAGACTACGGTCATCTCCAGTAGGGTTAACACGCGATACAAGAGCGGAGAGAGCGACGCGACTTCCGATCATCGCGCGATCGCCATTTCGGTTAATGTTCCTTATGGCAGCGAACATGGCGGCCGTTCCCACCGTTCGTGCTCTCGACTGACCTTCCGGAGGGGAGCCGCCGGCAGGCCGCCATGTGCTAAACATCACTAGTTATTGATTCACGGCAGTTCTTGAACAAAGTAAAAAAAGGGGGGAAACGACTACTAAAGGCAATTTTTACGGCAAGCGACGCGACTCCCAATTGCGATAGCGAGGCCGACTTAGCAGAGAGAGCGACGCAACTCCCTATCATTGCGAGATTGCTGGAAAAAAGTATGATAACTTTATTATTTTTCGTCTCCGGTCCAAAAGTAGGGTATCGTTGAACTCGTCTCGGTCTCCTGAGTTCAGATATATACCCAAAGACCCGAAATTCCATAGGTGGTAATCTATAGTATCCCCCATATTCTTATTCATAAAAAAATTAAATTATAAATTAAAAACCTTCAAATATAAGTTATGGTAATGTTTTAATAAAAATTTTTATTTGTGTTATACTTTCATCAATAAAACTTTTAATAAATTATCAGAACCGTCCAATAACTACCTATTAAAATTTTTTAGGTAATTTAACAAAATTCCAAAAGAAAAGATTGAAAAGAAACTATACAATTTATCATCTAATAGTTTAAAATTGATATATATGTCTGTAAAATGACAAAAAAAAATTGCAGTTTATACATAAATAAATTCTTCGAACCTGTTAACCGGAGTTGTTCTATTTTTAGATTTGCAAACATTTTCACAGCCCCTCCTGGGCTCTTCTTCAGGCTTCGTTGTATAGGCCATTAATGTTCGAATAAACATTCAATTTGAATTTCTTTTCCGAATATTATCACGTGCAACAGCTGGATATTTGTATTGTGCATGCTCCATGCTCCTCCCTTTAAATGCTGTTTTCTAGCAAAACCTGCCATGCACTGGATAGGATCATTTCTTCCTTATGATTAACGCACGTACTACGTAATCCCGCCTTAAATATCTCTATGGCTTCTAGCCGTTTCAATTGCTGTGGGTTATAGCTGGGTATAATGATTTTTGTTGCATGCGTGTCCGCCGTTATCTCTTCTTCCGACGCGTACGTCGCCAGGGCCGTTATACAATACAGTATAGTCTTTTATGTGGGGGTTATGTTAATGAGTACTGTATAAAATGAAATTCTGCCTATATTTGTGATCTGACCTAAATAAGTACCAGATATTTGCCAAGAAACTTATGCAACCATTTAAAACATTGTACTTATTATAACAAATAACATTTTAGTTTAATGTTTCCAAAAATATAGCAAAAATTTTATTATATTATATCAAGTATACCTTAGAAAAAATATATGCAAACCAGAATATTCACCATGGTGAATACCCTGGTTTGCATGTATTTTTTCAAGTAGTTCTCTATGTTTGAAAAGTCAAAAACTGGAGAAGCATGGTTTTCTGGCTTAAGAATTAGATTTCGGTAGCATTAGGAAAGAGTTGACCTAACCAATCACCATCCATGAAAACATAAATACAAGTACTATTGTATATTTTATATATTCAGTTACAGTACAACCAGATAACAACATTTTTCAGTTCTGGCCCATATAAAATATATTATTTTTGGATACAATTAAAGTGGATTAAATAGTATAGCTTGCAGTTTGTGTATAGTGAAACTATAGTATAATGAATTAACAGATTCATCTACTGCAATTCTGCACTGCGCTTGAATTATATCTCTAACATCTATTAATACATACATATTTCTCAGTACAGTAATACCTTAATAAATTTAATGTATCACAGAAAAACAGCACGCTAATTAAAATTGAGGCAATGAAATAAAATAATCAATATAAATTAATCCCAAGATCTTCAAAATACTTAGTCATTTTCTAAATATCTTTTTTGTTGTTTTTTTTTTTATTAATAAAATATAAGTCCAGAGTATAATGAGAACATATGCAATATTTAAAAGCTTATTAAAGAGATTAGACATAAACAAACTTGAAAAATTATGTATTTTTAACAATTATTTTTTCAAGAAATATTCGTAAAGTATAATTTGGATTGTCTATTTTTTCAAGCACGAAGAAAAATCGTGTCTGTCTATAACAGTTTATTGTTTTTTCTACATTTTGACAAATTTGAATACAGGTATACCTCGACTTACGTCCCTCTCGAGTTACGTCGTTTGTCAAAAAAGTATATGGAAAAATAAAAATCAGGTTTAAATCAGTTTATTCGACTTTAAATCCGTCCGCCATAAACATCGAAGTCGTAATATCACTAGAAAAGCGTTGAAAGCACATAAAATCATATTAAAATATGTACATTTACAGTAAATGTTAATATAATCATCATAAATCCTAGAGAAGGAAACACGAAAACATCTGTGTTGTCGTCTTATTTAGCGGTCTTTAAGTGCTCATTATTGGCATTTCCTCCATTATTGGCGTTTAGTTACGACGTAAGTCGAAACTACGACTTACGTCATAACTACACAAGTAAATTCGACTTACGTCGTTTTTCGACTTACGTCGCCTCTCCCGGAACCAATTACCGACGTAAGTCGAGGTATACCTGTACTATATTTAATGTCAGAATCAATATATAAATATTATTGTTTAGACGAATTTTCAACTGCTTTTGATTCTCGAGATTTGAGAATTTTCTTTACCGGATATTTTTGGATTTTGAAGTCAAGATTTCTTTTGATGTTCTCAAAAATTCTTGAGAATGAATAATAACGAAACGATCGTTTTTAATAAAGAAAAAGCTTGGAGGGTCAAATTTGACACGATTCCGGTGCTTTTCCGTGTTATATACATAACAAGCCAGGAAAGTAAAATTGAAAGTCTTCCACTATACATTTTATTTCTGACAAAGATATAATAAATCAAGATAAGATAAAAAATGTAAAGTAATTGTAAAATAGAAAAGTATATTTAGCCAAAAAGTATTTTTATATTACTCACGTTTGAGAAAATAACTTTTTCGGAAACGTAGAGAATTGACTGATCTGATAGTGACATTCTTAATCTTGAAATAAAGTGTTCGGAGAACGAAAAGCTTCCTTCATTTTAAGTCAGTGTGGGTCTTATTGCAGATAAAGCAAATTTTAATTGTTACAAAATCATTGCTTTATTTTCCAGTTATCTCATACTTATTTCCTCTCGTAGTGTTGTAAAGTCTGTGACCGGTTTCGGTTACGAGTATTGTAGTATGAATTTTTCAATTGCCATTCTAAACTTTGATTCAATTTTAATATAATTTTTCTTTTATCAGATTCAGACTTTTTATTAGCATTTACAGTTGTGATTTGAAAAAGTCAAGTTAAAAGCTACAAGGCTCTGAAAGTTTTATTTTATTTTTTGAATTACAAGTACAGAAAGATCATTTTCATCTGTCTGAAAAAAACAGGATTTTATAAAAATGTAAATATGACACCTTATTTTATCATCTTTTGGAAATTTCTATTTTTTATTTCATCGAGTTTCATAATAATTTTCGCATTATTATTATTCTTAACAGTCCGAAACAAAAGTTTCAAGATGCCTTCGACTATTTGTACTGGTTAGCTTGAGGAAAATGTCTCCTGACCGCATACCACAATCTGCTAAACATTTGAGGTTAGATGAAAATGATAAAGTTGAACAACATTCTGATACTCAGATACTCGGAGAGAGAGAAAAATCAAAAAAAGACAGCTTGACTGGACCCCAATGTCATGAAACTGAGATTTAAAAAAATCTCCAATAAAACCCTGTCTAAAAGTCGTGCGTACAAGGAACAGTTCTCTATTACCTAGGAGACAGCAAAGGTGTCTTCCCTGCAAAAAACATTTCTACAGTCTGTAAAGAAATTATAAACTCAAGTGAAAATTTTCTGTGTTTTAATTTCTTTTCATCCACAGTCAATTGTTGCTATATGAGATGATTTGAATTAGTCTTAAGAATATATAATGAAATAAACAAGTCTTTGTATTGTATCATTTTAATAAACAATCAAAAATTTGAATTGTTATAATTTTTTGTTGTAAACAATTTATAAACTCAAGGGTGATTTAGTAAGTTTTTAATACTTTGTGGACCCTCCCTTGTTTTCAATTACCTCCACAGCTCGTTTAGGCATTGAATCAAGCAGGTTTTGAATGTCACTTAGTTTAATTTTGTCCCAGGCATTATACAATGCAACTGTAAGCTCGTCGGATGTGTTGTATTGTTTTCCATGGCGATAAACTAATGCCACAAGTTGACTCCAAAGGTTTTCAATGGGATTAAGGTCTGGACTATGTGCTGGCCAAACCATCACTTCAATTTTTTCATGTGAAAACCACTTTGTAGTACTGGCTGACTTGTGAACAGATGCATTGTCCTGTTGATAGATCCAGTCTTGACCACCAATGAGAGGACCAAATGGGATTAGATGTTCATATAACATAGCTTGGTCTCAGAATTCATTCGCCCATTAATAAATGCCAAATCTGTTTTCCCTTCATATCCGATTGCTGCCCAGATCATTACTGAACCTCCACCTTGTTGTCTACTGGATTTGACCCTGGGATTCTTTCTTGTATCGTGCCAATAATATGCTTGGCCATCCGGGCCATCCAGGTTAAACTTTTTCTCATCTGAGAAAACTATTTTTCTCCATTCAGTTGTCCAGGTAACATGATCTTTTGCCCATTGCAGCCTTGTTGACCGATGTAACTCTGTTAGCTTTGGTTTGGACTTCACTTTCATAAAGTTTATTGTTTTATTCTTTCTCAAGCTTTTCCACACAGTTTGGTGGGACACTGGAGTTGGTAAAACTGCACCTATCTCACGAGTAGACAATGATTCATTTGTTGCAAGACTAGCAATGCAGCGATGATCACGAAGGCTGCAGACTTGGTTTTCGTCCTGTACGTTTAATTTTGCTATAATTATCACCCTTTTTTAGTACATTTTGTACTGCAGTTTGAGATCTTCCAAGTTTTGAAGCAATTTTACGAGTTGGCCATCCTTTTCCCTTAAAGAAATAGATTTTTCGTATTTCACTTTCAGTTAAGGTTACTCCCCTTGGCATTTTTGTCACTTTTTTAGTTTGAATTCTTAGACTCACCCAAAATGTTACACATACTAATTTACATAAATACATGCATAGTGGATTGTTCCATTCAACGGTAATAATCAGTTTTCACCCTTGAGTTTATAAATTGTTTACAACAAAAAATTATAACAATTCAAATTTTTGATTGTTTATTAAAATGATACAATACAAAGACTTGTTTATTTCATTATATATTCTTAAGACTAATTAAAATCATCTCATATAGTAACAATTGACTGTAGATGAAAAGAAATTAAAACACAGAAAATTTTCACTTGAGTTTATAATTTCTTTACGGACTGTATCAGACACCATAGTACTTATTCAACCTACTACATTTTTATTTACTATTTTATTTATCCACTGCCTGTTTTGCAATTAATTATATACAATTAAAATCCTTCCTTTCCAACTAAGTGTTTAAAACAATAATGCTATTAAAAACAACTCATTATTTTAATTATTAATTTCTAAAATTCCTGTAAATTTTCATAAACAATTTCTCAAGAAACAAGAATAAAACCGAATTGTGATTTCTTGAAGGTTCTCATCACAATCTGTAGTTTAAATGCATTAATTTAGATAAATAATTTAAATATTACCAAGTTAAAAATTTGAATTTTTTTAAAATAAAATCATAATAAAATATTCTGGAATCGGTGCTAAGGCTATAAATTAAAAATGTCCATTTATTTATCACGAAAATATCGACGAAAATTTTCATTATAAAATATTAAATCGTCGAAAGATTATTATTTCTCAAAATACGGCTTAAATTTGACCAAACCACGTTTAAATTTTTATATATTAAGAGTATGGTCCATTAAGATAAAATCTAGCCATAAATTCAATCAAACCACAACCCTATTTGTTATGCACGTCATTCACGTCCTACAGGTTATACGTCGTCATTCGAGAAATCTGCCAAATACGCCGGTAGATCGAAAACGTAAAATCGATCGTAAAAAATAAAACCGCATTAAGTAAATTTGTATGTACATAATTTGAAAATTGTTTTCAATCTATAAACTTTCTTAATTCAAATGTGTTAATCAAAGAATTATTATAGTATGGTTTCATTCGAAATATAACAACAATTACTAAATAGTTTGAAAGAATATAAATCTATAACGAAGCAAATCATATCATTCACTATATTTTCAGCTATCTAAACATTTTTCATAAGAAAGAACTAGAAAAACTAAGGAAAACTGTTTGGAGTATGTAAAATATAGTCATATAAATCTTTATATTTCATTCTTTTCCAAGCTTGCAAACCTATATAAAAATTCATCTTAAATTAGAATTTAACACTCTCATATTTTAAAAACAATAATATTTTACTGTAGTAATATACTCTCTTAGTTCTTTGATGATATATCAAATAATAATGTAATATAACAAATTATATTAGAAGAAAATTACACGGCAGAATACATCAACGAAAGCAATTTCCTTAAAATACTTTATAAACGAAGATCGATACATTTTAGTGACGATCTTTTATCTCTCGTAGATGTTTGTCAGTAACTTCTAACAAACGTTAAGATATTTTAGATCAAACGTGGAGAAATATTAAAATTTTATATTCGAGAATATTAATATTGCAACTTTTATATATCATATAGGCTTAGAAATTACAATAATCTAAGAACAAAACAGAATAAATGACACGGAAGAAGGAAAAATAATAATCATACGAGCAATTATTTATCGTGAGGTCGTCGCAATGCCAGGCTGCAATTTTTAACCATATTCTTAATTTATTTAATTTAAAATACTATGTTTTCCGTCTCGAATTAGTAGCATCTCATCCCCGTTCGTCACACTTTTCCCGCAACGGTCACGCCGGTCGTCTACGTAACACCGTTCGGAGGAAAATTTTTTTAATCGAAATAGCGTTACTTCTGGTCTAGACCAAAAGTTCGTATACAGTTAGTCGAGTTCTCTCGCATCTAAGCTTCCTATATCCAGTCTCGACTTTCGTCTATCTAACGTCGTTCTCGACACGAAGGAAGGACGGACGTCGATTATAAAAATATAATGTAATTTTAAAATAATTTATTATAAATACGTAAACACCGAATGAGTAAAAATCAGATTTTTATATTGAATATTTATAAAATAAAAATTTTTATTTTTAAAGTTTAAACACAGGTAAAGAGTTAAACTAAAGAGATTTTGTCGGCCTCGAAACCATTCTCTATAACTTCGTCGTCATTATTTTTGTGCCCGCGACATAATAAATTTTGTTTTCCGATTTGTCATCATTTCAAAAATGTTATTGTTCATTTTATATCTTATCATCAAAATTTAATTGGAATTAAATATATGATACTTAATCAATAACACTTTATTTATTAATAATTAGACATAATTTGATTATATTATTATTATTCCCTCTGTCAAGTCATCTATTGTGTTTGTTCTTAGACTATTTTAATTTCTACGTCCGTACGATATATAAATACTAACGTTACGTTATTAATATTCTCGTTTGATCTAAAATACCGTAAGTTTTATCGAAAATTACTAACAAGAGATAAAGATCGTCACTAAAATACGTCGATCTTCATTTATAAAGTATTTTTAGGAAATGCTATCATTGATACGTACCGTACAAGTTTTCTAATATATTTTGTTACGTTATATTATTATTCGACATATCGCCAAAGAATTAAGAGAATATTTTATATATATTGACTTAAACGTGCAAGTTCACTAGTTTTTGCATTAAGACTTACATTTCCAGTGCAATCAACCTCTTAACAAGCTTGGCAATTATTCAAATACCAACATTTTGACTTAGGGCTGATTCATATCTGATTCAATATCATTGCCACAGTACAGTCATTAAAAACTTATACTCTCATCCTCATTAGTTAAAAACAATCCAATACAAAAACATGCCTTGTAAATGTGAAGATTGTATATACTTTAGCACCATATAAACTTGATTATTTAATACGATTCAAAGTAAAAATTAATATCGAAAGTATTTTTTGCATTAATCTAAAACTCATTACCTTAATTAATTGAATTAAAGTTAAAATCCTAACAAAATTAAATGTAGTAGTTGTAATCCGAATCGAATTTTTATATTATTTTTAGCATTTTGTAATGTTGTATATGGAAGTTGAACAATCAAATGCGCCATATGTTAAATATACAGAGAGCATTTAACATTTAGTTAGGTTTATCCTCGATTTACACGTCCTGTAGATAAAAATTTACCGCGAAACCTCGACACTTTGATCGCACGTCCACGTGTTCGTGTAAGAATTTAATCAATTTCACTTATAAATCGGTAACAATAAAAGGTGATCCCAAATTACTTTACATTCGCTGCACTAATCCTTATAAATAAAGGCTTTACGGATCGCTAATTTGTCATCCGAAGAGGCAATTAAGTAGTTTAAAAAGTACACTTACCAGACATTAAACTATTCGGTAATTCCGCCATATTTAAAAGAGATAATCGAGTAGCGATGACGTTTCGTTCGATTTTGCTATTGTAACTATTACGTCATTAAATCGACAAGCGATTAACTTTTTAATAATTTTTTATATTATTTACCTATTTATATAATACTTTTATCACTAAAAGTGATAAAAACATTTAATAAAAGAGTTTTAACGCCAATAACAATGACGCTCTAACGCATTGTCCTGTTTTAGGTGTTTGGTGCGCGTGGTTAAAGATATAATTGATCGTTCTTGTGTCTTATGACGTGTAAAGCCGAGATATTCCTTTCGGGCCCGAGTATTTTGGGGCTATCCGTAAATTACGTATTGCAGATGTGGGGTGGGTGCGTATGCAGTTAATCGTTACGATGCGTCGCGAGGGGGTGGGGTGTTTATAAAAACGCTACGTAACGCTAGGGGCTGAACTCTTGGGGAACAGAACGATTTATTTTTATTTCTGACGTAACGAACCGTACTGTTTATGTCACTGGTTTCTATACACGTAATTAATAAAGTAATGTAACGTTAAGTACCCCGTGATGCGCAATATTATTGTTTCTCTGTTGACAATATTTCCTAATAAAATAATTTTAACCTCTCTAATAATGCGTGCGAATCCCATTGCCATGAAAATTGTATGGAAATCCTGTAGCCTACTAAACGGTATTTGTTTAATCGAATCTGAACAGTTGTTTTCTTCACAATAAACGGCAGTTGTTGGTAGTAAATATAAAGACGCAGACGCCGGAATCGTTACTCCAGTCATCAAAAGCGTGAACCATAATTAACGTAGCAGATAAACAATAAGGGACTAAGAGAATTTCCTTGTGGAGTCAGTCTGATCGTGTGATCTACGAAATTTGCTAAGGGCGTAATTCCTCGCCTTCTTCCGTTTATAACAAGATTCATCAAACCAAAGGACACAAATTCTGCTATGATATACCACGCCTTCAATTAGCATGTCCAGTCTCTTAAGTCCTTAGACCGTCTAGCATCGAAAATGTTTGGCGATGCCTCGTTCAAGCATGAATCAAATTTTTCGCTCGCGTGGACATTAAAATCCCCCATAACAACAACTCCATCATAATGCGAAGAGGTCAAACCTTTGTTTTTTTGTTTTTTACAGTTAATTACAGATACACCGATACTAAACAAACATGGCTAAATTATAGATAAGTAGAAAATTATTTCATGCAACTTTCAATGGGAATGACGAAACTGTTTTTTTGCCGAAGAATTTCTTTAAAGTTGGGATTAAAATCTGAAACACCAATGATTGCAAATGATCATCCGATAAATTTGCCCTGTACTTTGATTTGAGATACTTCATTGTGGAAAAAGTTTGTGTCGCACATATAGGTGATATATTTGATGATAGGGAAGCTGTGTTTCTGTAAGACGACGACTTCCATGGGCAATTAGTTAATTGCGCGTCAGTAACGGTCTAGGGGCCATTCGTACATGGGTGGTGGCTGTAGAGACAAAGACGACAAGTATCCGACAAAAACCGTTTATTTTAACATAAAATAAACATATACTATGTACAAAATAGTTTGCTTTAGGACAATCATCCGTTCGGACGTCCTGAGCGTCGATGTGGTTCTTCGATGGTCGATCGAAGGTGGCCCCGGGACAATGGCGTTGACGAGTCTGTAAGGCACGGGGAGACTTCGTCAGTTGGAGTCGGGGACACGGTCTAAGTCCGAAGGGGCACGGGTTACGGGTTGGCACAATAGACGAGAAACTTTTTTTTTTCCTTTTTTTTCGCGTTGACACACGGCGCGCCGTGTCAACGCGCGCGCAAAAACCGTTCGGAACAACCAATACGCCGCGGAGTTTCGGTTATTCGGAACCGTTCGGTTATTCGGTAGTTCCGAACCGTTCCGAATAACCAAAACGCCGCGGAGTTTTGGTTATTCGGAACGTTAACCGATTGCCAGGTGTCCTCGATTGTCGGAGATTATATCAATCTCCGTTCTTTCTTTTATCCGTTTTGATTGGTCGTTCTCTCTCAATCACGCTTCCCGAGTGGTTGGTCCCTCGTTACTAAACGTAACGAGGCTTACCTGGAAAGTGAGAAAAGTCAAAATCTAAGACGAATTCGATCTTCCACCGATCGTAGGACCACTTCCTTCCGCGATTTATGGTTTCTGCCTGGCAGTTTGATATAAACAACGGGTGTCCGACTACAAACGACCTTTACCTGTGTTTTTTTTTAAACTAATAAATTTTTCTCTAAATTAACCGTTTTTTCGCGTGTTTCGTGACGGATCAGACCCGTCCGGTACATCACATTTCCATAAAAGTTTTAAACAAATACTGGAAATGACAAAAATAAACAATTTATGTGTTTTAGTTCTAAAAGACAAATAATACACACGTAATACAAATTGATACGATACAAACAACGA
Source organism: Centruroides vittatus (assembly GCF_030686945.1). Classification (NCBI taxonomy): domain Eukaryota; kingdom Metazoa; phylum Arthropoda; class Arachnida; order Scorpiones; family Buthidae; genus Centruroides; species Centruroides vittatus. The sequence goes on along the minus strand of NW_027122505.1, from coordinate 256,405 downwards.
TAGAAAAACTTTGTTTTTTCAAGTTTTTATAAACTAACTCTATTCGGCGATTTTTCCGCAAAGTCGTTAATTACTTTATCATAAAAGTCGCCGGTCGTCGACTCCATCGACGTATCTAAAGCTCTTTTTCTGTCGAAAGCAACGCTAGCGACGACAATTTTTCCTCCGACCGAGTGTTCCTGGCCAATGTATGAATTTGTTTCGTGGGCGAAAAACTGCGCTCGGCAGACCCACCGGTAAATGGTACCGTAAAAATTAATGACATTAAATCATATAATTCTTTTAGTACGTCTTTGTTCGGGTCGACATTAATTATAATATGTTTTATGTTTAAGAGTTACTTGTCAATATGTAATAGTCCGGACACGAATATAAATATTGCGATTCGCTACGTAATTTAGATAAGTCAATTTTGCGGAAAATTTTTTGATTTAATTTATAGAATTAAAACACGCCTGGAAAAATTGTTAATAATTTTAATATGAAAAACATCTAAAAGTGATAAAAATTCTAAAGATTATAATTATATTGACAAATTTTCTTTTAATTATACTGTAATTAAATATAACTTTGCAAAAAAACGTACATAAAAATAACATTGTGTGGTCTGAAGACCACGTGTTCTGTTGCCTAACCGGCTCGTAACCGACCCCTTGGGTGGTTCACGGTGTAAAGGAGGGACAGGCTCTCAGCGTAAAAGCTTCCTGTTGTAAAAGTTAGTGGGAGGAGGGAGATATGTGGTCCAAATATCACGTGTTTTATTGCGTGATCCTTGGGTGGGCCGCAGGGTGAAGAAAGGATGGGCCGCGTTTTCGATGACAACGAAAAAAAACCCGGATCAAGGAGGAAGAGAGGGAGATCGAGCATGCTCAACGGAAGAAGAGGGACTTTTTCGGAAGAAAGAAAGACAGAGATGACGTGTAGACGATAGAGTCGCGAGATTTTTTTTTTGTTTTTTTTTGGTATGTGTTGTTTCTTTTGTTTTAGTGTCTGTTATAGCGAAGGACATAGTAGTGATTGGAAGGACTAAAATAAACTTTAAGTTCCTTGCATTGGAGTCAGTGTGTGCGATTTATTTCTTTGAAGTTTCTTTTTGTTTTGTTCCTGCACGGGGAATACTCTAAAGATCGAGTACTTCCCCACAATTGAATACTCTTTACTTTTTAAATCTTAAACAATTCACTTAGTCAGATAGCTCCCTACCAGTGGCTAAGGGTAATCGTTGGAAGCGTTACACGTGTGTAGCTTCCACCAGCTAAACCGGCTGAGGTTGGTGCTCTGTAAAGCGCATGCGCCAATGCTCTCTGGCTGCTTTACACCATTCAGTTATTCTCGCCGTGGAAGCTGTCTCGGAAGCGCTTCCATTCCGCCACTGACATTCGAATATACAATAGCAATCTTATCGTTTTTTTCACACATATAGAATTTTTTAATAAGATACATAATGCGGTTATAATAAAATATTAATTTTAATTAATTCAAAGTACGTTAAAATATGAAAATTATATTTTAGAAAATACAAGGGAAGGTCATTGGAAGGTGGATGCGGCGCTTCCACCGCTTCCAATGACGGCACGCCACTGGTAGTCCCAAACATAGAAATAAATTTACAAGCAAATTGCTTTAAATTTGGAAACTCTTTTGCGTTCAAAAATTTGTAAAAATCGACTAAGTTCCCTTCCTTGTAATTATCCCCGATTTGATCATTAGCTCGAAGATCAATCATTTCCATTTGAAACCGGCTCGAAAACGTCGGTAACGTTGCAGTTAAATGGATTTTGAAACAGCCGAATTTCCTTTGAATTCGTGTCGAGATCAGAAAATCGCTTTTGAAATTTTTGTTTAAATCCGCGATGATTTTTACTGCAAATCTTGTTGGAAATTGTTCATCAGTTTCCGTATTCGATTCTCCACAGCGCGGGAAATAGGTAAAATTATATTCATTCATTCATCTGACTGTGGTTCGGGGTGATTTTTCTCCACAAGAAATAAATAAATTTCATTTCTAATCTAAAAGAACTGCAATAGCACTTTTCCAAAGCTAAGCCATCGAAATGCAGTATAATACGAAAAGTCAACGGAGTCGGATTCAATTTGTTGGAGAAAAGATCGAAAATGGCGATGATTGAGTGCGTGTGATCGAATAAAACTTACGACAGAAACAACTGGTTTCAAAACGCGGCTCATATCGACATAATGCTTGTTGATGGATAATACAGTGCAGAAAAAATGGTACCGACGCTCCTGCACCTTCACAAGCTTTTCTAATTTGCCCAATCACACCGATGTTTGCACCAGACATGTTTCTTCCTCCATCGATTGTCACACCTTGGAGTCGTTTCCAGTCCAAGTTATACTTTGTCAACGTTTTGTGTACTTCTTTGAAAATATCTTCTTCAGTTATAGTGCTGTGCATGCTGTGAACGGAGGCTAATTCTTTTTGTGACATTAAGTTCGTCGTCAACTCCGCGAACAAAAACTAAAAGTTGTGAGGTGTCACTAACATCAGTTGATTCATCCATCGCGAGAGAATACCGTGTGAAACGCTGTGCTTTACCAGTAATCTGGTGGAGAATATTGTTTCCGATATCGTCAATTCGACCAGCAACAGTATTACGGGAAAGACTGATCATTTTGAAAAGTTTCGACTTTTCTGGGCACAACTCACCAACAGCTTCCATCATACACTCTTTAACGATGTTTCCATCCATAAACTGTTTTCCTTCTTTCGCCAATAAGCAACTTTCACGCTAAGGTGAATGCTTCATTTTCCGAGTTTGCCTTCCTAAATAAATTTTGCCGAGTACGCAAACTACAACGCATTGTTTCGAATTTTTCAGTATGCTGCTTGTCCTCAAATTGTGAGTAGGTTGAAGCACGTTTTGTTTCATAATGTCGACGTAAGTTATATTCCTTCGTTACAGCAACAGGGTCATTGCAAATTACACATACGGCTTTGCCATTCTTTGACTACGATTTCACAAAGTATTTTACTCCCCATTCTTCATTAAAAACGCGGCACTCGTCATCAACTTTTCTTTTTCTTTATTCCATGTTTAAACCTTAAAAAATAATATTAAACTTCCAAATAATTAATTTGTAATACATGAAATATGAATTTACACATACCAATTTACAAACGAGTCATGCAACAGAACAGAAGGCAATCTCGAGGTCAACTAGAGAGATGCCACATAGAATGCTCTCGATTCTTTTCCCCCCCTGTAGTGGATGGAATCGCCCAGGCGAGCGATTCTCGCTGTTTGTAAGATAACGGAAACATTCGTAATTCAAAATCATAGCCGTTACGGATGGGAATCGATGATTGGCTGTCGGAGAATGGCCGTTGGCCGGACTTTACGAAGACATCGAAGCTGATTGGCGGAGAATTTCAACGCCGGCTACTGTATAAGAAGCAGTTTTTTTCGGCGGGAAAGCTCTCGCTATCGCTCTTTGGGGATCTTGTTGAAACCTGGTGTAAGTGGACTCCCGTTGGACTATCGTAAACTTTTCCTGACCCAGAGGTGTTGCCAGTACTGTCTGTTAGCGGAAGTCGTAAGGTGTCCTTCCTTCAGAACTTGTACGGAACATAGTCGGTTGTAACTTACATTAGTGTATTGTGGATACATAGTTGCAAACGTTATTTTGTATGTTCGTCTCGTCAACACAAATGTGTTTTGTCAATCCGACTGGTGTTATTTTGAACATTACTCCCCCCTCTACTCACTAATACAAAGACAGCCCTTACTATAAGAATTACTATCTAACACCAATATTCCCATGTCTGAAATTTTTCTTTATCAGTCTCGCGAAAACAGCTAGACTTGCATACGAAACAAATGCCTTGGACATAGAATTTTTAATTTATATATAATGTGTTGTATTATAGATTAAATGATTAGACTTTTATTATGAAAATAATCTTTTCAATGACTACGATAAATCAAACGATATTTCACACAGCAATTTGTATTTCTTTAAATATAATCTGTTAGTTTATAGTTACAATCATATTATTAAGCGCAACGAAACAGCTACAGGTAATGGATAATATGGAAAATTAATGAGTTTCGTTTGTTCATTGTTGCAAAGAAACAAATTCCAGTAGTGTTTCCAAAAAAATATTTATTGAATATTTTACAACGCCAGCGGAAACTGTAAAACGCTTTACATCATTTAAAGTTTTTCGTGCGTGCTGTATTTATAACTTAAAACGAACCGGGCAGATGCATCAAACCAATCTCACCCTCTTCGGGTTTAGAGATCTGTTATCATACTAATTATTCACCTGTCGTGTTCGTTTTTTTAAAGGAAAATTGTATCCCCATTAATCGAAAATGATCCATATCCTAATTAAATCGAGCTTTTATTTGAGTTTAATTGCAAACAGCTTAGGAAAGGATCGATCCGAAAAATGGGGATTTAACTTCAGCATCCCTTCATTGACAGTTCGGCCCCCGACGACTTTGTTGTTTTAAGAGTTGTGAATAACTGAAATGAATAAAATTTTACAAAATGTATAATAATTAATACTATTAAATATAACAGGCATATATTTATGTTTTGTCATTTTAAATTTACCTCTGCGCAAGTTGGATGTATGCCTATTGTGGCATCTAACTCCTCTTTTGTTGTACCCTTCTTTATGGCTACTGCAAATCCTTGAGTGACTTCTCCGGCATTTGGACCCAAATAATGGAAACCGACAATTTTTTCCTACGAAAGAAACATTTTAGATTTCTTTTAGATTCTTTTAATTCTCATAAGTCCTATTTTTAGTAACTGAAATTCAAAAATATTTATGTGTTTGTAAGTGTTAGAACAGTTTATAATTTATCACAACACTGAAGATCCCGTTCACCAAGAATTAAAAAAGAATATTCATTAATTTATATTTTCAGAAATTATATAAGACATTTCTCCTTATAATAGCATAACGTCCAAATGTTTACAAAAGATCTAAGAAAACTTGTAAAGACTATTTTTATGTTAAATCTTCCATAATTTGTCTGATATTTCGACTTGAAATATGTTCGAGAATTAAACCATTTTCTAATTTGTTTTTATTTTTCATTTATTAGTAAAATTAAATTAAAATGATCTCATTTTTTAAAGCTGATTAACATAAAATTCGTGAACAGATTAACTGCTAATTACTATTTCAATGGCTTTAGAAAGTCAAATGTTTTCTGTTCTTATTTTATATATATACATATTTTGTGGTGAAGTGATTGAGATTTTAATTAATGCACAACAATTTTCTGATTATTCCAAATTTTGATAATTTTATAGAGCTACACGTGCGTCTTTGGATTGGATACGTACCGAAACACTGCGATTGTTTTCTTTCCGCGATAATGAACTACAGCTTCCTGCCACACAAAACTTCAAAAAAATAACTGTTGTGTGGTCGGTTGTAGTGTTACCTATATTTACCTATATTACTGCACCGCCAGGTACGAAGTTTTATTCGTTCCCGAATGAACGATACCCTGGGAGGAAAGAGAAATGGCTGGCTTCAATTTAATTCCTGTGGTTAATTATATAATGATGTGTTGCATTATAACCAATTTTCTGTTATAAAACCTTAGGTGGCTCTATTTTAAATTTAGTTCTCTAATGTAAACTTCAGTAATTTTCTTTTTTCTTTTATATTATTTTGTTAATCTGAGAGATAATAATTGCCATATGATGTGATATTTGAATTTAAGAGATCTGGAAGAAAGGAATAAGAAGCAAAATTAGTATTTTGAGAAAATGAAGGGAAAAGTTCTCCCTGTTAATACAATACTATTAACTACTGTTATGGTCCTTATCGAAGCTCTTCTATATATATGGTTAGTTATAAATTTCATTATTTACCATGCAATGGATATATAGTTTACTTCCACACCAACCTTTGTACAAAATTAAGAGTATAATAAATATCAGAATATTGATACTGCTCAGTCCTAATGATCTACAGTCACTTCCGAGTTATGACGAAAAACTTTCATAAAAAAATTTTTAAAATATCAATTTTTTATAATTTTCGCCAAATATATATCATATACATCAGGCATGTCAGACTCATATGATATTACGGACCACATGATCTATTTTGTATTAAGTCGGGGGCTGCATGTTTTCAATGTTCAAAAAATTAATAAAATATGATTTTTTGAATGATTATATTATGTATTATGTATTTATTAGAGACTCAATGTATTGTATATTTTATATTTTTTATAAAAAACAAAATAAAAGTTATAATAAGAAATAAACAAAATCACAGTTTAATATTACTTTTTAGAAGATATTTGACAACGTTTTTCACAAAGCGAGTCATCAAAATTTGGTTGAATATATTGAGCTGATGAAATTTTTAAAATTGATGATAAATGTTGATCGGTTAATCTTGACCTTTCTGAATTTTTGTTATTTTTCATTAAAGAAAATAGTCGCTCGCATAAATAAGTGCTTCCGAACATAGCCAGTATACGTGTAACAAACGATAACATTTTAGGAAACCGATCTACAGATAAATATGTATTAAAATCTGGAATTCCAACTTCCATACATTTTTGCTTTAGCAAATTATCACATTGGATTCCAATTAATTCCATTTGTAAGTTTTCATCAACAATTTCCAGAATAGTTAAGGAGGATGCACACATGCGGTGTGGCAAAGAAAAGCGATGTCGCAAACGCATCTTCGCCGTGCGGCAGCACGACCACACAAGCGGCAATCCGCTTACATTTCGGCGCAAGCGTTCGGTATTCAAGATGGCGAACGATACCGACACCGTAGCCAGGTGTTTACAAATTTTGTTTTCTACGGCTTGCTTTATTTAGCTAGAAGATTTTGTCGAAGATTCGAATGAAGATATTGGATTATATTGGAAGATATTTTCTTGGATCGAGAAAGTACTGGTGTACAAAATACACTTATTCCTCGATTAAAGTCTCTCGACAAAGAATACTATTTTGAGTAAGATTCGGTTGTTTTGTTCTTTGAATTAAATTACATATGATTATTTGTGTAGAATTTGTGTTAAATTTATTATTCTTTCCTCGTTATTCTGATGTTAGTTATCTCGGTTAACCATGTCGAACTCTCCGCTATTAAAACACCACGTGATTGTATTTTCTCACGTGACTACCAGATGAACTGTTATTGGCTGATAGAAACGAGTCTTGGCGGCGTTCGCCGCAAAAGATAAAATTCGACCAACTTTTGCAGCACAAAATGACTTCTGCGGCAAGAGAAAGTGACGTCATTCTGCCGCTTTTCCTTGCCGCGCCCATGTGTGCATCCAGCTTTAGAACAAAAGAAAGATGCCTAAGCCTAACATATTAAAATATGTACAAATATACAAATATCAGTATGGCTGATGGCAACACAAACATGTGTTGTGTGTCGGATTAGATTGCTCCGCGTTCTGTCATGTTTCTAATCGTCTTGTGTTTTTATCTCTGTTCGGCTTTGGCCACCGCTTTTCATTTGACGCCTCGCGCAGCGTCCCAAGCGATCACGCAATCACACGCAATGCCAGCGTCAACCAAAAAGTTCAAACTTCAAGCGTGAAAGCTTGATATTTAAAAATTTTTAAAAAGTCTCAGCGGGCTGCAACCTATGTATTGGTGGGTCGCGTGTTTGACATGCTTGATATACATATATATCTTGCATGCTTCTGACGATTGATTGCATTATCTTTAGTTTTGTTGTACCCTTTGTGTGTGCTTGTGTAAGATGGCTAACTATTTTGTTGTAAGTACAGTCACTTCTCAACTTACGTCCGAAGTTGCAGAACTGAACCCAGTCATAAGTCGGGAAGTGACTGTATTGACTAATGCAGGCATTAATTTGACCGTGAACTGCTGAATGTACTGTACGTATATATTATTTAAATATATACTTATAAATAATATATAAATTTATAATTTATCAAATTTCTATTTATTAAAATATATTTAGTGTTACATGTAACATACAAAATTCATATATTGCAAGAATGCTGTTATTCCTCAATAACAATCAAATGAGCAAAATGTTGAAACAAAAGTAATGAACATGAAGTACTAAACTTTAAAATTATCACATTGAAAAATCGCTAGTAAGATCATCGTAATCAGAATCTTCCTCATTAGAATGTTTTTTGTATGATTGAAGCAGATGATGGTTTCCAAGTGTAATGTTTTATCATTAGTGCTTTTAAGTAGCTCCTTTGCTAATAACAGTGCTTCACAAGAATCGGTAAGAACTCGATTATGTAGTTTAGTTTTTATTAAATTTAATTGCAAAAAATACATTCAACTGCTGAATGAGGAAGCAATAAAAACACCTATTTAGTGCCAAAGTAAAATAAAAAATATAGAAATATAGAATAAAAACAAATGTTTTGAAAGCTACTAAATTGAAAGGAAAAATATTAGGATTTCATGAATAGTACTAGAAAAATGGTGTTGGGTATCTTGGTACTGGAACAAGTAAAAAGGTATTAGATTAGTACAAAAGTATTAGGTGGAACACTGGTGCCGGCTTCGTAGCCCTGATTCTGTTACTCGGCGTCGCCACTAGAGGCGCCTCGATCTAGTTTCATCGTTCCTTCCACAAGCTCTATACAACTTCATAATTTTAATTTATGGGATAGAGTAATTTGCAACCCATCTGCACGGTAAGTGGGAGTCGTGGGTTCGAATCCCGCTCCGGGCAGATTCTATTCTTCCAGTAGTTCTAAATTATTTAATTAAAAATTATAACTATTAAATTTATTAAGCATTAGTGCCTAATTCCTCCCTCGGGTACCAAATTGTTTCATAATTTATTAGTATCGTAGCTGTTATCTAGCCCGACGACGTACGGCATTGGCTGGCTTGTAGTTTAATTTACAGAAACATTTGATTTCCAGTATATGCTTATTTTAAAATCTGTACTTAGTTTTTCTACCATAAGAAAATTAAAAAATAATCAAGTAAATGCTAAATTAGGATATCCCTATTTTCAGCAAATATATTTCACATAGACAACGGCTAAGAGTAAAAAAAAAACTTGTCATAAAATCACTGTCTGGCCTCTATGTCAAGTTTATTCTTTAAATGTTAAAATCATGTATTTTCAGATTTAACAGTTTAAACATCTTTATAAATTTTTAAGCATTTAAAATGTCCAAACCAAACACTTTTCCACATTTTTTATTTGTAGTTTTGGTTTCTCTGAAATACTGCAAATTTTGCATTAAGAGTTTCTCACTCTAGACCGTCGGTATGGTACTTTTCCTCTTTCATTGATTAATATATATATCTATATCTATAAAATGTTAACAAATAAATTTAACTTTAATAGGTATAAAAAAAATGTATTCTTACATTTTCGTTTCGAAGACAAATAATTTTTGCATAACAGGCAACTTGTTCTCTATGAGCAATTTCCCATTCTAGAGGCGTGTACAGTGTATGGTAGACCTGAAAAATATAAATGTGTAATCAAATACACTTCATAAATTATAACATTTTCACTTAAAAGTGCACTTATTTATTTATCTTAAAACATATTTTAAATATCAATTAATACCTCAATGTTATCACGTCCAAATTTTTCTATAGCTGCTTCTTCAGAATATCCAACGCATCCATATTCTAATGGAGTGAACACTGTAGTAGGTACATTTATATAATCACACTATAAAAATACATAAATTTTTATTAAAAAATATTCCAAATTTTACAGTGTAACTTCTGAAAATTTAAATTCACATTTTAACAGTTTGTTTTAATAAATTCTTACTTGAATATTGCTTCCAGAAAACATTCTTTTTGCTAACAACATCCCGGCTTCGATTGCCACCGGAGTAAGCTCGGGTTTTCCTTCGAGTACATCTCCAATTGCATAAATATTTGGAATGTTAGTTTGTTCATTAATGGCCGGAATCTTGAAATTTCTGAAACCAAAATTATTTTCAGTTAATTTTAATTTCTTAACTAAATTCTATAGAAAAGAAAATATAGTATTTATTGGAAGAGAGAAGAGAAGTTCAAGAAAGCAAATAGAAAAATTATCAAATTAAAATAAATCATAACCCCCGATTTGTATAAAAAAAGGTTCAAAAAATTAATTACTCTATGATAATTAAACTAAATTTTTTACATAATAATGCAAAAACCGGAATTTTACACATGATGGTAACAAGTCTCTCCCTGGCCATTTATTATTTCAAAAAAAAATTTGCTGATGCATACTATGATTACACAACTGAATGCCTAGAAATACTTAAACAAATGCAAATTTCCATCTCCTCCTGTTGTAATCGCAACCTTTAATGAAAAAAGTGCAACATTGCCCCATGAAATATATATACTGTTACCTTTTAGTACATTCCAAAATATCAAGTGAGATCCTGAAACAGTTGTCAAATATAATAGGTAAATGCTTCACTGCACAGTACAACTGCAATATGGGTGCGGTTGACTAAGAAGTTAGGTTTAGAATAGTAATGATATGAATATGCAAATGATCAGATCTAATAGAAAATATCAATCATCATTACATAAAACAGCACTAACCTAATCATATCACTTCCAATGTAAACCTAACACAGGTTAGTCGACCACGTCCACATTGCAGTTATGTTATGCAGTGAAGCATTTACCTTTAATATTTGACAACCTGTTTCAGGATGCACTAAAAGGTAATAGTATATACTTTTTTCATGTGCTACAACTTTGTAATTAACAAATGTTGCTCTACTTTCATTACAGGCTAATATTACAACAATGCTGTTCAATAGATGGGCTGGAGGAGATGGAAATTCATATCATTTGAGCACAACACACAGCATGCATCAGCAAAAAGTCTACAGTCTACAAAGTCCAATTAGTTTTGAAGTAAATTACTGGAGAAAGACTTGTTACCACTCTGCATAATACAGGATGTCCAAAAATTATTTGTACAACTTTATTCTGTAATGAAATTTATGATAATACACGTAGGATTACTAAATTAGAATTTTAAGAATCTGTATTTTCAAAGTTTCTTTTATTAAAGAATCAATGTTATAAACATTTCATATATGCACCATTAGTGATTTGCAAAACATTCCATCAATATTCCAAATATTGCCATATACATTGCATCGAGGTCCAATATGGTGATGTGCCATCTTGTTGAAAAATGGTGTGTGGATGCAGTTTAAGCCGCAGACAAAGTGTTGCAACATGCCCGGGTAAGTATTGTGATCACTATTGATTCACTGAAGAAGAATATTGAATTGTTTAAAATTCAAGGAAGTCACGCAAAAATTGAGTGACGTGTTTGTTTATGCTTGTAAACAGAACCGAATTTCCACACACAGTTTGTAAGCTCAAAATCCTAGCTTAAGGTCTATGGTAGAGTTTTCTCTTGATATTCCTCAAGAACAGGATCTGATCAAGATTTCAATTAGCTTAAGAAATTTGCTAATCTGGACTCGATGCCCATACCAAATTTGGTTGAGATTGGTTAACCCTTAGCCTGCCATTTGCCACGCCCCCTTATTTTGTAAAACGGCCAAGGGCAAAATAGGTGAATCTGGCAATATTATTTTAAAAATTCACCAAAAATTAAATTATTATTTCATTCATATGAAAAAAATCAGATATATTTATCAATACATTTAGTTTTAAATACCACATATTTCAATAAAATTTGTTTGAAAAATTTATGAGAAAAAAAAATAATATGTAATAACTGACATTCAAACTTGAAAATTTGTTACTTTTTGTCAAAATTAACATTGTCTGGTTACTTCACTCTTATTGTCACTGAGCCAGAAGGACTTAGAATATTGTTCTGTACAATTTGATATAACATTTATGCATGTATGTTTATTCGTTGTGAAATTATCCCACATTATATCAAACGTTTGTTTGAAATCTGAACTTTATTCTGCTTTCAACTAATATAATGAACTAATATACTTCATTCATTTCATATCAAACAAGATTATATATTTTTGTAATAAACATACGATTATTAGTAGCAATAGATGTAACATTTGCTAATATTTTGGATTTAAAAAAAATTAAAAATGAAAAAAATATATAAAATATTAGAACTGAAGGTCATAACTTGAATATTTATAATGTATTAACATATTATAGCTGAATAAACTTATTATAGCATTAATGAACTTATTATAGTAATATTATTGCATGAATATGCTAAAAATAAAATAAAAAATTATCAGAAAATGAAAAATTAAGAAAAAAAGACCGATAATTAAAATTTTTTAAGTCGACAAAACACTACCTGGACAAAAATATGTAAAACAGACAATATACAAAACAATGCCGTCAAGTGCTGACATCTGTTGTTGATAATTTTTATAAAAATCGATTGTTAACAGGGTAACGATAGATCGGTACCCTGGCCGGGAAAGGGTTAAGCAGTTTTGGAGGAGTTTATTTAAATCCAATGACATACTAGTGTAAAGAAGTGAGCTTAATTCACTTAGCACAAAGAGAATAAGGATAACAATTAATTTATTCTTGTAAATTACAAAATACAGTACTTTTAAGTCTAAATGAGGTAATCTAGATCAAAAGCAGTCTAAGATGTGAAAGGTAAAAAGGAAAATTCTAAGAAACGTTTAATAGAATGTAACTGTGATAGAACAATTTATGCCGGAATAAAACATTATGTAAATTTTTATTAAAGTTATCAAAACAATAAATTGTAATAAAACAAATTATAATAAAAAGACATGTAAACATTAACAGATTACTAGACTATCTTTAATATAAAATTCACATTTCATTGATTCTTTCATGTCAATAACTTAATGTTTTGAGTATAAAAAACAGTTTACATTAAGCATTAAAAATTTTTTCTTAGAATACTTACTTAGGATTGATATTAACTCCCACATTTTCCAATCCTATGTCAGTTGTACATGCATTCCTTCCAATTGCGAAAATAACCTAAAAATAAACAATTATATAAACTGCATTTTAATTTTGATCTTGGTATATTATAAAACTGAAAAATACATTAAAAATATAGTTTTATCAACATATCATGAGTTTATATGTTTCACTTATCAAAATAAAATGTACAGGATATACTAAAAATTCTCTTATTCAAGTTTTGAAAATTACTTCCCGACATATTGAGAAAGTGACAAAAGAGAGTATTACTGATTTAGATTTGTGATGATCTTAAAAGGTGTTTTGAACAAATTCGCACACACGGGGAAATCATGATCATTGAAAATGGGAAACATGCCATATCAAGTGTAGTGCTTAGTTTTGGAATGCTTATTTCAATACAAAATCTTACTAACAATGTATTAAAGATTGTGAAGAAACAATTTCCCAATGATGTAGTACCAAGTAAGCTTACTTTGTGCAAAGCTTTTGTGAAACCTAAACATGTTTTTTTGATCACATCATTTCTAAAAACTTGTGCCATGGTCACCTCAATCCTTAAACTTAATATCACTATTTCTTCAATAAAATACATAGAAGATATTAAAATGCCTTCACTTTTCATTATGACCAATCACCAGAAACGACAGTCTTCCATTGCAGAGATGAGCTTTTATTCAAAATGGCTGATGATATTTACACAATAAAATACATAGATCTTTTTAAACTGTTTCGCTTATTTTCACATAGGTGTAAGATTTTGAAAGAGGTCCAAACTCTGCACTAAATTTTGTTTAAACGCTTTCCACTTAGAAAAGGAATTTCATAAAATAAAAACAATGTGAAGATGAAAATATAATAGATGCGAGTCTCGGATGACCGGAGTTCACGTGTTAGACCAGAAAGACAAACTTCGGCTTTGGTGCTTGTAAATATGACAAAATTATGGCAAAGTTCAACAAAATATTATGATCAATAAAAAAAAATTATTGTGAGATGTCTAATAGAAATTTTTGACAAGAGAGAAAAGAAAACTTATAGAAATACGAGCAAAGTTCCAAGGTCGGTTTAAACATCCAGTTGTCCGAGATCAAAATGCAGTGTCACATTAACATCACAGCACAACTTTTCTTGTGCCTCGATTGAGTCTAGTTATACCTGGAGACAAAAAGGGAACCAATCAGGGAGGAAAGAGAAGGATTTGGGACCAATTAAATTGTTCGGTCCAGATAAATCCGATATAAACTCGCATCAAGGTCATAGCGTGCTTCTGTATTTCCTCCTTAACCGAGTTTCACCAACCCCACAACTTTCAGTCAACTTCGCAGATTCACTTCAATGCTCGACTTTATCATTTGGAAACTTGAGAGCCATCCACAGTAAGTATATGAAAGAATAAAGTGTCTGATAATAAAAGGATTAAGTGACCCCTCCACCCACCTTGTCAGCAACATCACCCTGGGCCTGGTGTCATCCAAACATTGTACAGGACTTAGACCATTGATCTGAAGCCCAAGAACGTCTTCGTGGGATGATCAACAAGAGTAGAAGAATTAAAATTAAATATGTAAAGCAACAACTTTTTGTAACTATAAAGGGGAATTTGTAAAGGTGTCTCGAGTCTGAATCCATCAGTACCCACAAATGTGGTTTATACCTGCAAACCTTTCTTGGATTTGGTTTCCTGGCAAATTCAGTATTGGGTGGCAGCAACAAATGCCATACACCCTTACAGAGGCATAGCTTCTCCAATAAAAGTTTGTTTCTGTAATGGAAGATTGTCATTCCTGGTGATCGGACATAATAAAAAATGAAGACATTTTAGTTTCTTCTAAGAATTTTATCATGTAAATATTGTCAGTCATTTTTAATTGAAATTTACCATTTTTTTTTTTAAATGGAGGTTTCTAAAGAATGGCATTTATGTAAATAATTTCTGCAATTTGGATGACCTGAAACACATTTCAGCAAGCACAGTGGATATCAGACAAACAATGCTGCAATAAATGAGTAGATATATGTCATGGAGTGGGATATCTGCCTCCAGATGGAAGGTGGACACTTTCAGCATCTACTCTTAAAATTTCTGAGTACAGTTGATGGATTATACACATTTTGTTCTTTTATACTTTGTGAACTTTGTGCACACAGGTCATGTTTTATTAACAAAAAAGTTTAGAGAGATTGAGAAAGGAATGTTTTGGGACATCCTACATTTGCTATAAACATAAATTAATATATAGTCTCCAGTAATAGTTAAAGAATCAAAATTATACAAAAATAATTTAACTTACAGTATTGTATTCATCAACTACTTCTTCACTAGTTTCAACCATTTTACCAGTTACTTTTAAACGTCCAGGTTGTCCATTTTCTAGACATTCAATCTATAATTACAGTAGTTTAATTCATATAAATTTTCCACTAACTCTGCATAAAATTCTCCCCGATTTACCTTTTCTGGGATACATTTTCGAATAAATTTAATTCCTTCTTTTTCCATGTAATCGCCTATTCTATTAGCCATCTCTTGATCAAAACCACGTAGTAAAATAGAACGCACCATAACGGTGACATCTAATCCAATTCCATGGAGAAATCCGGCACATTCTAAAGCTACGTAAGATGCGCCAATCACTAATGTTCTTCCAGGACAGTACGATAGCGAGAATAAATCGTCACTGAAAAAATAATAAAAATAAATCTTAAACGGAAAATAAATGTTTGATGTTGCAAACAATTCAATTAGCATAATATCAACAGAATTATATTTTGTTTATATTCTGTATTTATTATAGTAAAATTGTTTTCGGTATATGTTGTTTTCACTCAATGATGCAGTTTCCAAGAATCTATCGACGACATTAAGTAAGGATTTGTTGTGTATTTTATTTACTTTTGAAAACTTTTGTTTATAAAGTTTCAACTTCATATCTGAAAAATGATGGTTCAAGTATTTTATTCAAAGTATAAGTGCTTGCAGCAATCTTTATGTTACCTCTCATATTTAGACATAAAATATTAGATATGTTTTCTTTGAAAGTGGTGTAAGTCCATTTTCCGCAAAAATTTACTGTATATTCCTACAGATTATTATACCATCATACAACAATGCTGAAAACATAAAAAGTTTATTTTACACGAAATGAAACGAGATGATTTTGTTTCGACAAAACCACTAGAAAATGCAATTCTAAGACGATGAAAAAATACTACTGATGAAGAGGTAAATTGGCTAAGGGTTTTAAAAAATAAACCATATACAATGCTGTATAAAACTTCATTTGATGAAAAAGCAGATTTTAACACTAGATTTATCCCCAGACAAAGAAGACCACGAAAATATAATACTAGCATCTTTATATCATCGTGCCAGGCCCATCACATCCGAAAAATTCAATGATATGATGGATCTATTACCTTATATTCCTCCAATACATCATGACTATTTTCAAAAACTTCCTCAATGATAAAAATTAAAAATGGCACATATTAATATATGGTAATTAAAGTAATTTAAATGGCATTACTCGAAGAAATATTGAAATAAAGCCTTTTTATTTTGTTTTTTTGACATATTTAATAAAAATTTCATTAAAAAATTGGTTCGATTCAATTGAAATCCCATATTTAATATTTCATAAATGTATGATTTTCACATTTTGTTGACTTTGAAAGTGGTGTAAGTCCATTTGAGGTCATCGAACGTATAAATTTCTTTTAACTAATACTTTAAAAACGATCACATTATAAACTTAAATCAATTTAATATTTAAAAAACAAAAAATGAGCGTATTAACATATACAAATATTTTTCAAACCATTCAAATATAAACCCTTATATATCTCCATATAATATAAAATGGACTTACACCACTTTCAAAGAAAACAGCTCATATGCTAAATTAAAAAGTATAAATCAACAAACATCACTAAAAGTCTAGTTTTCTATAAAATTTATGTTATTAAATATACAAGCAACAAATAAATACTTTGTTCCTTGGAATCAAGCAGTCAGTATTTACATATTACTTCATAGAATAATAAACTAAAGAAATCTGAAAAATTCTGTGTAAAGTAACTAAAACATATTTTTTTTCTATCTTTTCATACTTAAATACTTGTATTTATTTAATACCAGTGATCATAACAGTCTATTACAATAAACTATTACCTAGTTATTCCATATTCCTTAGCTCCGGGACAATCCGGATAACGAGGTCGTTCTCCTGTCGCAATAATGACCTTATCTGTAGTGATAAATGTTTCTTTTCCTCTTTTATCAGTTACCTGTAAATAAAAATTTATTGATAATTTTAGAAAACTCTAAAATGATTTAAGAAACTAAACTTTTAAAATTTAAATATTAAATAAATTGAATTATATGTATATATTTATAATAAATTTCTTTTTACATAATTTCCTATATTAATTAAGTTCAATAATACTAAATAACGTCTAAATATTACAATAGAGAGTCAAAAATCGGAATCAATCGGGGACTGGGGTTGTTCAGATTAGTGATTTGTTCCGATTACCGATTATGTACGAAAAAATATATTAACCTGTCCGATGTTCAAATTTTTCTCCGTTGCGTGTCGCTTCGTGTTGAATTTTCGTCGATTTTAAGCCTAACGAAAATTTTTATAATAATAATCGAGGCTATCGTATCGTTAAAAATTATTTCTTCATTTTGTACAAACAAAATAAATATATTGAAGAATATAAAAACATGAAAATTATACTTTAGAAGTAAATTTAGTATCAAAAACGTCCAATTAAGCACGACACAGTCCGAGTGAAAATCGTTCCGATTACTGGGGTTCCGATTAACGACTCTACTGTATAAAGAATATATTCAAAATAACATCCATAATCTCAAGCATTTCTGGTGTTTGACAAAGTATTTGTTAAGTTATAATTAATAAATCTTGCTACATCATTCATTGTGAAGCTGTACATAAATTTAAAATATACTGGGTTCCCCATCCCTGACCATTTGGCAATCCATTCCAGACATTTCTTGTTGTTTTACACCATTCTTATATCTACATTGTAATTTATAACTGTTTAAAAAATATTAGTTATATGTATTAAATTATTAGATTTTAAAAATATTTAAGTAATAACAATCAATGGTAAGATAAGATGAAAATGCTCTTATTTAAAATATTGCAAAACAAATTAAAAACAAGCAGAAGACACTTTATCCAAAAGGACAGCACAACATTCTGTGAGAAGTTGATGGTTGAACTTATAACCATTTAATTATTC
This sequence comes from Centruroides vittatus, assembly GCF_030686945.1. Lineage (NCBI taxonomy): Eukaryota > Metazoa > Arthropoda > Arachnida > Scorpiones > Buthidae > Centruroides > Centruroides vittatus. The sequence goes on along the minus strand of NW_027122505.1, from coordinate 238,249 downwards.
TGTAAGGAATCTTTCTACTTAAACATCTCATGTCAATGAGTATGTGAGAGTAATGTAGCTTTGTTATGTACAGTACATACATACACACATAAAAATTGTAACAAAAATAATACAATTATGATTTTAAAACAGTTTGATAGTTATAATATCCAATAGTATAATTAATTTTCATTAAGAATAAAAATAATTTTAATGATTAAAAAATTATATTTTCTATTCTTTAGTAGTAATATAAGAAACTTAATAAGAAATTAAATAAATATATATTTCTCATACCTGCAATTTGTGAGGACTAACAAACTGTCCATAACCATTAATATACTTTGCGCCATTTTCTCTGAGAGCTACTCTGTATTTCCAATTTAGGGAGTGTATATGATCTTGTATGGCATTTTTCATTGCTTCCCAATTATGCTTAACTAAATATAAAATTATTTATATTTATATTATAAAAATCTCGACGTATAATAATCGTTTTATTTTAACATTACATAATATTTAATTAGAAATGATAAAAGCTGTAACAAATAGACATGATATGGAAAACTATACAAAACTCATTTTATAATAATTGTGTGATTGTTTTTAAATAGCAATGTCTTAAAATTTCCAGGTTTTCCAGGATGAAAACATGCAATTTTCCAGACTAACTGAGAACAACTCACTTGCATAAATTAAAAACAGTTCACAATTTATTTGATGTTACCAAATGAAACTCAGTTATAAAACTATTCAATTCCCTTTATTATAAAATACGATTAATCAATTCATGTATTGTTGCTTCAAAATGTGCAGCAGACTGTAGATACATAAAGGTTCAACATGACGATTTTATTAAAATATGGAAATTCAAATCGACACCGTCGATCTTATAATGTAAACCCAATACAATTTTTCCAAATTACGCAATTCACAGTGAATAAATATCACAAAATAATCACACTCTTTATTAATTATAGAGTAAAATAAACTTTCTTGCAATTCTTCCAAATGCACATTAATGTCCCCGATCCCCTTATTAGCTTCTGCAAGAATCATCATCTTTTTCTTTAGCTAGTTAGTTCAATCTTAAATGGCATATCAAAAGGTCTACTGTATATACTGTACAGAGATGCACAGATGTAATGTTTTAATTTACTATCTGAAATCTACAACCACATGGTCAGAACAGACTTAAGAAAATAGTTAAAAACATGACAGGTGTCAAGGAATTACTGACTAAGAAGTGATCATTAATTTTATATTGCTATTAAAAGAAATGGAAGTGTAGGAATGCATTCACCAAAAACACATCTTGCATCTGTGCATTAAATGAAGTTTATTTAGCCAGATATTAACATATAATTTACACAAACATATTATTGATCGAACTACTGTTTTCATAAAAAGAAATAATTATGCTATCACGAAATCAAGATTTTATTTTTTATGAAATAATATGTTTATTATCTCGTAACTGTAAATTCAAAATTTAAATAAGATTTCACTATTAAAATCGGCAAAATTTCGGTAGATGGGCGACACTCAAATGAAATAAAAGCAATTAACCACGGTTAAATCTGTTCAAATTACAATTAATAAGTTTAACATGCTATAATACTGGAAATGATACTAATGTCATTTAATGTGTTTTGCTTTCAAGCTCCTTACTTATACTTTGAATCTAATGCACACTTCATCTCTCAGCTTCTCAAAAAGCTGAACATAAAAATAGAATAAATACTGTACAGTAATATCTTTCCAAAAGACTCTTAATGACCTTTTGCAAAAGTTCACCTGTTCTAAACCCTGTAATCATAAATTACAAGCATTGCCGAAGTATAGATGGATTTGACAAAGCACTTACTCGGGTAAGAGCTTTGAAACTGTTGTGATCAGACCTCTACAACCTCATTTCCAAAGAAAACTGACTGTTAGCTGGGTTGTTAACTGCTTTACAGTGAATCCCACGAGACAACACTTAAAAATAAGCTATTTACAATTCAAAGAAAAATTGTTATATGAAAAAAAATGTAGTTAAAGCCACATAATTCAAATTTTGTATTTTATTAAAACACTGGAGCAAATATTAGTAATTATTATACTTAAATTTAATTAGCACGCTTAATTAATCTTAGCTCATCATTCATATCACGTGAGAGAACAATGTGGACATTCAAATCATTCGTTGTACAATGCATTATTCATGCTGCAATAATAATTTTTTTTTCCTTTTCCAGGTTTAATACCAAATTCCCCGACATTTCCAGGTTTTCCAGGCCTGTTGGATACCCGGATCATCATAGCAGTTATTATTTTTTTTATTACTATTATTATTTAAACGAGTATCTCAAGTTTTAAAAGAAATTTAATTTTTTATTAGAAAAACTTATTAGCTTTCTTGTGATTCTACATTTAAAATTTTTCACAAACCAGTACCAAGTTACAGATTATGGTCAAGTTTCCTAGTAAAGCTGCAGGAGGGTATTTTAAGCAATTTCTGCTTTTGTAATAAACACCAGGAATACCAAATCTTTGCCTTTTTAAATCTTTAAAAAGTTTTAATACCGACATATTTGCTACAGTAATTTTTCGTTACTAGAAATGATCGAATTTAATCATTATGAATTGATTAAATGACTATATCGAGAATTTTTAAAAATCAAATTCATAAATACACACCAGAGATTTCAGAAACATGATTTATTCAAATTCAATTTAGAATCTGATTGATAAACATGTTTGGAATGTTCTTTGAAACAAAAAGTTAAGTATACATAAATGTTAAAAAGATACGAAAGCAATTGATTCTTTACTTTTGTTACAATATTATTACAAATTGAAAAAACCCTTTCACAATCGATTGAGATAGGTCTGATGGTTTTGAGTGCTAAATAAAGTCTCTCTACGTTTTCATTACATTTGCATGCCAACACAGACATTTTAATTTTTTCTGCTTTAAAATTTACTTTTACTATTGTTTGAATATTAAATTGAAATCTTTGTAACTTCAGTTCATTTTTCTCAGAGCTTTGAATCTTAAAAATGCCAAAAATTTTTGAAGGTTTCAAGCTTCGGAAGGCTGATCGATATCAGTATGAAACACTTATATCTCGGCTGCTCGGCATTATTTGTCTCTTTGTATATGTTGTTTTGTATTAATAAAAATGTTTAGTCTGAAACAATGCAGAAATGTGGCTGAAACTAAAAGATATCGGAGGTAACTAATCAAGAAAATTTGATATTGCATAAAAATGCAATTATTTATATGGTAAACAACAATAATAGAACATGTACATTTGCCATTATTAATAAATGTGAAATGTTTATGTTGGAACAGAAGATTGTGAAAAATTTCATTTCTAATTTTTCTGATATACAAAAATCATTTTAAATGGATTGTCACAATTTTCATTTGAGGTACAGTACAAATATGTATAATTTATAGTGGCAGCCATCTTAACTTCTGTCTTCAGTGCTTGTGAACCTTGTTGCACTAGCACTACAGTGGCTTTCTTAAAGTAGAAGTAGCTTAGCCGTCTTTTAACAAAGTGGCTTTGCTAGGAAATGCACCCAATAAGTTCTCTCTAAAGCAGCATTTTAATCAAATATGTAGGAAAATTTATCTCGCATATGAAGCTCTGCAACATAATCTTTACGAAACTATCGGTTCTACAATCACAGCACAAAGCTTCTCTAATAATACCATAGAATTTTGTAGTGCTACCTTATGTATTATAGTTTCATTCCTAAAAAGGTAAATGATTTGATTTTATTTGAGAATAATACAAAACTATCTTTTCAATAATACAGTAGTATTAAAAACCTGGTCAGACATTTGAAAGTGAAATCTAATTATATATTCTACATGTTTATAATATAAATCAATGAAAATTATTTGCAAGTGTTTTTGTACTGAACGATATTAGAACAATCATTTTAAGCAGGATCCAAAGCTTAACATCACAACAGTAATGAAATCAAGAAACAAAACTGTTTGCTTATGGACACCAAAAATTTAGTTTGAAATGTTTTCAGCATCGCTTAGTCCAGGGATGGGCAACCTTTTTCTATGTAAGGGCCGCATTTCAAAACTTTTGAACTGACACGGGCCACATACAAGAGAAAAGAGGAGAAAAAAAATGTCTGTAAATCACATTTATTCATTCATATATAATTACAAATTAGCATAGGTATACTTAATTTAGCTTCTGGAACTGATGTAAATGTAATATATCGAAAATATTTGGTTAAATATTAGTCACTGCTAGCTTTAAAGTAGTTTTGATGTGTCTGTTAGCCGGATTTTTGTTTTTAATTTTCACTAAATTCATTGTGGAAAAACTATTCACATATATAAGTTGTAGAAAATAACATTTGAATTTTTGCTGCAAACTTCCTTAAGCTGGGAAATTGATATATTTATTCATATTTTATGCAGGCCACAAAAAATATTACTGTGGGACACATGCGGCTGCGGGTTGCCCATCTCTGACTTAGACCATCCTCTGAGTACACATTAACTGAAAGTAGAATAGCAATATATACACACATTTACATATATTCTGCTATTCTAGCATACCATATTTACTTGCATATAAGACGATCACACATATAGGACAAGGTGTGACTTTAGAGATCAAATGAAAGAAAATTAAATTTATTAATACAATTCTAATTTTATTTCATTTAATCACAAATCAAATATTTATCAAATGCACATACTAAGGCAAACAACCATGTTTGTCTTAACATGCGACGAATGGAAAATAAAACCAAAAATATTATAATGCACATGACCAGAAAAAGTTCATTTTTAATGATTCAGAATGTGCTAATACAGTAGAGCATTGATTATCTAAAACAATTTGGGACTGGGGTTGTTCGGATAACTGATCATTTACTAAAAAAAAAATATATTAAACAGAAAACTGTATCACACATCTTACAAATACATATCCCACAAAGTAGTACATTAAAGTATAGGCCTACAGTTTAAGTTGGCAGGGAGAGTGTGTGTGCTGCAATGACACAGCACTAGTGGAAATTTCAATTTACCAACTGGAACACTTTCCGTTAACCAATATTTTGGTTGATTGATATTTGGATAATCAGATGCTCTACCGTATTCCTTAAAACTAACAATTTAACTAATATGAAATAACTACATTTATAATCATTGCTAAGTGACTTGTATTTCATTAATGATTTTATAAATAACGAATAACTATTTTCCGCAGACAAATGAGAAGAATTAAACCAATAAACAAAGAGGTGTATGTCTTAATTTGTTTATGGTAGGTGCCAACTTACGATAAATAGACTGTAGACCTATAATGGCAGCACGAACTATACACAGTTCACCGAAGTTATTGAAAAAACACTTTGGGTTTTAGACCAAATAATCACAGATCTTAAAAATATTATTATTTTTTTATTTGGAACTGGGGTACAAGGACTAGCACCAGTACAATGCTTGTGGTAAGAATGAACTCAAGAGGGAGACAAAGGGGGTGGCATCGAAGTGTTGCCAGGTTGGCCACAATGCAAAGAAACCTTTGCTCACACGTATAGGACGACCTAGGTTTTTGAAGCAGTGAAAAATGAATGAAAAACTTGTCTTATATGCGAGTAAATATGGCATTTAGCTTAATTTAAAAAAGAAAAAAGGTTTTGAAAATAAAATTACAAATTTGTCTATTTTAACAATAATAATAATATGAGATTGTTAAGAATAGAGGGTAACTGATAAGTATACACAAGTTTTAGTTTTTATTGTTCAAATTAAGGTAAGAAAAAGTAACAAATGAAGAGAATATGGCTAATAAAATATATTAGCCTGTTCAACTCAAACATTAATCTATAGTGCAAATGTAATAATTTGCTTGCTGTATACAGACATTTCATCCATCATTTCCTTTATTCTCTATTATTTTCTTTAATTTTTTTTCTTTTATTTATTTTGAAATTGAATGTCCTTAATCAGCAGCATCTATTGAACAAAAGCTGTTTAAAAGGAATCTTATAAATCATTTTCATTTATGAAAGTATCAGTGCCTATAAGAAATTTTTCTGATAATCAACAATCTATGAAACCATATGTATTCGAAGTTTGGTAAGCACAAGTAATGTGTTTTATTTATGAATAATAACTGTTATTATTCAATGATACCAATTAAATTATGGGTACTACATATTCAGACAAAAGACAGAAATCTGTCATAATTAGCATTTTATCTTAAGACAATGCAAATAATTAAGATATTCCTGTTTTATGTATTATGAATTACATATTTCTGTTTCATATACATACACACACACTACTTATAAACAAGTAGATATTAAAAAAACTTACCATCTGGAACTTCCCAACCATAATGTCTTGCATCTTTGATTGACTGACCTGGAGAAAAAAGAAAAACAATGACAATTTTAGTTAAGAAAGATCTTCAAAAATACAATAAACTAGACATTAAAGTTATTTTTTTTTATAAAATATTACGATTAGCATGCTGTCACAACTTAATTGTAATAAATTATTTATGTAACAGGCTTACCAAGTATTGCAGCTTGATGCATCAGTTTCTTAGGAATGCAGCCAACATTAACACATGTTCCACCTAATCCTAAATATTAAATAAATCCGAAATTAATTTCAGTATAACTTCTTATAATTTTTTAATGACATTTGTATTTTTTTTTTAATATCTGACAAAACTAAATATGTAAATTTCAAACATTTACTAATAAACTAAATATGAATGATACATAAAATATATGAAAATACTGCTTTAATGTTTTTAATGGACAACTGCAGAAATTAATGTTGTAAAAACCATTGATATTAGTATTGCAAATGCCAATAATTAAATTTCCTCTATGAATATCAATATCTCATTTTAAGATTCTATTAAAATTAGTTAATTATAAATCATTCAAGGAACATGGAGAAAAGAATTAACACTCCTTTCTTGAACTGCAATTATATTTGTCTTTGAGATGATAATGGAATAGTATAAGGAGAATAGTGTAATATATATCACCAAGATTTAAATATAAATACAGACACAGGATAACTTGTTTATATAACACAGTTCTTCATAGTTTTATTACCATTACAAAATAATTCAATAATTTATGATTAAACGTGATATCACATAATATTAAAGTATTTTTTCTCACTCTCCTATAAGAACTTCATTTTCAGAAAACTAAAAAAAAATATGTTAGCACTGTTTAGTATAAAACAATGCTACCTTGTCAACATCTTTATTTCATAAATCATCATTCAACGGTTTGTTATGGAAATGGCAATTTAGGAAATAAAGATGTTTAGTCCAAAGATGTACCTTGTCAATCTTACAGAGAACTCAGTAAAGTGTCATAATGCAGTTCCAAAATTAACTAAAGTAGGTTTCTTAACAAAAGAATGTGTTTGTAAATGAGAAATTATTTAAATTGAGTGACCAATTTATATTTTATACACTAAAACACTTATTTACTAAAACATTTATTATAGGTAAATAAGCATAATAAGCTAAGCTACATATAAAATAATTTTAGGATTTAACTAAAAATATAAGTTAAAAATTAAAATTTTACCCCAAGATGTTCCAATTGGGGAAGGTTTCACAAAATCCAAAACTGCTACTCTCTTTCCCAAGGCAGAAGCAGTCTGAAAAACAAATATTCATATTATTAAAACAAGTATTATTGTTAAATACGATAAATCCCTGCTAACTCAAATTTTTCAAAAAACTGTACAGCAATTTAAAATTTCTTGACAATAGAAAAATTATATTAACAATTACAACAATAACTATTCAGAAGTCTCTAATATCGTGCATGATATTCTGCAACTAACACAACAGCATTTCTAGCATGAACAAAATAACATTACTCAGATGATTTTACAACAGGCAGCAGATTCTTGTTAGTGTAAATGATCAGTTAATATAACCAATTTTTGTTGTCATAGCAGAAAGCCTACATTGTACGAGGGCAGTTTTTTCGACCTCTGACGGTCCATAAAAAAAGATAAGTGTAAATAACAAAATGAATTTATTTCCAAAAGTTAGGTACAAACATGGCTACTTTAGAGAATCGTTTAAATTGAATAAATATTTAACATTTATAGCAGTTGGTTATAGAAAACATGTTTTATTTTATTACGACTGTAATAGTTTACATATATACAGTATTTTATAAATTCAATACAGCAGGAATTTAGAGAATCATTTTGAAGTACTGTGTTTTAAAGAAATATTTTATTGAAAAATATTTAAAACTGAATATTTTGCAAATTATAATTGATTAAAGTTTTAAAGATGTTATCGAAATATAAAAGTAAGATGTTTTGTATTTTTATTTGAACTATATTTTATTTATTTTATTTTATGACGACTCCATTTTCTCCTTAATTATTATACATTGTTCAAAACAGTTACAAGATATTACAATATCAGTTTTAGAAAAAAAAAAATTGACAGTCATTTTGATTTTAAGATGTACGTATACAGTAGATTCTTGTTAGAATCAGCCTCTAAGGATTGACATTAGCCAATTGTTGGCCTTAACAAGTAGTATGCAGTTTTTGCCTCAGAGAAGTTAATTGCACAGATGTGATAATATTTCACTATAAATTTCATTATGACTGCAATTTCTGTTTTTAGATAAATTTTTCAATTTAAAAAGTTACAGAAAATGCATGATATAATATCAAATACCTATAATAATAAAGACACTTAGGTGTAAAAAGAATCAATTTAAAAAAAACTGTTAAGAAAATATACCAATTTTTCATAAGTGTAGTTTTGTCAATGTATTTGATCAATTTGTCATGTCTGAATGCATATTTATTAATTAAATATATATTCAGAATTTTATTAGGCTGCAATTTGAAAAAAACTGTAGATCTATTGTATAAATTTCCACTGTTGTCTGTCTTTCTTTCTTTAATCTCAAGAACAGTTAAATAGATGAAAGACAAGACCAGATATGAAAATCTTAGGGGCAGGAAGCCCTGATTTGGAAGTTGCTCAGTGCCAAATCAGGCTATATTCTGGGTTCTTTAAGGTGGCGAAGACTTCCATCTCTTTCCTGACTTGAAAACGTGGCTAGAAGGGCAGAGGTTTGAGACTACTGATGATCTTCAAAAATATGTTGTTAAAGCCATCTCAATTCACTGGTGGCAACATTCTATGAAGGGGGGATGGAAAAGCTCATCCACAGATATGACAAATGCCTCTATCTTCACAAATCTTTATGGTGATTATGTCAAAAAAAAAAAAAAAAAATATATATATATATATATATATATTACTTAGTGCACCGCACTAGGTAATATCAGTTAACATCAACATTCCTTCTGCTTATTTGCTAGAATATTATATTTTGTAAAAACTTTAATAAAACAATAAATTTAGCTGGATTTTCATATTCAGAATTTAAGTACTTTTGGCTATCTTTTTCAGGTTAAAAAGTTTCATCTGGCAATAGCATATTATATGAAAGGATTGTATATTCTTTAATGCAACATCTGTTTTGGGGATTTATTTGAAATGTCCTTAGTTATTAATTCAAACTTTTACAAGTAATGATAATGAAGAAAGCAATAGTGAAATTGATGAATCGTAATAAAACATTCTCTATTCAAAAGATTCTCATGCCGGTGACTGTTTTCATCAATTTATTCAAACTCAACGAGCAATCATTTATTGTGACATTACCACAATGCCAGGCTGCATTTTTTAACCAACCATATTTTTTATTTATTTAATTTCAAATATATGTTCTCCACCTCAAATTAGTGACAGCTTGTCCCCTGAACATAATTTTCCTGTTAGTAATAGAGTCATGCTGGTCATCTAACTCCTTTCCAAGGAAACTTTTTAATTGAAATTACATGACTTCCAGTTTGTGTTGGAAGTCCACGTATAGTTAAATCAGGGCTTCCTGCCCCTAAGATTTTCATATCTGGTCTTGTCTTTCATCTATTTAACTGTTCTTGAGATTAAAGAAAGAAAGACAGACAACAGTGGAAATTTATACAATAGATCTACAGTTTTTTTCAAATTGCAGCCTAATAAAATTCTGAATATATATTTAATTAATAAATATGCATTCAGACATGACAAATTGATCAAATACATTGACAAAACTACACTTATGAAAAATTGGTATATTTTCTTAACAGTTTTTTTAAATTGATTCTTTTTACACCTAAGTGTCTTTATTATTATAGGTATTTGATATTATATCATGCATTTTCTGTAACTTTTTAAATTGAAAAATTTATCTAAAAACAGAAATTGCAGTCATAATGAAATTTATAGTGAAATATTATCACATCTGTGCAATTAACTTCTCTGAGGCAAAAACTGCATACTACTTGTTAAGGCCAACAATTGGCTAATGTCAATCCTTACAGAGGCTGATTCTAACAAGAATCTACTGTATACGTACATCTTAAAATCAAAATGACTGTCAATTTTTTTTTTCTAAAACTGATATTGTAATATCCTGTAACTGTTTTGAACAATGTATAATAATTAAGGAGAAAATGGAGTCGTCATAAAATAAAATAAATAAAATATAGTTCAAATAAAAATACAAAACATCTTACTTTTATATTTCGATAACATCTTTAAAACTTTAATCAATTATAATTTGCAAAATATTCAGTTTTAAATATTTTTCAATAAAATATTTCTTTAAAACACAGTACTTCAAAATGATTCTCTAAATTCCTGCTGTATTGAATTTATAAAATACTGTATATATGTAAACTATTACAGTCGTAATAAAATAAAACATGTTTTCTATAACCAACTGCTATAAATGTTAAATATTTATAATTCATTGCAATTTTTTTAGTTAAAAAATTTAATTTTAAAACAGTTTTCTTTTTTCAAATTACTTACTTTTGCAGCAGAAATTCCTCCTGAGCCTCCACCCACAATAACCAGATCAAAATCATAGTTTTCTTGCTCAGTTTGAATCTGTAAAAGTTGTTTCAATCTTCCTTCACTGTGTGCTTGAAATGTGTCATCACAACCACCAATAAAAACTTTGTTTACAAACACTTGAGGTACAGTAGATTTTCCTGTCATTCCCGATAGTACTTTCTGGAGTTCTGGACCATCATCTATGAAATCATAATTTATTTTAATGTCTTAAAAATCATATTATATATTTTTAAAAAATAATTAATGTATAACTAATTTGACAAAGCAGTTAAACGATTAAATAAAAATATAGGTTAATGTATAATCCTTAAGTATTTCCAAAAAAGATTATTCCTTCTGATCAAAAGATGAAAATGAATTGATCTAGCTGATCAATTCATTATAATCTTTTGATGAATTCTCAATCAATCATTCAACTTACAGCTTACTAAATTACACAACATGCATTAAAAAATGTAAATGCTACTTAAATATGCATGCTAGTAACTATGTTAAAAAAGAAGTTTTACTTTATAAAGTGAATACAGTAGAGAGTCGTTCATCCGAATCAATTGGGGACTGGGTTGTTCTGATAACCGATTATGTACGAAAAAGTATATTAACCTGTCCGATGTTAAAATTTTTCTCCGTCGCGTGTCGCTTCGTGTCGAATTTTCGCCGATTTTAAGCCTAACGAAAATTTTTATAATAATCATCGAGGCTATTGTATCGTTAAAAAATTATTTCTTTATTTTGTACAAACAAAATAAATATATTGAAAAATATAAAAACATAAAAATTATACTTTAGAGGTAAATCTAGTATCAAAAAAGTTTGATTCGGCACGACACAGTCCGACTGGAAAGCGTTCGGATAAACGACACTCTACTGTATTTCTGATAAAATTATATCACCTATGCATATTCTAACTATATCTACAATATAGTTAGACTATATTCAGCAGTTCATTTGGCATTACCAATTGAATTAGGTTACATTATATAGTATATATCTTGGATATGTCAACCTAATTCAATTGGTAAAGCAAAATGAACTGCTGGATATAGTCTAACTATATTCTAGATATAGTTTTAAAATTATATCACCTATATGATGAAAAATGAAAAGAACAAGCCTGAAATATTCAAGTTTTGAAAATTTTTTGTCCAGTTAACTTAGAAAAAATGATAAATTGAAATTAGATCTTAACTTCTTTAGGCAACCAGCTTCTGAGTTTAAAATATTTATGCCCATTTTTGACAGAAAATTTATTACTTTAATAAAGCTGACCCAAATAGTTCCGAATATACGTAGTGATAAAAATCAAAAAATTTTGCAAGTTTTGCGACTCCACCTATTACCAAACTGAATCCAACAATTCATGACAACTTATTTTTAATAATTAATTGAAATTTTCCTGCTTTTAGCAGTCATAAGAAAATTTTAATGCAAAAGATAATTTTTACTCCAATAATAAATTTTCAATTAGAACTTTAGTTTATTTCTTCTCATATTTTCACTAATTCATACAATTTATGACAATCTATAAGATCAAATACAGTAGAGACTCGTAAATCGGCACCCCGGTAATCAGAATCGCCGGTAATCGGCACGATTTTCAGTCGGACTGTGCCGTGCCGAATCGAACGTTTTTGATACTAAATTTACTTCTAAAGTATAATTTTCATGTTTTTATATTCTTCAATATATTTACTTTGTTTGTACAAAATGCAGAAATAATTTTTAACGATACGATAGCCTCGATTATTATTATAAAAATTTTCGTTAGGCTTAAAATCGACGAAAATTCAACACGAAGCGACACGCAACGGAGAAAAATTTGAACATCGGACAGGTTAATATATTTTTTCGTACATAAACCGTAATCGGAACAAATCCCTAATCTGAACAACCCCAGTCCCCGATTGATTCTGATTTTCGGTTCACTACTGTATTTTAAATTGCAAATTATATATATATATATATATATATATATATATAGTAAATTACTAAACAAACAACTACTAACCCGTTATAGATAAAGCTCAACCAATGCCGAATTATCGGGCTAGCAAATGGCTATAATAATATTAATAATTTAAGATAATTTGGTACCAAATTATCTTAAATTATTAATATTATTATAGCCATTTGCTAGCCCGATAATTTGGCATTGGTTGAGCTTTACTATATATATATATATATTTTTTTGTGAAAATATAATATCAAATTTCCACATTTAACAATAAAGAAATAATCCTGTTAACCAAAAGTACAAAATTATTAGAAAAAGAAAGAAGCTTGTTCAATGATAACAGTGTCACAAAATATAACACAACTCTTAACAAATTTAATTGAAAAACCAGTTAAAATAATTTAAATTAATCTTCGAAGAGAATTTGATTTTTTTAAACTTTAATTCATGTATAAATGTAAACATCAAATTTTTTTTACATACAAGCTGCTCAAGGAAACATAATGGCAAGCGCCTACACCATTGCCCAGGTCATCGTACTAAACATGTTTAATACAACTGACCTAAAAAAATTCTAAATCATTAAAGTATATTGTAAATAACACTGATAATTAATATGACTTCACTAATATAAATTTGAACTAAAAGAAATTATTAGTTTTAGCCTTTTTATTTTATGATACTGATGTGAAAAAAATCAGTTCAAGCTATTATAAAATGTTTTAGGTATCAATAATCAATGTCTGAAGCACTCATACAAAATATCTAATCCTATATTAAGTTATGGATTACACACACGCAAAAACAGGTATTTAAACTATAAATATAAAATGCATCATCATATTATAGAATTTATATTTTACATTATATATAAATAGTATATATATATATATATATTAGATTCATATTCTAGTTATTACTTATTTAAATTTAATATAAATTAATCACAATTTTATGTATTTTTTATTCAATTCTTACAACAATAACAGTAACTCAGATATTAAAAGTAGTTGGAAAAATTATTTTAGTAAGTTTACGTTTATTTATAATTTATAAATTTTTGAAGTAATTACATCAGTTACAATAATATTAAGCTTACCATATCAAAGTCTTATCTAATTTTTAAAAATAAATGTAGTAACGTATAATAATTTTTAAATCTTATGTAATAATACACTTATTATAGGGGAGAAAATCAATTATATAGGACCAAAAATCAAATAAATGATTAATAATATCAGCTATTATAAAAATAAATTATCTGAATCATCTCATCTCAACGTTATGACTACTATCGAAACTATTCTGTTTCAGTGTACGATAATATCAAAAATGAACTGTTGTTTATGATGTAAAACTTATCTTTTAGTGACGGGACGATTAATCGGAATCGAGAAAATCTCGTCACGATTTCGGATTCTTAATAACAATTCTTCCGTGTTTTATAAAAGAAAATTAATTATTTGTTTCGCTCAAAAGATTAAAAATTTTTTAAATTACCATATTAACAATTAAGTATTAGTTTATTGGATACTTTCGTGTCAACAAAGCAGAGTGCGCGCGACGTCTGTCACGGCAGACTCCACTTGTTACAAAAAAAGACTCAAAATCGAAGTAACAAATTAATAAAATTGCAGACAAGTAACGAATATCAAACTAACGTGCAATTATCAACGAATATTTTCATACATCGGTTGACATTTTGCTAAAACAGAAAATGACACAAGCAATTTTTTAAAATGTGACAACACAAAATGAACACTTCAAATCAAAAAATGGCCCTAGAGTTTTTGACTCTAACCACTCTACAACCCCTCAAATTTTCTTACACACCTTCCTGTTACACCCTGTATATTAAAAGCAAAGTTTGTGAGGCATTACCATCTCGCATAACAAATTTAAAAATTAATTTGATTTACAATTTTAAAATTTCAAAACAACTTTTAAAACAGTTTTTAACAACATTCTTTTAATTTTGGTTTCGGTGCAAAGGCAGAGTTTTAATTATTATTTTAATAATTCTTATTTATTTAATTTTGCCGACATTTTTTCGAATCCATTATGCCAATTTTTTAAATTAATTGCAACTATTTTGTTTTTTTTTTTTTTGCAACATGACTATAGAAATTGTTTTAGTGTTGTTTTGCACAATAAATAATCAAATTTAAATTTATTTTAATTTTTTAGTAATTTCATTAATTTTTGTTTCATAAATTTGCCCGCTTTTTGAATTATAAGCAAATTGACATCGATTGAACTATTGGATTATCTAGTTACTTTCAAATCAAGGCTGGTGGTCAGCAAAACAATTCGAAATGTAAACAAAATTATATTTTAATTGAAACTATATTATATAAAATTGTTTCTAGTATTTAGTATGTTTACTCAATGATAAAACGACTCTCGTTATAATCATAAAAGTTTGTCACGATTCACAGATGATGCTGTAGTACGTTGAATTTTCAAATGCAATTCACGCAATTCTGAATAAAATTACTTGTTTGCTCTAAGTTTAATGATGTTTTGAGTTTTAAAAAAAAAAATTAAATTTCTTAAGACAAGTTGGTCTAGATATTCGTGGCTTGAGTGAATGAATTCAAAAATTGGTTAACTCATGATATTTGTTTGCTCGCTTGCCAAACCTCATTTAGTATTAAATAAGATGGAATTAAATCATTTACAAGACACGCATTTTTTTTCCAAGCTTCTCGCAATTTGCATCATCTCATTTATTTTCCACTCCCTGCGGTCGTGGCATTGGCCGACGAAGCAGTTTCCGAAGATGGGAAATCCAGAATCAATCTTTCGAAAGATCGCCAATCACTTTCTATTCTTCAGCTCGATGTTTATTAATTAACAGATGTACCGTGCTCGTACTGTAAATCGTTTATTTTAGTTAATTTTTCTAAACTTTAGAAAGTACCGTATTCAAAAGAATAGGAAATCAGTATCAAAATCGGGAGAAATTTTTACATCGTCTCATCACTAATACATCTTAATAAAATTCTTATTTATTTGTTTAAAATATTTATATTTTTAATGAATTTAAATTTCACAAAAGATTAAAAATAAAAAGTCACTTGTCTAACATTTACTTTATTGCATTATTAGACTTAGAGCACTCAGTTTAATTAGAGGTTATAAATTGAAATGCTCTTTTATTATAATTAATGTTTAAAAAGTTATGAAATGTATTATTTAAAAATAAGTTATTAATTCTAATTAAATATTCCTACGAGTTCATGTCTATTTTTAAATAAGTATTATGCAAATTTAATACATTTTAAATATTACGTAATAGTTTTTGAAATCAATTTTGAATATTAAGCTCGTATAATGGCAGAATCGGGACGAACCGAAAATATACTTTAATTTTTTCGAGAGAGACTAATGATGAATTATTAACGCGAAGCTAAGAACTATTTATAGGGTATTCACCTATCAGTGGTTTTATACTTGCTGTAAAATGTTCCTGTGAAAATAATTCATTCAACTATGATTTAGTGTTCTGAGAAGCAGTAGTATTTAATATTGTCTTTCCTAGAAATTTAGATCAAGCTCAGAATTCAAATGTTCTACTGGTATTAATTTTTAATCAGATAATAAATGCTTTAATTATTTGTCTGAATAAGATATAAAAATTTTAGAGAAAATCTTTTGTAATATTTAATTCTTACTAAACAAATTTTAAGTAAACCTCTTACTCGTAAGAGAGTAATGGAAAAAGATAGAGAAAGATCACGTGTTTAAAACTGATCCTAATTTAATAGTTAGAATACAAAATAATAAAGATATTTATTGAATTTGGTTCGGAAAGTCACGGAACAATTTTAGCTTTTCGTTAATGAATATTTAATAATAAAATTTTTACGACGTTAAATTTTCTACGTAACTTGCATCTACAATCCCGTAACGAGACCGATAAATTTACAGTGCGAGTTTTTATTGCTTTCACCATATTTTTTATAAATTTAATACATTTAAATTATTTATAAAAATGTTTTAAAGTAACTGTTATTTCACTTTCGACTACAATTTTGAAAAATTTCAAATGAACTGAATTACGGTAAAACATGTCGATACAAGTATACATAACCACAATTTTTTCGATATATATAAAATACTAAAATTAATCTTAACTTTTTATTAATAAAACAAAAAAATAGAAATAAAATACTCTTTGTAAAATATCTAAAAATGTAACACAAGAAACTTACCTATTTTATCCAACTCTAAAGCATTGTATTCAACAGGGAAAGAAGTGAATAGGTTTTTTACCTGTTAAGAACAAATTATAAATTTTAATTCAATTTTTCACCACTCAATTATTTAATAAATTTAAAGTGTGCAAGAGAAAACATTTATATAATAATTTCACATTTTACTTCTATTCTAACCTCTTTTGGTAATACATCTGTTTTATGAAGCGTGGCTTTAGTTATTAATATTTTATCATAAAGAACTTGGCAAAAAAATATAGCGAGTGGTAATTTATTTTAGTAATAAAATTTACAAAATTAGAAAACGTTTAAAGTGACTTCTAAATATAATTTATTTTTCAAATATACCGTTACGCCGATACGAGTTAAATGTTTTCGCTAAGGAAAAGTCCGAGCGTCGGGTATTTAACTTCGGTATACACGATTCTATGAATTATAGTAGTTTTGTAATTTCACAAGTTTTTACACTCATTCATGAATCAGCATTTTTCACATTTTTATTCTATCCATTTTATATCAAAACAAATCAAATGGATAATTCTTGTAAAAAGCTCGGACAAGTAATACAATTATTCATTGAACTATATGGAGACTTAAAATATATTATTTGTCTAAAAATGGTTGTTTCGAAAGTACTCGTACATTTAAAATATATTTAACAGAATTAAAATTGATATTTCCTAATAATCATTTGATTTAAAAAATGACAACAAGAATTTCCAAAAGTTTCGCTGGTTTTTGGTTTTTCAAATAGTCACAAAAGAAAATGATAAATCAGTTTAAGTAAATAAAATAACAGCAAGCAACACTTGGGCAATTTGCCAAGAGGGAGTGCCTTCTGGTAGAACTTTCTACGGGGAAACTGGGCTGTAGACATTAGACATACGAGGAAAACCTGGAAAAAAAACCACATAAAATCAACCTGCTGTCAGATGCGAACCTGTGACAAACAATCAGTGTTCGACGGTTTTACCAATTTGGCCATTGGTGAGCATCTGTATACATATTTCTAAATTACTTTTTAGATGATGATGATCTTAAGCAATAAACAAATAAAACATTAATTAAAAAAGATTATACAGAATAAAACTCCCATTTTCTTAAAAAATTATTTATTAAAAATTGTTTTGAAAAATTTGTGAATTTTAATTTTGCAAATCGTATTGTTAGATAATGAAGAACAATATATATAAATCATCAACATAAATCTTCTAAGGATAAAAATACTTTATTTAAATGAGGTTATTAAAGTCCTGTTTCTAAAAAATCAAAGATTAACAGTAAATATGCACGTCTCAATATGTAAAAGTTCTCACTGTAGTACTACTGACGTTTTCTTGCTCAATTTCATTATATTTCAAATTCAAATAAAGCATTCGAAAGAAAAATTAATAAAAATAGTCTGCAACTATTGAGAGATTTTGATATAATATTCCAAATAACCGAAGTCAAACAATACGGCAATCGTTTGGCTTTGATTAAAAAAACAAATCGGGCTTTTGAGATGTTTATATATGTATTCCAAATAAATTTAAAAATTCAGAAACATTTGTTTACAACAAATAAAAGGAAATATCTATTGCTTTGAAAGGAAAAAAACCTATTACTAAATGCAGAAACAGTCACTAATATTCTAAATCTTAAATTTCTTATAATACAAATCAAATTTTTGACAAATATTTCAGAAATAATAACAAACTGGGTAATTTAAATCTAGAGAGATTTTTAAAAATTAATTAAAAATTCTGTACTGTGCTCAAATCACTGTAGGAAAGTACAGTAGAGCATCGATTATCCGACTTAATTGGGGACTGCGGTTGGTCGGATAACTGAAAAGTATGAAAAAGTACATTATTAGTATAGTGTATTAGGCCTGGTTTAAATACTAGCCTCCCTTTCATGGTCGAGCCAGTGCTGCCAGCTAAAACATGCAAAAATTTAACAAAAATAATATTAAAGTAGCCAAGACGTAACCAAATATTGTAGTGCCACATCACGAGGGGACATTTGAATTTGCCGACTAGAACGCGGTCGGTTAATCGATGCTCTACTGTATTTTCTGATTTTCAAAATGTGCAAATGACAACTATTTAATAAATCGTGTGACTACTATTTGATAAATATTATTTTTGAAATCATCAGATAAAAAAAAGGGTGATCTTAATATAGAAACTTATTTAAGTTAGCTTAAATTGTGACTTCCCAGATAACATCCTGGATAAATATTTTGTTTTCTGGAAAGTCACATTTAGTAATACCTATTTTAAAGAATTATATATCGCAATAAAATATTTGAAACGCGCACATAAAAATTCATACCGAGAAATTAAATCTCTAAATTACATTTCAGAATTATGTTTTTTATTTTTTATTTTTAATAATATTAGCAACAAAGTAAGATTAAATTACTTAATATAAGAATGAACTAATAAAGCAAAAGCTTTTCAATTTAAAGCTAAGTATATTCTTATTTCATTCAACTGCTATGGCATTAACAAATAATTGACCTTAACAAGTATTAGGCCTATACAAAATTGTCCTCCAACAGTCATGCCGCATAGATAAAACAGAAATTGCAATATTGTATGTATTTCTAGCTAAAATTTTTATTAAAAAAAAAATTAAAGCATAAGTTTTATGTAATATATAATGATTAATAGCACTTTCATTGTATATGTCAAAAAAATCAATCATCTTTCTGAAAAATCTATAAGCAGGTAATAATCAAAAAAGTAAACACAAGTGAATGATGATAGAAAAATTATATTGAGGTGAACAAGTTATCCTCTCTTATAATAAAATAAAAATGAATTAGCATATATTAATGTACTAAAATTTTATTTCATATCATATTTATCAACAAAAAAAATTATATTTTATCTCTTAATGTATAATCAGTTATTGTTTTTATCAATGATATAAAGGATCATAATACATATGACATAGTATATCAGGATTATATGAAAATTTTTTTATTGAGAAGTAATTTGCATCCATTACACAACAGACTAATTTATATTCTATTTTAACACAGGAAATTACGAAGAAGGGGAATTCTAAATTAACAAAAAAGGATGAAAAGTTAAATAGAAACAAAAACCAGACTCCACACCTACATAAAAATAATATTCCATGCCAATACTTTATATATATAGAACAGAAATTTTATCAATTATTGTTATATGTTATTAATAATCTAAAATTTATACAAATTTAATCGTCATTTAATGTTTATGCTATAATTCATTTTAAACAACAAATATATAATTATTTCTTTAGCTAATACCGTACTTTACGGACTATAAGATGCACTTTTTTCTTCGAAAAATTGCCTCCAAAATTCAGGTGCGTTTTATAGTCCGTAAAATATGGTAATTCATCTATGTTTATAACAGTTAAACCAAAACATACAATCATAAACAGATTAAAACTAGAATCAGGAAAAAAAATTAATCATTTTTCATCCATTTTCTAATAAATTCTCTAGTCATTAATACTTGTATTTTACGTAGAACAATAGTACCAATAATTTTCTTTCTTGATAGTTCAAATATTGCTTACGTCACTCTGTAAAAAAGTCTATTATACTACTATAGATTTATAATTTAACGAAATTTCAGTTCTGAATTTTAGGCTGTAAGAAACCTGTTCTGAATAATAGCAGAAGGAAAAAAAAGTAAAATTACATTCGCCATTTAACTGTAAACTTCCAATTAAGCAATTATTAATTTATTATGAGAACAGGTACAGGTTATTTTAGAAAACTCATTTAAAATTAAAAAATTGTGGCAATTTTCTTTAACAATAAAAACATTATATAAGATTGTATTAATAGATTATTCCTTTGTACCAAATTTAAAATAAAAAGTATTTGAACTGGTGCATAAAAATAACTATATTAAGTAAATTGCTTTTGCACTTTTTATAATCAACTATATTAAATATAGGATTTTTTGGTTAATGTTATCTTAGGTAGCCAAGATGGCGGCTCGTCTCTAATTCCAGCAAGGAAACAGTGGGACGCACGTTCTAACCTAACCTAACCTATTCTAATAAATTACCATCATTATTAGCAACCAAATTATTAGAATAGGTTAGGTTAGAACGTGCGTCCCATTGCTTCCTTGCTGGAATTAGAGACGAGCCGCCATCTTGGCTACCTAAGGTAACATTAACCGATTTTTTTTCTGATTTTTCTCTATCGCATTTCAATTATACAAAATTATATATATAATTAACAGTTTTTAAATTTATGATAATTTTTGTTTTTTTAAAATATATTATTAGTTTATCATACTATAACAAATTGAGATATTAATATTACAGATTTTGATATTTAAAAATTTGTTGAAGTATCTAAAGTATGCCAATATATGTTGTAAAATAAGAATATTTAGTTTCTTGTTTATTAGAGTAAAATATGTTAAAAATCAGAATACACAAGAAAACCCTACGATGTTCTTATCAGTTGAAATGGAAATTTTTAAAATGAAAACACTCAGTTTCTATATATATTTTACTGTACATTAAACTATAGATATAATTATTTGCCTATTCATGAAAGTTGCTTCTTCAGAGTTTAGTAACACCAATAATGCTAAAATGTCTTGTTTGGTTTCATTAATTGAAGTACCTTTATTCAACAATGTTTGGAAAGATATTTAGCAGTCCAAATGCAAAAAATTTAGCCCTGGAATTGTATTAAAAATTGGTCTTAAATAAAAAAAAATTAGCACCAAAACTTTTGGTCTAGCATGAAAAACAAGTTTTACTTGTACAAGACACACACATTATACAGAGACCTTAACAATGAAAGGGATACTGCTAATATGGTCTCCCATTCTAAAAGGTATAAAAAGTGAAGGTAATAGTGTGTTCAACAGCCAACCATAACCAACCTCTGCAATACGATCCTTTCAAGGCTTTCAAATTTGCAATGTATCCTCGATAAACCACTTTTAGGTATCCCCGCAACCAAAAATATCACCGATTAAGACTCAAGTGTGCTAGAAGCGATAAGTTTCTGGTAGCAATTTAGTTTTACAGAATTGTCTTCCGCACGTCCAGAAGCACCACCATACAAAATTAGTTTGCATTCGGACAGCTAAATTTCTCTACATGGCACTAAATAGGGTACTTTAACACAATCGCCAGTACATATTTTATAGTACATAGATTATTATATAGTATTACGTATTTAAAATTTATACGGGGCCGTCCGTAAACGACGCCGCAGCAGAAGGGGAAGCGGTTAAGACAAGTAGGACAAAGGAAAGGGAGCCTAGTTTTAGTGGCCATCCTTTTATTCCAGGGGGTGGGGAACTTTTTTAGCCATTACCCCAAAATATATTTGTGTAAGTCAATATTACCCCTCTCGTTTTGAAAAGGAAAAAAAAATCGATAAAAATTTAAATTAAACACTATTTATTGAATCATTTTACACTGAAAATGAATCATGAAAATAAATAATAGACAAACCAAAAAAAATTATCATTTTGGAACACAATAATTTCATTGAAAACTCTAGGTTTTGGAGAAACTCCTTATTATCCCGGTTACCCGACCAGTTTTATTCCATTAAATTTTATACTTTATGCATTTTATTATATTTATTTCATAATTTCTTGTATGTTTTGTGTCCACTTATAGTATCTAGCATCTGTAAAGTGAGGAAGGTTTTAAGAGGGGGTCGAATTTTGTTGGACGTCCAGAGAGGAGTATGGTTCATTAGACATTTTTTGATCGCAAAGGGGTCTACAATTTTGGGGTTCCCGCCCCCTCATTCGGAGCTAGAATCTTACCATTATTTATGTATTTAGTATCTTAAAATCTGCTAGAAAATTTCGTGATAAGAACGGTTTAACACGCGATTGAAAATCTCGTGTAAATTGCATTGTTGTAAATGACGCAAGTCAATCGTAACAATACGTACATACCTTCGTACACAATACAAACGATACGGTTGAGTATTTCGTTTACCATTTTTAAATTTTAACTAAAAGAACACTTACATTTATTCTTTACACGATTAAATTATGTATAACAACCACTAAAAATATCTAAATAGTCAAAACATCCGGCAATTTGAAGAAATAATCGGATAAAACTCACCTTAACACAAAAAGGACAATAGGATTTACTAAAAATCATCACTTTATTGGACTGAATGAGATTATTGATGTTAATTTCCATCTGTTTGGGAGCAACCGGCGCCATTTTCCAACACCGGAATAACCGCCTCCACATGAAAGGAACAGAACTACAATACTTTATACACGGGGTCAGTGTTACTACAATATTGCCTTGTCGCGCTACCGCAGCGCCCCCGTCTTCTTCATTCTGACGTCACGGAATGACCGAGCATATTTTCTGCTGATATCACGGAAGATTCATTTCTATTATCTTTACGCAATTTATTGATAAGCAAATATTCGTTTATTAAAATTCTGAAGAATTTAGATACGCCAGATTTATTTATAATTCTTCAGACTCGATTCAAGTCATGCTAAGATCAAGGATAATGTGTCATCCCGGGATTCTCAGAATTTAAATTATTATTTTTTGATGGTGAAATTAGTGTTAAAATATCCTAAATCAAGATTTATTTACGTGGATAATTACGATAAAACGTGGTAAAATTTTGTGCTTTTAGTAACATACATGAATACAAACGGATAAATGTCAATTCGGGAATGTTAAGTGTTTTCTGCAATGCGCCTCGAGCGTGTCTGGAACTTTTTAATGGAGGAAAAAATTGGGTCAAACGAGAAAAAACACCTTATTTTTTTTAAAACTCGAATAAATAGAAAAAAAAATCCAAATTAAACTAAAATTTTCTATATTTTCTGCAAGCGTTAACAAACAAAAGGTTAAATTGCGATTTCGAGATCCTCGTAAGGAGGAAAATAAATGCAAATATTCTTTAATTATAAAAGAATGCATTTTATAGTAAACGGTAGGGACTTTTGCACCGAAAACAAAACAAAAAGTCCTAATTGTCTCTGTCAATTTTCAAAGAAAAGATTACGATTTTACTCAGAAGCGGCGAAACCTGTTTTAACTTTCTCGACACGCACTGTTACATCCAAATACAGTATTACTTATCTTACTTTCTTTATGACGTAACTTCTTAATGACCCACTTTCGGCTTGGTTTTTTTTAAAAATAAAATCAGATTCACTACACCAAGCAAAAAAAAAAGGTGTCGTCTAAACACAAGACTTTGCCCATCTTAGTGTTTAAAATAGACAGAGACGCCGCCATTAATTTTGAAATTCGACATTGTTTTTTTTAATATAAAAAGATGTCCGAACGTTAATTTATATTTTTTCCGCGATATTAGTAGTCTTTGTACCTTCTGATGCCACGTTCTCGTTTTTATTCGTAAATTGTCGCCATTGTCTACTGAAATTGTTGATCCTGTTCCGTTCACGTGGATATTATCCGGAACAAATACAGAGAACGAGTCTCTTCTCGGTACGGGTGGTGTCGAACTTCATTTTAACGACAAAAATAATATCATTTGCAGTGTCGCGATCGTCATCCGGATACGAGCGGATCTGACGTTTCGTAGATTTATCATCAACCAAGCGTGAAACCACGTAAAAAACATTAAACACCCGAAGTTTGATCTCTTAGATGAAGATTTTAGCGACTTTATTAATAAAAATTCCATAAACTTTTCAATTATGTTTATTACAGATATTTTTAACGTTTGATCCTGCTGGAAAATCATTTAGCAACTGCATGTTTACATTATAAACAATATTTAATGTGGAAATAAAATGGCTTCTCCGGGTATTTAAGTGTTATACTAATTATTATTGAAAGAGTAAAGATATATTATATTGTAAATAAGCTTACATAGTGCTGTCTTCTTGCTTGTTATTAAAGATCAACGAAAGATAAAATAAGTTAAACTTTTAATTCATTCAAAACACCATTCTTAAGTGAAAAAATTGTGTTTACTGAGTTTAATTTACTATGATAAAATAGTATATCAAGCTTTCGTATCATTGAAGGTTACTTCCCTCCTTAAAGTTGAAGAAAATTCTCATTTGACTGCTGCTATCTGCAGTAGTCGTAATCTTAACAGTGAAAAACCCTCTTGAAAAAAAAAAAACAAGATTTTAATGTACTTTTTCTATCTAGAAATTTGAAAAATTATTATTAATGAAGTTAAGGTTTTTATTTTTATCATCAAATCATTAAAAAGACAGTTTACAGAACAGAACTACTTTTATTTTCCACCTTGTGTGAACATTTATTTAGTATGGTATAAACGATCTCTCAAAAGAAAAAAAAAATACAGACTAAAAAAGATGGGCCAATTTTGTAGATGAATCTCAGAAAAAGCAGTCCCATCGTGAAATAAATACAAATTACAAGATTATATAAAGTTTAATTTTTAAAATAAAAATTTAATGAAAATGTATGAATTAGCCTAAACATCTCAAGTCTCGTCAAAACTGCCAACTAGTGTAGACTTATACAAATTCATAACTGCAAGAGACATTGCAATCGATTCGAAACTATGGAAGATTATATTTCACATAAGGTACTTCCACGTCGTCACCATTTGTGTCGTTACAGCACAGTTCAAACACTAAAGCTCTGATGTGGGGTTCGATATTTTTCCTCGACACAAGCTTAACAACCTCCGACAGACTGAAAAATAAAAAAAATTAAGAGCAAAAAATTAGATATTAAAATATATCAAATGTCACTGAATGTCAATCATTATCGATTTATATAATTTAACCGCTTGTAAGCTTTAATAAAAATAGGAAATTTACATAAATCGACGAATGTTAAAAAACCTGCTTCGAGCTTTTCTACATTAGTTCGGTGCAGCATGCAGACTACCTCCGAAATTAAGGATTATAAAAGCACATTTTGAATTAAAGAACTAGACTAATTGTAAATTAAAATGGTATTAAACTAATACATATCTTTTAGTATTTAGTTCAACAATCGAGTCTTCGCCTAACTTTTAAATTTAAAATAGAAAATAATGATTTCTCGATTTATTGAAATAGCAATAAAGTCGATAATATAAATTGACAATGTTATATACAGTGATTTTGGAGGATGTACAGCCATTTACAGAACTTATTTCATAGGTCATTTTCTTCAAATTTTAATTAGCCGAGCTTATATACTGTTCAGTGAAATATTTTAACTATTGGAATAAGACCAAGTTTATAAGACCTTTGCTCAAAATAACATCTGAAGTAAGTTCCGTAACAGGTTGTACTCCTCCTGAATCTAATCATTTTGTATATAATAATATAAAATGTTTTTTAAGTTTTTAAAGCAGACCTCCCAGAAAGGAATTACCCATGTGAGATCTTTTATAGAAAAATGGTCCCTATTTAGGTGTTACAAACACAAAAACCTGGAAAATTCCATGTGGCCAGCCCATAGACCATTGAACTCGCAACCAACTACCAGAGTTCGGTGATTTTATGCACTTGGCCACCGAAGAGACTAATTTTCACACAATATATCTAAGAGTACAAACTTTTTAACTTTCACACTTACTTCAAATCAAGTCGCTCCTCCTTTTTTGCATTTTGCATAAAAAATGAATATAACATACTAACACCTTGAGACAACATTGTTATTTCTAAGTTATAATTATCCTAAAGGAAAAAAAAACAAATTATTATTGTCATTTCACTTGTAAAATGTTCATATTTTATCGAAATAAATATTTACTTCAAAATACTGCAAGAACCTCCGTAATGTCATTTCTCCCTGCACTTCAAATCGATCCCAAAGAGTGAATTCTGTGTTATGATACTAAAAATTCAAAATAGATTAACACACATATATACAATAATATACATATTAGGTTGGGGAAAAAGAAATCCATTATTTTGTTGCTAGATGGCTGTAGTGATATATATCTCGTAAAGTATTGATCAAACAAGTTCAGACTTGTGCTCATTGGAAAAGTGACATTCCGTACTAAAAAAAATTCTGTTACAGTTTTTTGATTGGTCGATTTAGTTGTGAGTTATAGGGTGTAAAAGATGGAAGTTACCAAAGAGAAAATTTGGTATGTTTTACAATTTTGCTTTGATAAAGGCGAAAATGCAAGCCTGGTGGCTGAAATTATGAATGATGTTTATGATCTCAATACTGTCACAGCCAATTATGCACAATTTTGGTTTTGTCAATTCCATTCTGGTAATTTCAATGTTAAAGATGCACCTCGCATAGGTAGGCCTGTCATTAAAAATGTCAATAAAATCATGGAAATGATTGAAATGGGCCAGCATGTTAGCAGTTGTAGCATCGCCCAGGAGCTAAAGATTGACCACAAAACAGTTTTAAACTATCTGCTTAAAGCTGGATTCAAAAAGAAGCTTGATGTTTGGGTGCCACACGAATTGACACAAAAAACATGATGGATCGAATTTCCATCTGCGAAGCCTTGGCCAAATGGAACGAAATCAACCTA
This sequence comes from Centruroides vittatus, assembly GCF_030686945.1. Taxonomy (NCBI): domain Eukaryota; kingdom Metazoa; phylum Arthropoda; class Arachnida; order Scorpiones; family Buthidae; genus Centruroides; species Centruroides vittatus. The sequence continues at coordinate 210,661 of NW_027122505.1, read as the reverse complement.
TTTCTTAAATGGATGGTGACTGGGGATGAGAAATGGGTCACATATGACAATATTGTGCGAAAACAAGTGTGGTCAAAGCGCAGTGAAGCGGCTCAAACGGTGGCCAAACCAGGAATAATGGCCAGGAAGGTTTTGCTGTGCATTTGGTGGGACTGTAAAAGAATCATCTACTATGAGCTGCTTCCATATGGTCAAACATTAAATTCGGACTTCTACTGTCAACAATTAAACCATTGGAAGCTAGCAATTGACCAGAAGCGGCCAGAATTGGCCAACAGGAGAGGTGTTGTTTTTCATCAGGACAACGCCAGGCCACACACGTCTATAGTGATTCGCCAGAAACTCTGGGAGCTTGGTTGGGAAGTTTTGATGCATCCACCTTATAGTCCGGACCTGGCACCAAGCAATTACCATCTTTTTTTATCATTGCAAAACTTCCTTAGTGATAAAAAATTGGCATCAAGAGAAGATTGTGAAAATCACTTAGTTGAGTTTTTTGCCAATAGGGACCAGGGCTTCTATGAGAAAGGCATTAAGAAGTTACCTTAAAATGGCAACAAATTATAAAACAAAACGGTGCATATTTGACCTAAATCGGACAATCTGAACCACGTTAAATAAAGTCTTGAAATAAACGTAAAAATAATGGATTTCTTTTTCCCCAACCCAATATATAAATATAAAAAGATAAAATTTCCATACACTCAGTTTAGGAGCAGCAATTGGCTCAGAAAAGGCAAAAAATGGTAAAGCCAAGTTAACAAAGCCATTCTTATAGGAACTTAATTTTTTATGCTGTTGAACAAGCTGAAAAGAAAGAACAATTCAATTTATTATCACCGCCGTCGACATTTTTTGTTTTTATTTCAGAATTCTTACTTTGTATAATTCCAAACAAGCTAATCCTGAAACCAAAGCTGTTGTTGTAGCAATGGCAGGAATTATTTTTCCAGCTATTAATTTACTCCTATGACGATCTGCAGGTGGAATATCATAATTCTCTGCTCTCAAATTAGATGCTGCTACAATAAAATCCATGTGAAAGTTAGAATCATCATCCTTTTCAAAATCAATTGGATTAATTGAAACTCTTCCCATATCTTGTTTTGTAGGTAACTGCTCTTGAATCTGGTTAAGGCGATCATTATCTGTTATCAAAAAACGTGATTTAGATTAATGTTTTAAAAGTGTCTTAAAGTAAATAAGATATACCTGTCACAGAATTCTCTTGATTAGCTTCATTTTCAGACACAGCAATTCTCACACCAGATCTTGGGGAAAATTCAGGCACCTTTACAGTAGTAACATAATTTGAAATATATTCTCTATCTGTATTTTGTGGTATTCCAAACATAAAAGCTCTTAGATTTGCAGCTGCTACAATAAAATCTAAATGAAGATCCTGAAATAAAAACATTAAAATTAGTAAATGATAACTTTTCAACATCTATTAGGAGGTACAGGATATGTCCAATCACACAAATGTTTGGGAGAAACAACAGTCCAGGGAAATTTGCAGTAAATAAATAAAAAGGAATAGCTGTGAAAATATTACAATAAAATGTAGTAGTGTCTTGGCTAAGCCTATAGACATTAATTAACCCTTTCCATGCTGGCGATCTACAGCAAATAATTGAGTGGAATTCGTCATGCGGCGCATTTTTTGCAGTTTTTGGATAATTTTGAAAATCGCGATATTTCGCTTCAAAATCGCGCTACGTTTAATCTGTTTTTTGTGATTGATTAAGAATATATCACAGTTTACAATTGTTTAATTTTTTAGTTTAATAGAAATTTAAAATAATATTAAAATTTGAAGCTTATGAACAAAAGAAAAAAAATAATTTACAGAAAATCACTAAACTTTGTACATTTGTTAGTTAGATACATCTGTCTTCTTTTAAATAAAAGAAACCACAGCTCTCTAGCTAGAGTGGGGGAGAAGTTATTGACATTATTCACACTATGTCTCTAATTACTTGACAGGGAGAGGGTCTATTTTACCGAAATATTTATGGCCCAGGGGTGGTCACAAAACACTTTTTAGCTTAAACAAAGTCAATCGACCTACAGAATAGCGAATAAAAGCTAAGATCGCTGGAAAATCGAATATAACGCAAAATAATCGAAGTTTTTGATTAATTACACCGAAAGGCGTATAACTGCATGGGAAGGGTTAAGGACATTCACCAAAATATAGGGAGTTTAAGTGAAATTAAAAATTCATTAGAGAGGTCGAGGCCGAAGTTTTAAACGCAAAGATGTGTATGTCAGACGTTCGGCGCCGCCTTCCCGTAAGCCTAGAAGTTCGACAATGGCATTTGAGAAGTCAGTGAAATCATGCTTGACATTCCAAATGCCATTGCCAAACTTCTAGGCTTACAGGAAAAAGGTGCCGAACGTCCGGCATATACATTTTTGCATTTAAAACTTCGGCCTCAACCTCGCTAATACCTAAATGAAAAGTTTAAAAAATTAAACATGCAGACATTATGACATAGACACATGTCATTGTGAGGTAGAATTGGCTTTAGTCCCCAACACTACTAATTTCTAGTAGCAAGTAATGATGTAAAAAAACAAAGTAAATGTTACTTTCTGAGCTCAGTCACTTGTTACATTGCTGCCTACTTACACGACTATGTGTGCAATAGGGATGAATCGGTCTCGGTTACTGAATCACAGTTCAAATTTTCAAAAAACTAAAATGAAGCTTAATACTATTTAATGGGTCAAATTTCATATCAGTCAAAATTTAAACAAAATAATTTGTTTATTAATTTGCAAATTTTTTTGTGTAGCAAACTTTAAAAAATTTTCCTTGATTGTCTTGACTAAATAGATAAGCTCTATTATTTTATAAACATTTTTCCTTTTTCATTTTTTTTGCAGATACTTTTAAAGTACATTTTAAACAGATATTTTAAAATTTATAATAAAGTAAAACCACAAATACGGGTGTGTTAAAAGAACAAACAACAAAAGTGAAAACTAAAAAATTGGGCATTGAAATAATTTCTTTAGAAAATAAATTGCACAACCATTGTCAAAGAAATTGTTTTCAAGCATCAAAAAGTCTTAATATGCTGTTATAAAAATTCATAGTATTGGCAATAATGCCTATTGTGTTCATGTTCAACTTTAATTTTATATGCTATCCTGTGATGATGTGCTTAAAGGTTTTATCTAATCTAAAAAAAATTACATTAATTTATCAGTTTAGTGTTAGTGTTATGCATAATTATATGGTACGCTTATTTATTTGTAAGATATATTTAAAATACTTTATTTTCTATGGTAAGGTGCAACAAATTTCAGGAAAATTTTGTATGTAAAATTTATATTCTGGAGAAATTTTGGGTCATGAAAATATTCTGCATATATCTGCTATTATAATGTTCACAAGTAGTTAAAATAATCAATAATTGAAGATACATAGAATTAAAATTTAAGATATATATTTACATTAAAAACTTACATTATTAACATTAAAAACAAGAGGATGAGGACATCTTTTGGGACCTGACCAGAAAGGAGCACCAGAATTTGTCAGCTGTAATATATTTTTTTGGTTTATAAATTTTATCTTAATCATTTCAAATTTACTCAATATAACACTAGTTTTAATCATACAAAATATACTATATTAATACCAACAATTTATTAATAAAATTAAGATTATTATTTGCAAAAGTACAACATAGTTTTTCTATATTACATTTAACCCTTTTCAGAGTAGTTATAAGTGATAAACTTTCAATGAGCAGTATTAATGTTAGCACAAGATAGTGTCTTAACTGTCATTAGACCATCATCTTGTACTAAGATTAATTAATTATAATCAATTAATACAATTATTAAATTTTATTAATTGGATTAATGATCTGGGGAATTTTTGATTCCAAATTCCAATTCGAAATCAAAAATTTCCCCTTTCAAACTTAAATTGCAGAACCAAGTAATGAACACATCTGACTGAATATTTTTCAATACAGAAGTATATTGGCAATTAAATACAAGCTTCAAATTAAAAGATTTCAAATACAGGAAATAAGAATGAATAAAAAAAACTGTTTTCAAAACAACAATTAGGAAAAACTTACCTGTTCTGGTGGAAAATTGTATAAAAGTTGCTTTATTTGATTGTGGTACTGTTCTTGGAAATATATACGTGCCCACCTAATGCAGTCTTCAAAGTTATTAGCTCTTTCATCCACCAAAATCCTCTTCACTGATTCCAGTATTTCCAACTAAAAATAATAGTATTTGAAGGTTCAAATTCAAAATTAGTAAAAGATGGAAAATTTGTTTAGCTAATTTTCATAGCACAGTAGAAACTTAATCTTTTTTACCATTTTCTTGAAAAACACATTAAACTTCAGAATACATAGAATCCATTCCTAAAAAATCATGCCAAAACATACAAGTACATGTGTACTGTACTGTACATACATTCAGAATGGATAAATTGAATGCAAACACACTACCAGAATAAAAGCTTCCGTGAAACTTATTTCATAAATATAATGTACAATGTTCAACATCTCTAGATACGTTTTACACAAACTACTGAGCTGTTTTTTGAAAGTAATCAAAAATATTTGTTTACTGTTGAGAATTTGATTTGTTTTCATCACTGCAGTTTCTAAGTTTGAAACAAACATTTTTTTTTTTGGTATAGAAATACCTCTTTTTGTGTTCTACACTTGTTGCCATAAATGTCTGGGTTTGTACCTGCACAGGAATACCGCATCCAGATTCACTCAAGTTCTTTATTGCCGTACAAAGGTGCAAGCCCGGTACCGCATCCAGACTACAGAATCTATATTGAACTTTGAAATTGTAATAGCAAGTAGAGTAAAGCAATATAAAGTAAATTTTCAGAGTCCAACAATGATTGCCAAGGCACCAAATCTATAGAATATGGTGTCCTCTCAATATCAGTATGACAAGATATAACAATTCATTGAATTACTGATTGGCTCTTCTGACCATTTGGACATTAAATACAGTACATTTCTTTTCCAAAAATTATTATTTGAGTTGAAAATTCATCTAAAAAGGTCTGGGTTTGGTGTGTTGAATCTGAAAAATAAAGTCAAAAGACACTAAATGCCATTAACATTGAAGATGTGAGGAGACCGATAGAAAAAAAAACATTAAAATTTCTAGTTTCAAAGAATTTATGAAATTAGACACTGTTACAAATTTTATATTAAGAGAATCTTTCCAAATCTCATTTTTACACTGTGCTAGCTACCTTTCATAGGCTTTTCAAGTATGTTTTTCTTATAAATTTTCCAAAGTGAATAAACAAACAATTGATAATTTCATTTAAGAAATAAAGTTTATTTTTCTTATCAAGTGTAATTCAAAGTAAAAAATTAATAGAATAAAGCATATTCTGAAAATATTAAAACTTTTTTGATGACTAAGTGTTTCTAAAACACATTACTGGATAGAAATTGTATCATTCAGGGTGGGGAAAGTCTAAAAACTTTAAACATTTGAAAAAAAAAGGAAAAATTATCAGAACGAAATGCAGTTTGTGTGGTTAAGTTTTGTCAGTGTGTTTTTTGTCGACAGGGGAAAAAATTAGTTTCAAAAGAAACCAATAAGCGTGCAGGGATTATTCTGGAAAATTAGAAACTGAACTATTTCCCCAATTTAAAACTTTTTTTGACTCTTCAAATTATTACCACCAGTTTTACATAATTAATGCAGGTGCTGGTCGCCTTAGTTTGGAGCCTGAAAAGCAAAAGTGACACGTTAAGCCGTCACTTAAAAAATAGGAATCATTTTTTAATGAATAATTCCAAACACCACATTTGATCACAATACTTAAACAGTATCTCACAGATTCTATCATGTCCAAAATTTATGCTTCAGTCTACTGGAAAAAAATATCAATGAAAAAAGGTGTCATTCCAAAAAATTCTCAAAATTTTCTGTCAGTTGACACATCTCCAATCTGGAAATGCTGGATGGCATTGCAAGAAAACTACCTTTGATTCTCAATGTCACTTCCTGCTTTCTTTGTTCAAAGTTGCATGACATCATTAGACGTGTGGTGCAAGAGACTCATCACACAGGAGCTCAACATTTTGCTGTTTTTTTTCTAAAGTGTGTTTTGTGATTCAATTTCATGCTAAATGTTGAAATAAGCAGACTAGATTTTATCACTAGTATTGTATTTTTATTGCCACGTTAATAAAAACATCACATGGTGATTTTGGCATTATGCAGTGCAACTCCTGAAAGTAGTGTTGACATACAGAAGAGAACAAATAGACATGTTGAAAATCATTTTTATCATTTTCATGACTTCTAATTATGGGTATTTAAATTCCCAAGTGTTTTGATCACATCCTTCCACATTGTTAGAACTGAAAAATGCTATTCACTGTGAGGTAAAATCTATCCAGACATGCTGCACTCTGCAGATATGGACGTTGTTACTTCAGTGAATTGTGTTATATCCTGCAACAGAGGTTGTGTTGAACACTTGTCTAATAAATACACTGAAAGTCATTTTCATTGTCATTCACATTTCTTTTGTATCTCAAATGCAACCTATTAGTAATTTTTGAAACAAATTTTTCTCCAACAAAATCCCTGTATTGACAATACTTACTATGCAAATTGCATTTCATTCTGATTAAACATTCATAAAAGAAAGAAAAACAAGAAAAACTACTCACTGGCTGATTCCCAGGTAGTCTGATCGTTCTGTCAATAAACTGTTGATCACTGAAAAAAATTTTACCAACTTTAAACCTCATTCTCAACTTTATGCTCATATTTCAAAGTAAAAAAATTTAATTATTTCAAAAATAATAAATTACAGAAACAAAATATAATTTCAATTATAGTAAACACTACAAACAAAATTTTTATAGTTGAAAATTTTTTTTTTATTTACAGTGCAATCTCATTACAACAAACTTAGATTTTCTCTGGTTAACTTCCATAGGAACTCATAACTATCAGTTGTACAAACATTTATAGTTAACTTTGTTTAATTTTGCCCATTCAATTAGCTTAAATAGTAAAATTCCTGCAATTTTCACTTCACTAGAACAATCTCATTACAACTTTCCCTCTTTTCACTATTGTCTTCAATTCTTTCCCTGTATCCCGGGAAAATGTAACTAGATTCAGATACACTAACCTCGAGAAGAATCAAAGTTGTAGATATAGATACAAAAACAGGAATTTATGCCATTTTTGTTTTATCATCTATCTTAAGCTACTTTGTGTGTAACGTGTGGACAAATTTTAGGTAGATTTTTCATTCTCTAGCAAGACTAGTCTGTAACTGCATGTACTACTATATTGGAATTTACTCTCACTAAAGTGATGTTAGAATAACTCTGAAGAGACTCATTGTTCATTTTCACTGGAGAGTATTTTAGTGTAGAGAACTGTCTAGAGAAGGGCTTCCCAATCAATCTGTAGTAATCCCTTAGGGGTAAATCAATAAAACTTTGCAGATATAAAAAGTTATTTAAAAATATTGAAAATTTACATATAACACATAATTTATCACATACATAATACTGAAGGGATCAAATGAAAAAAATTTTCCTAAAAGAGATTGAAGCACAAAAAAAAATTACAATGCTTTAAACCAGAGGTTCCTAAAGTTGATATAAGTGAACTTGTCACGACAAGACAACCAGTTGCTGCAGTTGTTATTGCATTAATGAAAAATCCATAAAACATCCATACTATCACCATGTTTTTTTCTTCAACTTACTCAATTCTATTAATGATACAACTTAAGAAGTCGAATGTTCAGGTAATTCGTTTCAGAAATGTTTAGATTCCTCTCATTTTTTCTAAGAATAGCATTTTTTGTCATCCTCATAGTACTCTTCACAGAACAATCCACAATCAAAGATAAATTAATCACAGTATTTCACATTAAAATTGTCCACTTTAATAAATAAAATTCAAGCATTTTTGAAAAAGTCAGAAAAACTTCAAGAAGTTTAATTCCACAATTCCAGGAACATTTCATATTAAATTAATAGAGTATCATCTGCTCCAATCAGAACCTTTTCCTTCACTCAGCATTTTAGTACACATGCTGAATGAAACTACTTCGAGCATGAAAATTATTCAAAAAATAGCCAGACAAGTCTATACCCAAGTGCTGTTTACCCTACAACTCTAGCTAGACAACCAATACCCTAACAAGAGCCAAGATAAGTCTTGCTAGACTAGTCTTGGTAACCTCCAGAATATATGAAGCTCAAATCAGAGCAAATCTAACTGAAAGTCTACTGTAAACACAGCTTTATTCTTAACTTCAGACATGAGGATAAACTGCATTGAGGGACAACCAAGAGGAAAATGTCATCTGGTTCTAGTTCACAAGTAAGTCCTTATGGTATAGGAAACCAAAAATACAGGAAGGTTGATTCAGAGACAAAAAAATTTACAAATTCTAAACTATCTCCCAAACCACACCAATATCCTTTGGAATCCTACAATTATTCTACAAACCCTTCAGCTGTCGCATCCTGTGAATAGCAATGTGCTGAAATCCCCTTCAGAACAATCTATCTAAAAAAAGTATTCATGTGTATTAGCTGTTCTGTGTTCTATTTGCACATGCAATACTACCTACAATAATTATGATTAACATTGGCAAAATAAAATGCTCAATCTGTCTCTCTAATCCAAACAAACACTTTTGGTAGATTTGCTAACCAGAAATTGCTGTGAGATACATCTACCAAAAGTGTTTGTTTGGATTACAGAGACAGATTAACATTGGAATCTACTATACAGCAAGCTGATTATATATTATTACATTTTATTTCGCTTTATTTACATCTTTCATTTGTTGTTCTGTTTAATTAAGTTGTTGAATTATACCAAGAGTTGGAAATCAGATGACTCCATAGTTAAATTTGAAACAGAAATGACTATGAAATCATTTAAAGAAGTCAACTTTTCAATGCATTAAAACACAGATCCCATTATGTTTTACAATTGAATAAAATAACTGCTTTCTATATATTACATCACTATTTACATGAATACATGCACAGTATACAACAGCTTGTTTCAATGATTATTGATAAATTAATCTGAAACACAGCTTAGAAGACTACTATCTATTCTATTGTGCATGTCTAATGCTGCTTAACTTTGAACATATCATTCCACTTTTATGTTTTATATTTAAAGCTAGCCACAAGTATAATATGAAAGTTGGGCGATGATTAAACAAATATTAAAAGAATTTTAATTGCAAGTTAATATTTTTATTTAGAAATTACAGTAATTTTGTTTTAATACATCTAGGACCCTTTTGAGTATCATCTATTGCCCAGACAAGATTTATGAAACAAGTTATACTACAGTCTTTTATATGAGTATAGAATTAAACATGTCTTTTTAATCAAAAAATTACTGTAATTTAAATTCTATATTGAACACAGAATTTAAAATTAAATATACAATTTATATTAAATTTCTCCAATTCAAACAATTAATTGTAATTTTAAAAAATTTAAACCTAATCTGCTGTTTAAAACTACTATTCAATAAAATACAGCAAGATTAAATCACCTTTGTCTTTATATGAAGTAATTAAAAAAACTTACTTTAAATAATGAACTACATTTTCCGGTGCCTGTCTGAATAAGCCTTCAAACTCGTCTCTTGCCCACTATAAAAAAGTTATATATAAGAATCTTGAAGATTAAACCTATTTTATGCTATTTAATACAGACCTGTAATGTATGCTCAATAGCATTTGGAAAATTTCTTAAAGTACAAATTGGAATGGACTTTTCTGGAGGATCTTGAGATGATGAATATGATTCAGTAAGAAAAGGAATGACAACCTAAGAATTTCATAAAGAATTATTTTATATATAAAAACAAGTAATAAAAACTAAAATTAAAATCAAATACTTAAAATACGCATTAAGAATCTATACATTGCAAAATCCTAATTCATAATTTTCCATGAGAGCATAAAATTTATGCCACATTCATTTATCGAAACACACAAAAACTGACTTATAATCTATCATCGTCATTATTATCAACTTGTCTCTATTATATATATACATTGATATGACCTATAGTAACAAAAATGTACTGTACATTATGATTATGTTGAATATAAGTAAATGATTTTAAATCCATCTGTTTTAAAATGTAACAAAGTACTAGTAAAGCTTGCATTGTCAGCCAAAAATCAATTATTAATTATAAATATCGAAAATTGATTTTGTAAGATACTTTTCAACAAGAAACATGCTCTCTGATTTACTTTTGCAATGTTAATCATGCTTTAAAACAGTATATAAAAATTTTAAAATTACACTATAAAAAACTAATCTATAACCTTTGTTTAAGATGTTCAATACTGACCTGTACATTTCCTTTTGTACCCAAAGTGCCAGACTCCAGCAGAGGTTTACGATAATAAACACACCTTCTGTCAATGTAAGTTCCTAAAAGTAATTGGTTTTCTTTTATAAATCACTATTTCAAATGTCATTCTAATTTTAGTCATGGCTTTAAGAAAAAAAAATTTTAAACAACAAATGTCTTTTCAACGTAACTTAAATATCTTAGATTTTTATGTTAATGAATTGTTAAGTGAAAATTTTGTGCAGCTTGATACAGAAATTACAGAAGAGAGTGACCACCAACAGTAAAGCATGGTTCACAGCATCAATGGAGTAAATCATGTACATTTTACAAGATGCCACGCATCTTGCGTCCAGCTACAGCAGCAACTAGGTCCCTCTAATGCCTTTGATGTTCTGATTCAACTACACATTTTATGATGTGAAACATTTGTTCTTTCCTCCCTTTCATCAAGTTTTGTCAATTTTTTTTGAAACACCCACTATATAGTATATATCACTAAATTAAATACTTTAAAATTCATTCTGTACTTATTGTTTACTGCTATTTGATTCACTAACAAATGTGATCGTCAGGACATGCAACAAGAAATGATTAAAAAGTAAGTTCATTGCATTTATTATGAACAGCACAATAGTTAAACATAATTATTTCTGAACAAGTTTAACTTTCCTAATGTAAATATAATATAAAAGGTTGAAACTATTGTAAGTTAAAGTGTTGATTGCAGTTTGTTCTTTTGCTAGGTTCTTTCCACTATCTCAGGAGAAGATTAGTTGTATTAGGATTTTTTACAAAGCAACTAATCATAGATGTTCTTTATTAACAAAAGAAACTCAAATTTTTATTAAAATGTAAGAAATAATGCAGGATCTATTTTTAAATTTATATTAAAAACTGTTTTTTAAAGTGTTATTAAAATCATCTATAATAAATAAAATTTGCTTTTTAACTTACTTGCATCAACATTATCCAATGCATTTGCTACTCCATCTAAAGATTCAAAAAAGGAATCATTGTAGACTTGTTCAGTATCTGGTCCAACTCTATTTTGATGAGGAGTAATATGAATGTCAGGATTCATTTTCAAAATGGCATTTGCAGCAGTTTCAGATTTCATAGCCTAAAGAATTAATTTTATTTAATAATTAACATTAAAAATTCTAAGTATCACTTTTTTTTTCTTCTTATAATTTTGCAAAACAGTAATTTTTAATATAATTTCACAATTTACAACTAAAGAAAACTTACACCAACATTCCACTGTCTGAATAAAAATTGCCTATTTAAATTTGATCTTTCAATGGTATCCATATCAGTGACATAGATCATTCCATCACCAGAAGCAATTCCCATCATTGCAAAATTTTTTAAATGTTCACATCCTATTGCACCCGATCCAACCTATAAATTTAAGATTAAATTTTTATATCAAAGAAATGTAATAAATTTTTTGTAAACACACTAAAATTTCACACACACAAACACTTAAGTTAGTAAACTTTCAATAGGTGAAGTACATAAACTTATAAGTTTGAAAAACAAATAATATAAAACCATTATGTATTTCTTAAAGCTGAACATTTCATTGTAATAAACAGTAATTTATTCTGTTCATTATTAAAGTGTCCGTCCTTCAAAGTTTATTCCAGAGAAGTGAAATTATGCTATTCCACAATTAAAAAAAAAACCATTTATAGCTAAAATTCTGGAATTATACAGCTGACAAGAGTACTGATGTATACACAAAAAACTTAAGTACTCTAATTTAAACAACACATTTTTGGTTTTCTATTGATTGAAACTCATTCTAAAAAGGCAAAAATGACTATTCTCCAAATTTGTTTAGTAAAGGGATTCCATTAACTGATGTAGAATAAGACTAAAAAAACCTAAATGTTATATCAAATATTTAAAATTACCATTAAAAAATTGTTTAAATGTTACAATAATTTTCATAAATATAAATTTAATGAATACTCACAACAAAATATTTTAAGGATGAAAGTTTTTCTTGAAAATCTCTTCCAAATACTGCTATTTGTGAATCATATCTACTTCCAAGCTGTAAATAAGTGAAAAAAGTTGATCAATTTTCCAAAAATTTCATTTTAAAGTAAACTCAAAAATTTGATAGTTTTATACCTAGAATAATAATACTACATTTGTTAAATTGAAATGTTTTTACACAAAAAAAAAAATGTGAAAATTCTTTTAACTTCAATTTTGAAGCAATATTTTGTTTTTTGTAGCAAGTAGTATATTTTTGATAGTTATTGACAATCAATGAATAATAATCACAATTCATTGAATATTGGAACAGACAACTGGATCATTTTATATTAGTCAGAATTAATAGATCTTAAACCATTCTTCTTTGTTTAATATTTTTTTCAAAAAGTTTTATACTAAAAAAAGTCGTCAGAACAAATTTACTTTTATAAAAAAATATTTTTCTTGTAGAAGTAAATTTGTCCCGAGAATTTTTAAAAATGTATTTATTAATTATATCACCTTGCCACCGCCAGAGGACTATTTTTGACCTTTTTGCATTTGGAGACAAACGAGTAGCCTACAATAAGAGGTTGACTCCACCGTGGAATCACCATTACCTGAAGTGAATGTGAAATGACAGAATAAACCTAACACATCCCATATGTATACCAAGAAATATATATATATATTTTTTTGTAAAAGTTTTATGCCTCAAGAAGTACTATTTTAATAACAATTCGCCATTTATTATCATCATCATTCAAATGGATCAATAAAATAAATAAATGACTATTTTCATAAATGAGAAAAATAAAACAAGGTCTTAAATTTCAGAACTGAATTCATTACATTACAAAGTATAAGTTCATTAATCTAGTACCTGATAATACAGAACTGTGGGATGATAATCTGGTATGCTAGTATTCTGCAAACCGTAATGTTTTAACACTGGTTCAGTAATATGCATGACTGATGTATTTTATTTTCCACAGGCCAATGTGAGAACAGCATACCTAAACAGCTCTCTCATACTCTGAGCACGTTATGTAAATAACAGAAGCTACACAAGATTCACATCTGAAAAATTACTGTATCCACATTTACGTACTGTACAAATTGCATTCATTAACATTTTTGCAAGTTTTCCAATCAATCAATCTTAATACAGAATAGTTAGGCACTAATAATCTATTATGTATATCAAATTAAGCACACATCAAACTGCTGGTACATTACAATATATAAAACTTTTTTTGGATTTACTTCAAACTTATTAAAATTATATAATAATAAAATGCCAATCCAATAATCTAGGAATTTTTCTGATCTGGAATAATTCTAGTCCCCAGATTATTGAACTTCCACTGTAGATGCCTTCAAATACTTTTTGGATGAGATCCTTTACAAACTCACATAAGCCAATCTAAATACCAAGAACTAGTGCCCTATTCTGCCATCAAATTCCAATCATATTATAGTAAGACAGTGAAGTTATTCTGTTATATGACTTGAAGGAACCTTAATACTTGAATCGTTAGCATTAATCTCTTACAAACACTTAAACCAACTTGTTCTCAAATACTTGGTACAGCTAGGTACCAAAAAGGGGTTCTTGAAAATCAAATTCATAAACCTCAAGAAAAGCACTTCACATCTTGGCTGGAAAATGTGATCTATGTATACTAGTTAGTTAATAACTACTCATAATCCATACAAAACAAATTGATGGCATGTTACCTTACTCTCATTGTTTTCAATAAATTACATTCATTGCTTAGTCAAAAACTGTTCTTGGAAACACATTCAATTCTTAATTCTGGCCTTGATTAGTTACAAACAAAGATTAAACTAGTCTTTGTTTGTATGTTTCCTCATCACAAGACTTGTTTCTCTTCACTGTTTTCCCAAAAGTGTCATTTTCTGTGGTGACTACTATACTCGAAATACTTGTGCTTATTTTTCTGTAAGTGAACTACTAATTCCCACTTTTGTATCTAAACACGACTTCCGTTTCTCCATTAGACAAGTATCCAGCCTCTAATAAAACTTAACATAGAAAAATCACCTCATTCTCAACCCTGTTTAGGCTCTATTTCTATTTTATTCAGGTTCCATTTAAGATAGGTTTTACAATATTTTATGAAATTAATTTGCTATTTTCAAAATATTAAGTTTATTAACGATTACAAGAGAGATTTTTCAATATTTAACTTTTATGAAACTAATTTTTTCGCTTAAAATATACATTAATATATAATATGCATCTCTTAAATAAACTGTATAGGTTAATATTTGCCCTATAACTTAAATTTTTATTTACGTGAACAATGTAGAAAGTAGATAATTTAAAATTGAACCTATATATACCATATTTTAAAAATTTTATTATTCATTTGATAAAAAAAAATTATTCAATATGTTTATATGAATAACTTTAGGATTATATTGATGCTATTAAGATTTACTTTGAAAAAACTTACAGGAGTAGCAGATTCTTCTTTCACTTTTTGTTCGGGAGGAAGACATTCTAATGCATCAAAATAAAACCACTGTTTAATTGGTCCAAATTTTCCACTGCAAGCCTGTAATTCAAAGACAGTATTCATAAAATTGTAAGAATATTAATAAAATATTACAAGGTAAATATAAATTTAATATATTTAACATTTAATTTTAGAATTCATACGTATTTCAATAAAAACACTTTGAATTTTATTTATTTTTCTTTTTACATTAGAGCTATACATTATTGGATAATACAGATTTGAAGGGGGGGGAAAAATCACAGAAAACTCCCAACTTATATTCAGGCAAACACAATATATCACTATGTTCAAAGAATTTCTGTACATTAAAAAAAAAACATACTTTCATTATTTCTTGTGCTGCAATTCCACCAATTATTGCCTGCATGGGGCATAAGTTTCCAGCAGCTACATATGAAAAGGTTCGCACTAAATCTTCATCAATCTCTTCCACTTGCTGGGCCTGTTTGTTTACTTTGTGACTCAAAGAAACCATTTCATCCGCATCTTTCTAAAAAGCAAATTATATTATTTCGTAACAAATATTCAAAAACTGGTGAGCATTCACAAACTAACCTGATTCCATGGTTTAGGTAATCTATTAAACTGATTTTGAAATAAATCTAAAGCTTGAAAAATAATATGCAATTGAGGTGGTCGTTCCATTTTTGCAAAGTCGGACATTATATATTCAGGTGATTTTAAAGATTCTTCAAGGGGTTTCTGTAAATTTTAATTAAAAATTTATTAAGATTATGAATCATCAATTATTGTACAGAGTTTAGTTTAAACTTAATCCAGTCTTTACTAAATTTCAGTATGTACTTTGACAACTACAGAATTTTTACATTGTAACATTAAACTTGCTTTTGTAAAATGTTTAAGAAAAGCAATGATGATGATAATGTTTTTTTTTTTAATTTTAAAAAAAGGATTTTATTAATGTATAGTCTAAAAAAATAAGCAGTTTATACCACCCATTTAATGCAGGAAATTAAAAAAAAGTCTATTACAAAACAGATTTTATTTAATTTCAACAAAAAAATAATAATAAAATAAAACTTAAGCTTTTATTCTACAACAAAAAAACTTTTATTATGTAAAATTTCAGATAGAGATTGCTTCTTGTTAGTTTTCAATTTTAAATTATGGCACCCAACAATCTTGCAGTTCTCTGTCAAATTCAACATATTTTTAAAATGTTTAGCTTTTGATCAATTCTAAACCCTTTCATTTATACTTTCAAGATAAGTTGTTCTGGTTCATTAGAAGTTTTCTACTTGGCTTTCTCCGTCATAGAAAAAAATTACTTTATGTATGATCAAGTTTCAAAAGAAAACACCACTTAATTTCGTGGTTTTTTCCTTTTGAATTTAAAAACATTTATCACATACAACAATTTGCCTAGTTTTTAAAGACTTTATTATAGTGGTTTCATGTAGTTCAATTTAAAGCATCTATCAATATCCTTTTGTTGCAGCACTTCAAAATCTACATTACACATCTTGTGCATCAAAAGGATTACTGTAAATTTCCAATCATAATACAAAGGGTCTAATATTTAAAATGATTTCGTTCAAATTACTAATATAAAAACTGTTGTGTGTACAAATCCTTATAACTCCTGCAATTTTTGTCCAATCCAGATGAAATTTTGGTTATCTTTGTTTTATATTCTGACAGAAAGCATAAGCCACTTATTTTGCTAAAATATTTATACAATAAATGTTCTATCGATTTTGGATTGGTGATTGCACTTACGTTGCAGTGACCCTGTGACGTTCATGCTCGATGAGGAAATTTCCCCTAAGTTGCATTAAATATTTAGGCAAATGGCACATTTTAAACACACTTCATTAAATTTAAAATAGATAGCCAAATTGAGTCACTTCTATAACAAATTTAAAAAAAAAAAAATCTTTCTGTAGTGATCACATGACGTTCTATTATCAATCGGAAGTAACAATCTAATGAGCCCATTATTTAGTTAGATGAGCGATAACACTTTCTAATGTAGATACAATTTATCTTTGTTTTATCAATGTGGAATTAAGAAATGATTTTATCAAGGGCTGCAAAAACACGTTTTGCAGCTCTTGATAAAGCCACTATTGTTTTGATGATTGCATCATTAATCATCAAAACAATATTAAACTGTATTACTAAAGAAAGGTGGCAAGGAAGACAATAGTGTGTTTACTCAGAATTTAGTGTATACAGAAATTTTATGAAGAAATATTTTATTTTTTTTTAATATAAAGACCTAAAACAGTGTGTGTAAATGAATTCTCTGTAACACCTACTTCTTTGGTCCACTTTATGTGAAATTTTGTTTTGTTGCTCTTTAGGTTACACAACAGATATTTCTACAAATTAAATACAGTAGAGACTCGTTAATCGGAACGATTTTCAGTCTGACTGTGTCGTGCCAAATCGAACGTTTTTAATACTAGATTTACTTCTAAAGTATAATTTTCATGTTTTTATATTCTTCAACATATTTACTTTGTTTGTACAAAATGAAGAAATAATTTTAACGATACGATAGCCTCGATTATTATAAAAATTGTCGTTAGGCTTAAAATCGACGAAAATTCAACACGGGGCGACACGCGACGGGAAAAAATTCAACACGAAGCGACACGCAATGGAGAAAAATTTGAACATCGGACAGGTTAATATATTTATTCGTACAGTACATAATTGGTAATCGGAACAAATCACTAATCTGAACAACCCCAGTCCCCAACTGATTTTGATTTTCGGTTCTCTACTGTAGTTTATACTAACAACACTTGAATTTCATGAAATCGCTACTCTTCTCTATTCTTCAATCTCTACTTTCTCATAAAAAGAATTCTGTCATGCTCGACATGGAAATTTCTAGTTTTTTTGAATATTGACACATTCATTCCAAATGACGTTCTGATCAAAACAATTAACCACTCTAATAGTAATCTTCCTCTATTAAATTTTTGCAAGTAATCAGATACACTTAATTAGATCAGTACTATCAAGAGAATGTATTCAGATTGAGAAACACTTTAAAAACACATCTTCAGTTTTCAAATAAAATTCTGATTGGCTTTTTTCACTTGATCAATTACAATAAAAATGTTAGTAGTAAATTTTGTTACCACTGTGTCAAAAATCATCTTCAGATGATCGAAATCCACCCCACATCCTACAAAGACAGTGTGATTCTGTTGTAAAAACATTTATTGCACAAATTCAAAATAAATTTGGGCAATAAACCTTTACAACAGAAATTAAGTCAACATCTTTGAATTTTAATTTACAAAAATCACGTGTTTCTCAATAAACACTATTGCTACAAACATGTTTATTGCAAACTTATGTGCAATCTTAAAAATGTCAGCAATCACAATTTTACATATTTGTTTTTTCAACAAAAAATAAAAAAATGAAGATGGTGAAATTTAAACCAATTGAATTTTGTTATTAAGTTTAATTTGAATAATCCCAAGTAATGCTCTCTGAAAAACAAATTTATATATTATTGCTAAAGATTGATAAATAAGTAACTTACAAATGAGATCGTCTTTGGCATTTTAACTTGAGTAACAATTCCTCCTCTAATATACTCTCTGAAATCTGAAGTTTCACCTATACTGAATGTATATGGACCTATAAAAAAAATTTAATACATGGTTTATAATATAAAAATTTAATACATGGTTTATAATATAAAAATTTAATACAAAATTAATAAAATTTCAGCAACTAAGTGTCCATTTTCTGATGACAAATTCTTAAAAATGAATATTTGCACAATTGAATGATGCGGCATTGTCAACCATTTAACTGAAAATGTAACAACATATGATTTGCGCACACATTTTCTTCACTGAGAATTTCAAGTTTTGGGTATACATAAAATTGATAATCATAGTTATCACTTCTTACAAATTTAGAGTACTTTATGTACAAATATGTATGTACAGTACATTAGGCTCAAAGATTAAAAACACTGAGCAAAAAAAATTACCAGAGTATGTAGCTTCAGGCTGCGACTCCACTAGCGCAAAAATGACCGTAAAAACTTTTAATCACGTGACCTATTTGCATTTGTGTTTGGATTGCTGTGGAGGTCTGGCTAGCGATTTTTTTACGGTTGTATACTGATATATCGATATAAAGGCAATGATTATATTCTACGAGTTTTTTCTGTACTATAATTACAAATGTAGTAAAAATATCATCTTTGCTTTCATAATGTAGTAAAAATATCTTTGCTTTCATAATATTCATATATTCATCTTTGCTTTCATATACAGTCAAACCTGTTTTTATGCGGGGGATAGGGACCGCATTAAAAAAAACGCATAAAAAAAATCTCACGAAACTTCACAAATGGCTGTAAATAATAGTTTTCGCAACACAATTAAAAAAATTTTTTTTTATGCGGTCAACAGGGACCGCATAAAAAAAGTCTCACATAGAAAATAACTCAAAACCGTACGAAATAGAATTTATTGACAACAGATGTCAGCACTTGACTGTATCGTCTGGTCTATCGTCTGTTTTACATATTTTTGTCCAGGTGGTGTTTTGTTGACTTAAAAACTAAATTATTTCATTTTTTGCATATTCATGCAATAATATTACTATAATAAGTGCATTTATGCTATAATAAGTTTATTTAGCTATAATAAGTCAACGTAAGACATGACGAATCGCACGAGACTAGTCGCCAACTATACCGCACAAATTAAAAATTCGCATTAAAAAAAATCGCACAAATAAAAATCGCACATAAAAAGAGCGCATAAAAACAGGTTTGACTGTATATATATTTCTTTCATATTCATATATTCATTCTTATGCTTTCATATTATTTCAGCTTCAGCATATGAATATTCATATGCATCATATTCATATATATATGAAGCTATTCATATATGCTTCAAAACAATATAGTTTCATGTAATGAATCAGCGATGAAACAAAATTGTTCATTATGTCTTTATTTTTTGACTCTTTCCACCTTCCCCTAAGAGGTATTTTTAAAATCACGCTCACCATGTTTGCCATAGTAGGCATTATTTTAAAAAGCCCTCTTGGTCAGATTCACTATGGATGTGGCCAAACAATGGAGGACATACAACCCATTAAAAATACTGTTTTTAATTATGGGACAAACAAGTTTCTCAAGATGGCAGAGTAGAAGTCTAATGTGTTCTCAAGTCTATTATTTGCTGTCTGACTTAAAGTTGTTACTTAAAGTAATGCATAATGTGACAAACTTCATATATACTTATTTAAAACAAACAGTAACAATCTTAGTATTTTTCCAACAGGTTGAACAATAATCCATCACTATTTCCACAAGATAAAAAATGGCAAATTGTGTGATAATACATTGTAGTAATTTTTTTAACAGTCCCAATGCAAATTTTATATCATGGCATTTAAAAAAAAATACCAGAATATATAGTGACTCTTTAACAAGCTTGCGAACTCTGAAAATTTCTAAGTGGTACCTGGAGACAAAATTGTTTTAATCCCTCAGGCTACAAGGTGAATAGCAAAGCCAGTCAAGCAACTTCCCCTTCGGCAAATTTCATCTTTAACAGATTAAGGCAATTTTGGTTGACCGTGTTTGAAGAGTTAAGCAAGCTAGTACTTGTGGCTTGCTTAATTCTGTGGATTGCATTTCTTGTGGCTGTTTCTGTACAACCCCGATGTCTTTTGGTCATTTTAGCCACTCACTAAGCATTTTCATCTTTGAGCCTAATCAGAATTTAATAAATAAAAAAAGGCCATAATCATTCTGCATATTAAGAGTGATATATACAACAGGTTTTTAATATTTGATAGATAATCCTTCCACAAATAAGTGAATTTTAGCTTAACAAAATTAAGCAATGGTTAAAGAGAAAATTAAATAACCATTTTTTTTAAATCTGAAATTCATTCTACTGCAATTCAAATTGTTAATCATTAGGTTGTATTGAGAAAAACTACCTTTCAGTTTAAATGCATGTGGTAAAATGTGAGAAAGTATGTCTAAAAGTGTTGACTCTGGTTCAGTGTGTTTTGGTAGTGTGTGTGTGTGTGTGTGTGTGTGTGTGTTTATGTAGCATAGATTTCCCTGCTTGCATTGATGTGTGTATTTTTGACATTCATGCTCTCTGCAGGGTCTAAACATGTGTATTTAACTAACACTTCTTGAAATAAATTAATTCTGTGCCTATAGTGTCATTAGTTTAATTGTGTTAGTGTTCTCATTGGAACATGTTATACTGTGTATGGTTTCATGAGTGACTGTTATAGAGGCTGAATGATCATCTGTCTAAGCTACTGTGTTCTCATTTATCTGTTTGATATGGTCAAAGATTGTTTGTAAAATGTAATTATTTTCTGATCAACAACCATTCCACTGTAACAAAAGATGTACAGCAGTGGTCAAAAGTAGAGCTACCCTTGACATGTGTTTTAAAAATGCAACCTCTATTTTGTTTACCAACTACTACATAATTAATATTGTGATAGTTGAAAAGAGCACAAAATAGTCAAAATATTCAACTCTGATTTTACAAAAGAAAAAACAAAGTTCTTATATTTTACAGTGTGACAAAAGTAGAGCTACCAAAGGAAGTATGCAGATTTGTCCAGTATTTTTAGGACAAAATATTAGTATTTTGTGGTGTAACCAGAGCTTCTGATCACTGCATCACATCTATGTTCCATTGAACCAACTAAGTTGTCTGGAGCAACGGTCAGCAACTGGTTGTCCGCGAGAAAATTTGGGTGGTCCGTGGAGAAATTTGGACATTGATCAACAGAAGGTTATGCAAAGTAGTACAAAAGAAATGCAAAATGCTTAGTTACTTCTTTCACTTATTGAGGTTTTTTCCATTCGAATCTAAAACCAAATACAAAGTGACTGCATCAATAAATAACGAACAATAAACAATATTGTGAGTGCGATTGTCGTCCTTCGTGGAAGAGCGCTAAGAATCCATAAACTTGTTTCAAACAAGCAGCAATGAACTTTAGGCTTGCATTAATTTGTTATAATTAAACATGCGAGTTTCATATTAATATAGTAAAATTGAACTTTTAAGATCATTATTCTACAGATTTTTTATTGTTTACAAAAATTCATGATAGTGGTCCGCGGGATTCAAAATTGTGAGTTTAGTGTCCGTGAGGTCAGAAAGGTTGCCGACCACTGGCATGGAGGAATACAATTATCAAATGATACCAAACAAAGAATGGTAGATGTGTTTGAAGGAAAAAAGGCCTTTACTGAAATTGATAAAATCTTTAATGTGCATTAACACTGTTGTCGCAAAAGTGGTGAAGTGTTTACAAATATATATTGACCATTTCTGCCAAAAAGTCAGGTAGATCACGAAAAACAACACCACAGCTAAATCATTTGATCAGGTATATGAGTGCAGCCAACCCTTGTTTAACTGCTTCACATATTAAACGAAGTGGGTAACCCAGACATAAGCTTAAGGACTGTATGAAGATGTTTGACTAGTTTTGGATTACATGGGAGATGACCAGCAAAGAAACCACTCATCTCTGCAAAAACCAAAGTTGAGATTAAAATTTGCACACGAACACATCACTTTGGCCAAACAAAAATGGTCCAAGATGTTATGGAGTGATGAATATAAATTCAATGTCTTCTCTAGTGATGGTATACAATAAATCAGATGACCAGTGAACATGAGATATGACCCAAAATACAGACAGTAGATCCTATAATAAAGCATGGTGGTGGCTGCATAATGGTATGAGGATGTTTCTCTGCAAAGGGAATTGGTCCAATTCATAGAATTAATGGATTGAACCATTTATCAGAGCATATTGCAGAATCAAATGCTTCCTAATGAACATTGTTCAATGCCAAGGAAATGGATCTTCCAACAGGACAATGACTCAAAACACAGAGCAAATTTAGTAAAACAATGGTTTTAACAGAAAAGGGTGAATCTTAAGACAGGGCAAGCCCCATTGCCAGACCTTAAACCTCAGAGAATCTTTGGGATGAAGATGAATGCCATATACGCCAGCATACATATTCGAATCCGGATGAATTGTGGTCTACCATTCAAAAAGCATGGTTGAGACTCCCAAATCACTGCTTGACAACTTAGTTGATTCAATGGAACGTAGATATGATACAATAATCAGAAGCTCTGGTTACGCCACAAAATACTAATATTTTGTCCTAAAAATACTGGACAAACTGCATACTTCCTTTGGTAGCTCTACTTTTGTCACAATGTAAAATATAAGAACTTTGTTTTCTCTTTTGTAAAATCAGATTTAAAATAAAATATGTTTGATTCAATTGAATATTTTGACACTTTTTTTGTGGTGTTTTCAACTATCACAACATTAATTATGTAGTAGATGGTGAACAAAATAGAGGTTGCATTTTTAAAACATATGTCAAGGGTAACTCTACTTTTGGCCACTACTGTATATATTTGTGTAAATTTGTCATGTCATGTCTGTTCCAAGTCTTATTATGATGTGTGGTGTGGATGATGAATTCATTTCATTTGTCTATTCAATCCATTGGCATGGTTTTCCAGACTTGACAGTCAGAGTGATTGAACTGTTCCTAAGATGCAGTCCATACTTGGGCCAGTGCTGTGTGTTTGCCAATGGTGACCAATGGGGAGATTGGCAGATTTCTTGAACGAGAGCTGCCTAACCCATGAATAACTATTACACAAAACGGAAATGAATCAATATGATAAAATTTTGTTTTGCAAAAATTTTGTATTTGCAATCTCCTAAACTGCTTTGTATCATCTCAATACCTCATTTTTCCAATTTCACTTGTTCATATCTGTTTATAGAAATGGAACAGGAAATCAAGAATATTTTAGTATTTAAAAGAGTATCTTCTAAACTGCATAGTGGTACCATGCTTACAATAGCAGCTAGGGGTATAGGGTATATGACAATGTGTATTAGCCACACAAATATGGTATAAATATGTGGGCATCAGATTATATGAACTTATTGTCTCGGCAATTTTATCAATACAATTTTAATAGTGCCATCTCCCACAGAAATATTTAATGCTTTTGCATATATGGACAGACAAAAAGCCTACAAGATAAACTACACTTTATGAATTCTCTTCACTCTTCAGAAAATATTAAAATGTCAGTTTGTTTTTTGGAAATTTACCAAATGGATGAGATTAACATTGCTATTATACCACATTTGTTGTTACAAAAATATCCTAAAATTAAGAAAAATAAAAATTATGATTCACATTTTATGCCAATTTGATAAAGATTAAATTAAAATTCTAAAATGATAAAACAAAAGATAAGCCATTGTAATTGTGCATTCAACACACAAGAGAAAAAAAAACTTATTGCACTGACTAAAAATCAATATTAAGCTCTTATTATAAGTTGTATTGTACATTTAATCAGATTTAGTATATGCTTTTATCACCACAAGACTTTCACATTACTCTTGTAACTGACAAAACATTGCAAAATGTTATTCATTCCCATTATAATTTCCATTTTATATCTAAAAAACAACAAAAAGATCAAAAACATGAAATAAATAAAAGAAAACTATATAATCTGATTTCATTAAAAACTGATGCCAATTGTGCCATTAAAATGTACACAGAATATTCTGGTCTATAGATCAAATTATTACTGTTAAAGAATGTTATATTAAATCATAATTCCTTGCAAATAAAATCATCAAAATGTACAGAAGTTTTGTTAATGTTTATATCTTATAGTCACACTTACCTAAAACTTTAATTTTTCTTGGTTCGCAGTTATTTAATTCTACCATTCCTCGAATTTCAGAAAATGTAACATAATCGCCATCTTCAAACCCATGTCTTGTTTCTTCTAAACAGGTAACTACTCCTTCACTATCCTAATTTAAAAAAAGTTTGTTTAATATACAGTAATCATATTAGTTCATCATTTCCAAAAAAAAATCCTTACTCTGCTGATTGATGCTACCATAGCAGAAACAGGTTGCTCTCCATTTGAATCTATTATTGTAAAGTTCTCTCCAAAATCACAGAAAATCTGACTAAATAATTTAAACAATTTTTATAAATAAAGACAGAATTTATTATAAATTTGCATTTTTATTTAAAAAAAAAAAGACTTGATTACTTGAAATGGAAAAAATAAAATTTCAGTTAATAAAATCAGGAAAATCACCATTTTAATAAAATTTTAAAAATTTCACATCACAAACTTACTTAAATTTTATTTATGATTGAATGCATAGTAAAATAAAGCTATTTTTTTCATTTTTCACAAATAGTTAAATTTTGAAAACCCATGAAAGCAATGATAATTTTAAGACAATTTTATTAGAGAACCATTAGAGAGGTTGTGGCAGCAGTTCAAACATTAAACTTGTATGACAAGCAAAGTGCACATTTGACATTTGAACTCCAAGTAAAATACGTTGCGGTGCACGTTCACAACAATATCACACGAGTCAGTGCATGATGTGCACGTCGTGCACTGACTCATGGGATATTGTTGAAAAATGGCAGAAACGTTTAACAATGACAAATGTTACCAGCAAAGGTAAATAAACAAATTAAACTATTTTAAAGTATTTATAGGATGTTTAATAACACTAAATAATTATTTTTAATTAGCATCGTGTCTCCTACCGTATGATAGGACTACCTCATACTTTTGTCAAGGGAAGTAGTGGCTTATGTAAATCCAAAAGCAGCTCAGGAAATTATTTTTAGAAGATTTACAAACATATTACGTTGTTGATGGTAGAAGATGCTGTGGAAGAACAAACCTACTCCTACAGAAGTATGATAAGCTATTACGAAGACAAATATATGTAAATTCTATAGGCACTTCACATCACTTGCAAAAAAATTGAACAATTAAATAATTTCTGGATTAAATTCACCTGTTTCTTTACATTATTATTCATAAATGCTTAAATAATCGTTATTTTAATAAAATACATCATAATTTTAATCCCAAACACAAAAAAATGAAGTTTAAAACCGATCTTCTACTCGCCATGCTAGATGTAGCAAATGCCATTATCAACCTTCTAGAATTGCCAGATGGCGGTGCTCGAATGTCCGACGTTCACATTTTGGGCTGAAGACGACGGCCACAACCTCTCTAATTTATTAAATTTTTCAACAAATTACATATGCATACAGTGAACTCCCATATAACATAAATTCATATAAAAGGATGAAAAAATTACAACTAGTACTCATACAAAATTTAATTTTGTCATCCATAGGTATATGTTTTCGTCTAAACTTCAGATATTTTTTTTCAGTATGCACGGCTAAAATAGCAAATGCTTCTTATAATTTATAACAGGGTATACAATATTTAAAAATTTAGTTACCTGTATTTTGTTTGTTTCTTTTAATAAAGGAAAAATAAAACTTTAAACAAGTTAATTAACACACTGCACATGATAAAATCATAATTGAAACTAATGTACCAGTAAATCTTATTAGAAATATACAATCAGTTCTGAAACTCAGACAAGTTTAAACTTGCCTAAAATCATCTGATAATACATGTCTCATATAATGCAATTTCCTTATAATGTGGAATGTATCTTCCATGTTGTGCAGGAGTTCACTGTACTTGAGAATTAGAAGTGATCTTGTAATTACAATAATTTCAAATAAGATAATTTATTATAAATCTATGTAAATTGAAGTTTTAAATTAAGAAGTCAGAGTATGCAGCAAAGAAATTAATATTTTTAAAATAATATTATCTGGAAATAAAAAGCTGTTTGAAACAATTCATAAGCTTATTTTATTAATAAAAAAGTTAACTATGAAGTGTTTTTAGGTTCTAAAAGTAATAGAAAATATCCAGTATCCTTTTTCAAGTAATGCATTTATAATTAGGCAAGTTATAGTGTGGAAGAAATGAATTTCAATATTTACCCAAATAATCCTTTTGTACTTGCTATAATTAATGCTATATTCAAAGGATGAGTTATGCTTGCTATTTGTAACTGTTCTTCTAATGATGATTCTGTAAGAACAACAACCTGAAAGGTAAAATCAGAACTTTAATCTTTTAAAACCATTCTCTCTCTAGATTTTCTGTTAGAACTTAGTTTTTGGAAGTAACTAACTTTAAACTTTTGTATAATCTCTCTTAATTCTCCGGTGTGTAAACTAACTGAAACGTATGGATTAAGTTCTGCTAGCTTTGAACGGCAGACTTCGGCACGATTTTTTCCAATGTCTTCTTCAGTTAGATAATACTGTAAGTAAATAAGAGTGTTAGTTACTAATTTATGAAAACTGAAAATTGTTTA
Organism: Centruroides vittatus; assembly: GCF_030686945.1. Taxonomy (NCBI): domain Eukaryota; kingdom Metazoa; phylum Arthropoda; class Arachnida; order Scorpiones; family Buthidae; genus Centruroides; species Centruroides vittatus. Next base: position 183,407 of record NW_027122505.1, on the reverse strand, counting down.
TTTTAAAATTCAGCAAATTAAAAAAAACTTATGTACAGTACAAATCATAATATAAAATGGATTGATAGTAAAAAAAAAATATGAAATCAAAATTCTGCAGGGATGTTGACATTTGGAAGTAATAATTTGGAATCATAAAATGAACATTTTAAATCAAATATTTACAATAATAATTTTTAAAATGTATCATCACTAAAAACACGATGAATGAAAGATCTGAGTAGTTATACAATGCAAGTTAATTTGTGGTGCTATTTACTGTAGTAGTATAGTTTATATATTTTAATTTATACAATAAAACAAAGCAAAATATCTTTAAATATTCATCTTTCAATTCAAATAATTCACATAGCACTAATGTTTGGGATTACAGTAGAGCATCAATTATCCAAAAACCGATCAACCGAAACATCGGTTAACTGTAAGCGTTCCAATCGGCAAATTCAATTTCCGCTAGTGCTGTGGTGTTACTCTCTCCCCCTGCCAACCTAAACTGTAGGCTTACTTTAATGTACTACTTTATATAAGGTACGTATTTGTAAGATGTGCGATTCAAAATATATATAGTACACTTTTGTGTTTAATATATTTTTTCATAAATGATCAGTTAGCCGAACAACCCCAGTCCCAAATTGTTTTGGATAATCGATGCTCTACTGTATTTAAAATTGAAAGATATCATTTAGACGAAATTTGCAATGAAGACTTCTAGTTGAATTGGCCCACATTATAAAGGTTGAAATGCTTATGGAGTAGTTAGTTATATACAGGGTCTAGGATAAAGGAAAATAAAAAATGATCAGCATTATATTTTTACTTTCAAATTCTGCCACTTTGGCAGCTGATTCCATAATATTTTAGGATAAAGTTTGATAAAATTAAATTAAAATTTAATAGGATAAAGTTTAAAGTTAAAAATAGCAGACCATTTCTATTATATTTGTTTTCTTATATTCCTCCCCAAAGAGAAAGGCAAAATTAAAATCTTGCACCCGAACACATGAAAAGCTAGTTATAGCACTGACACACACAGTCCTCAGTTAACATCATTTCATTACAATTTTGTTAAGAAAAATACAATTTATAATCATTTCTAATATAAAAGCTGTTGTGTGTGAATCCCTTAACTTCTCCAATTTTTGTCCAATTTTGGTTATATTTGTTTTATATTCTGATGGAAAGTATAAACTATTTATTTTGCAGAAATATTAGGCATAGAATAAATGGTTTATTGATTTCAGATCGGTAATTGCACTTATGTTGCAGTGTGTCAGAGACCACATGATGTGCATGCTTGATGAGGAAATTTCCCTTAAGTTGAATTAAATATTTTGGCAAATGGCATATTTTAAACATACTTCATTAAATTTAAACTTTAAAGAAAGCTTGTTATAGAAGTAACACAATTTGCCTAACTTTTTAAAAAACTTTCCATAGTGATCACATTCTATTATCCAATCAAAAGTAGCAATCTAACAAGCCTGTTATTTAGAAAGTGTTATAAAAATTTGTATTTTTATAATTACCTGAGAAGACAAGTCAGATAATTCACAATTTTTTGTATCATGAATTGTGACAGATTTCACTCCACCTAGAATCACATTTTTTGATATTTCTAGACCAAGACCATTCATTCCAGAGATTAAGATGTCAGAAGTAGCCATTCTTCGCATTGCTTCATGTCCAAGAACGTACCTGAAAAATTTAGGTTAAAATTTTTACATAAATTTAACTTTTAAAATCTTCAAATTACTCTTCAAAAATTCTGTTGATAAAATCGCTATTAAGGTTAACAGTTAAGAATGCAACATTTCATTATTTTTTCAAGTAAAAATAATTCACTCAAAATCTTGACCATGTGCGATTCCTCATATAATGATAAACCACATAGGGTAGATGTACCAGTTTTGGCCAGCGTAGTACCAGTTCTGGCCAGAAAACAAATTTAACTTAAAAATATAATCACAAATGAAACAAACTTTTATTGTTAACTGTGTGAACAGTTAACAATAAAAGTTTGTTTCATTGGACAGATTTGAATATGTGGTGATTATATTTTTAAGTTAAATTTGTTTTCTGGCCAGAACTGGTACACCGGCCAAAACTGGTACATCTACCCTATAGCAAAAAAAAATGATAAACAGAATTATGATTCACTTGATTTTTGGATGAACTATAAATGAAGTTACATATTTGTGATGAGCTAAAAATATTCAATATAAATTATTGGCAAATACAATAGTATCATCATTTCAGCAAAAGATTGAAAAGTGTCTTGTAATTAGTAAACATCATTCATGAAATTATTTACATTTAAGAGGAGCTGAGGAAATATTAAACATTTCTGCTAAAATTGCCAACAAGGGAGAACCCATGGGTATGCCTTGTTTCTACAAATAGATAAATAAAAAACTCACACCAAAGTTATATAGTCTCTTGATAACAGTGCTAATTATCAAGAGATTATGCCTTGTTTCTAAAGGTAAACTTAGTTATTAAAGTAAAAGTAATTATGTTCTGTTATTAATTAATAGCGCATCATGTACAAATTGTTTTTTCAGCAACAGAGTATTAGCTAGCATTACTGCTTCAAAGTAGGGAGGGTACTGATGGATACACACACACATCAATTTTGTAGAACCAAAACATATTGGATGGAGACATGCTTAACATTTTGCTGCTTTTGCTTCGATAGCTGAAAAATACCAGTTCTGACAGTGGAATTAGGGGTTTAAAGAACTTTGATAATGCCGTTTCTAAAAAATATGTGGGGTGGGTATGTTCGTTTACCAAAAGGCATAACAGCTGCCCTAGTTTTATTACTGCCAATATAATTGCAAACAAAGAATGATGCTATGTGTATCAATTGAATTTTCATTCTCCAGTGCAATTTTTGTCAGTCAGATGACATGTTTTAACTTTCATATTCCAGTTTCTGTATGTGGAATGATGACAGAATGGCAATTTTTAACTTATCGTTTCAGTTGCTCATTTCAGTATGAGAGTAATAGGCCCGAGACTGGTTTCTAAGCTTATAATATTTTACAAAGCAAATTTTTCATTCAATTTATTTTCCATTTAAGCAGGTTTTCATTTTGTAGAGGGTCTGCTTTAGACACACAAAAATGACATAACAGAGGTCTCTCGTGATTGCTACAAGAGATAGTCATAACATCATAGTTATTTGTCAGCTATGAATGATATAATGACATGGAAATCTGAAAGTCATTATGACCTTGAACCTAGTCTCTAAGAAAGCCTGGGGAACTATGATCAATAATTTAAATGTTTTCATGAATTTATTTTATGCTCGAAAACTGCAGGAAAAAATTACTTTATTGCCTTCCGAGAAACACTTCAGCCCTCTCATTTTCAGCTGAAGTAATTTCGTATTAACTTACACTATCACAAAAAAGGAATGGTTGAGATTTTATTATGCAATCTCTTTCAAATTGAACAACAAAATTTAAAGTTTGGCATGTACAGGGAAGAGACATTACAGAATTTTTCTAAATCATCAAATTCAAGGAATGGCAATTACACGTAGCATAATTATGCATTAAAAAAATTGCACCTTATGCAAAAACCCACCAAGGTTAATGTCGATAAGAAAACTTAAGCCTAGTTCTCACTGGCATAAAACAAAAAATAACTAAATTTCACCATAGAAGTTATGCTTACTATACAACGCTAAAGTTTACTTTCGCTGCAAAGCATAGCAGTACTCTGAGAAAGCAGTCAAATCACAAACAAATCATGTTGATAATGTGGCTTCTTAATGTATAAAAGTATTGTGTACAATATATTTTCCTTGTGCTTTCAATAACTTTTTGGAAGAGTTAGGAAGCAATAAGGCATTCTTTATTAAAAAAAAAAAGCTGAATATAATATGTAATGAAGGTGAATAACTGGGCAAAAAATAAAAGCTTTGTAAAGTAAGGAATAAAGAGAGGTCGTTAAGACCCAAAATACAGCACCTTCAATAAAAATTATAACAACTGCTCCTTATGTGATGCATTACTGAAGAAAGCCAATGTATCAATCAGCATAGTAAGCTATTGAGGTAATAATGTAACTACAGTAGTGAACCGAAAATCGGAATCAATTGGGGACTGGGGTTGTTCAGATTAGGGATTTGTTCCGATTACGGTTTATGTACAAAAAAACATATTAACCTATCCGATGTTCAAATTTTTCTCTGTTGCGTGTCACTTCGTGTTGAATTTTCGTCGATTTTAAGCCTAACGAAAATTTTTATAATAATAATCGAGGCTATCGTATCGTTAAAAATTATTTCTGCATTTTGTACAAACAAAATAAATATATTGAAGAATATAAAAACATGAAAATTATACTTTAGAAGTAAATTTAGTATCAAAAACGTTCGATTCGGCACGACACAGTCCGACTGAAAATCGTTCCGATTACCGGGGTGCCGATTTACGAGTCTCTACTGTATAAATAAACCTTATGTTATTTATTTTTTCCTTTTGTTTCAATTAATTTGAGTTTTGGGGATTGAGCTATATTAAACCTCAATTGCTATCTCGACACTTATCAACCAGAACTTCATTTCCAAACTAACATTTATGTAATGAATAGAACTGCATCCCACTAATTTAGGGTTTAAATGGTTAAAATATCAATAAGTCTATTTTTTCATAACTAGATATAACTAAAACACATCTTTTTTGTAAGAATATTCAATATGCAAATTAACAATGTATAAAGAACAACTGTCAAACTAACAGTAAACTAGTCTTCATTTCTGCTAAAAAGTATAGCTGTGGAACTATAAGTACTTTATTGACTTACAAAATGGCCAGACATTCAGGTCTCCAATTCGAATTAAACTTTGAGAGCACGTAGCCCTAAACACAAACAACTTCTTGTACAAATAATACGACCCACTTCAAGCATTTCAACCCCCTCCTCTAAAAATTCACTTTAGCTCGTCTTCGGAAGTTTCACTACTACTTGTAATGGTGATAGCCAAGTGGATAAGACACTAGGTACTGGAGCTATGATGTACGTTCGATCCCTTGCAATTTTAGGTTGTTTTTTTTGTGTAACAATTATTTTATTATTTTACCTAATTAGCATTATTATTATTATTCTTCATGTTTAAAGTTTATAAAACAAGAGATTAAAAATACATGACATTTCCTTGTTTAAGAATATAAAGTTTCTGTAGATTTAACTTGTATCATTAAATAAAATTTTTATTTCTTCATAGTTTTCAGATATGGTGGTATTGTTATATTTGAAGTGTAACAAACATAAGCACATGAGAAAATTGTCCGTAACATTAACAATTAAAGAATGCTGTAACTATGCTACCCTATTTTCATATCAGACTTTTTGTTTTTGTCCATCTGCAGTAGCATCTGAAGTTTATTCTTGTGTTGACATTGTAGGTAACCATGAGCAAAAATATCTGAAAATAAATACAAAAAAAAAAGTAGGAGGATTCTTAAACTTCTTAAACAAGATTCTTAAACTCAATTAAATCCCCACACACTATATTCTTTAAAAAATGACACCATTTCCTGTTTATCTTGTTTTATAAGCTTTAAACACAAGGGATAATAATAGAAATAAATAATGCTAATGATAGCGTAAAATAATAAAATAAATTTGTTACAAAAAAAAGTTGCAAAAGATTTAAACCTACAACACGTACCTAGACTCTGGAGTGAGTATTAGTTCTAAATTATGTCACTGCAGCAAACAGTGCCAATAGTCAGAACTCGTTTTGTGGTATATTCTGGTCATAATTACAAATAATTATTATTAGTTAAAAGTTTCATAAAGAGAAGCAAAGTTAAAGTTTTTAGATGGACACCTTACTTATAAATGAATGATTCAGCCATAACATAACATTTAGAAAAGAATGCTCTAACTTGTAAGGTTATAAAGGTAAAATTACGAATAAGATAAAATACGGTGGAACCTCGCTTAACAAGTGTTTCGCATAACGAGCAAAACAAATTGTAAAATTTGCCTCGCTAACGAGGAAAGGGGAAGTCCCGGATTGTGCACATGCTACATCAGTCTGTGTTTAGCACTTGTTCCACTATCATCTTAGTGTCACTTGAAATCACACATTTTTCCAAACTTGTGTGTTCAGACATATTACATATGATCATCATCAACCATAGCCCGTTATATAATAAACATGCCAAACAATATGCCAAATTCTTGAGCTCTGTAAAAGTTATAATTAAATAGTAGAAACTACTGTATTTCGATTTTCTTTTGTTTTCTGCAAATTGAATTCGCATTCCAGGTTGGTTCATTCTGAACCAGAAGAAAAATGAACATGATTCACACTCCTTAACAATGTATATTGTATAATTAGAGAGGTTGTGGCAGACGTTTTCAATGCGAAAATGTGTATGTCGGATGTTCAGCACTGCCATCTTGTAAGCCTATGATTGACAATGGCATTTGGAACGTCAAGCACGATTCCACTGACATTCCAAACACCACTGTCGAACTTCTAGACTTACAGTAATGCAGCGATGAATGTCCAACGTACACGTTTTTGCATTGAAAACGTCGACCGCAATCTCTCTATTTCCTTCAAATAAAACATTATACATAAAATATTTGAGTATTTTTTTTTGGCATGGAACGCATTATTGTATCTTACATTAATTTATATAGGAAAAATTGTTTCGCTTAATGAGTAACATTCTGGAACAAATTATGCTCATTAAGTGAGGTTCCACTGTATAAGACAACTTAAAAGTTTATATTTTCTCACTCTAAAATGCTTCTGGAAATCTTTTCTGGCTATAAACTTCTGCAGTTTCAAAGTTATGCCAGAACTGTAAACAAGAAATCATAATATAGTGAAACTTCCATTAACACTCCCAAATAGTGGACATCTCTACTTAATTTACTCTATTACTCTTTCATTACTCTAATTACAATCCTCAGACCCCTCAAATAGGACATCTATTATATTTACTTCTAAATAGCAGATAGTCATTTAAATTCATAGCCAACCTTACAAAAAAGAATAGTCCCACCTTCAATATTTCAAAATAATTAATTACATACGAAATATTTTAAAACTAAAAGAATTGGTTCAAATACTCTTTCAGAAGACAAATTTTCACCATAGACATTGAATAAAGGATGCTGGAAGTAGGAATGGGAAGGGTGGCAGGTTGTAAATAGCCAAACAATACTTATCTGTTAGTAAACACTAATCTGGTTAGGTTGTTAATCACCACTTATAATCATACATATTAATGTTATTGAACTTCTGTCCTATTGTTGGAATTAAGCTTATGGTACCAAAAAAACCACAAATTTGAGTTATTCATTCATTCAACACAAACCATAGTACAGTAGTAATGAAAAAGAAAGTTGATTATGATAACAGTGTTTATTGTGGTGAAAGTTCAAAGATCATATTACAAAGGAATTTTTTGGCCACTTTAAAATGTGAGATATTTGGTATTCTGGCATTTATCATTTTTTACAGCTTTGTGGTGGCTTTGGTTCATAAAAAAAAATTACACCTTTACTGAAAAAAAGCAAAAATTCTCGAAAAATTACACCTACTCAATAAATACCAAGCAGACAAATACCTATATTGATTTTTATTAGTCACTTAGATCATAAATAGTAATATAAATGCATTTCTCATCCCTTGAAGTGGCAAAAGAGAACTTTGTAATTATTTAATAAAAAGTAACTAAAATAAAATTTTTCTTTGTTGACCTAAGTAGGAATTGACTTTAAAAATTTTTTTTTAATATTATTCTTGTTTTTTGTTGTTTTTGATGACTTAATGTACGAGTATTTGTGTTTTGTCATAATTTTTATGTTCTATTTAAAGTGTCCCATCCTAGCTGTCTGCTATTAAAAATTCAATTAAAATGATATTTAAATCTTTTCAGTTGTAAAATTTTATGTATACTGTCTGATAGAACAATATGTACTGATATTGGGGCATCAATATTAAAAAAAAACTTTCTTTTTTGTGATATGTACGTACACACAACCTGCATTTGAATTTAATATTTTTCTCACTGCTGTTATCCTTTACATGCTTGCTTGCCTTAATACACCTGTTTAAACTTTGTCTATAACTATATTTTAAACCACACTCACTACCAATGTTCCCTCTAGTTTTTTCGTAGATGAGCGGAACATATACTTTTCTGAGCAAAAAAAATTTTTGCTGAGCATACATACATACATCTTATTATATAAAAGATAGAAAGATATATATATTTAATCTTTCATATAATCTAAGATATATCTTATCTTTTTCCTATAAAAATTAAAATTAATTAATTATAAAGTAGAGATTAAAATTCATTTTAAAACACACTTCCATACAAAATATTATCTTTTGTCAATTATTTAATGCATTTAATCAAAATATACATAGCAATAATCATGTTGCAGACAGAGTGAGAAATAGGTAAACAACAATTCAAATCAGTGTGCATGCTCGCCTGCGCAGTGCACAAATTCTCATGCACGGCAACTATTTGAGCAGTGCGCGGCCATGCAGACTAGAGGGAACACTGCTCACTACATTCCATTTTATTTAACATAATGAGTTCCTCAATGTTAACAGTATGATAAATGTACTAGTTTTATTCTTTGAATTGTGCAAAAAACCTGATGTTACATATGCACCACGGTGCAGAAGAAATTGACAATGCTCACTCGGGGTCTAGATGTTCGTGAACCTACATCATGTAGGTCCAGAAGTCTGTGTCCTATCCACTTGGCTATCACCATTAAAAGTATACCTGAAACTTCCAAAGACTTACAAGCTAAACACTCAATTTTTGGAGACCTGCTTTCGGAAATGCTCGAGAAGTGGGTCCTATTATTTGGACAAGGAACTGTGTTTAGGGCTGTGTGTTCACCAAGTTTCATTTGATTTGGAGACCCGAATGTCTAGCCCTCTCCTTGTTAGGCCTGATTAAGAGTTTTTCTTCTGATAGGTTCTCTCCCCTAATCAGATTGAAATTTTGAATAATTTTAATTTCGTAAAACTTGTACTAATAATCAAATTTTGTTGTAAATACCAAATGTAGTGAAAGTTTTATAATAATTACTGTCATTGAAATCATTTGTTTTTTAGTCAAAGACCAGTACTGGCATTAATTTACTTTAATTGCAATTTGATATTGTATACACTAATGCAAGGGTCATATAGTCATATATAATGGTCATGTTAAATAGAGTAACTTTATGTAGTAATAAAAAGAAACACATACTATAATTTAGTTGAGTTTTAAAAAATAATCTGCAAACTTTTTTTTAATGACAAAAGTCAGTTTTTATTATAGTCAATTTTTAATACCCTATTAGAAGCATAAAAATATCCTAAAAATGAAAACTTTTGAAATTTAATGAGCAATTATTTATTGTATCACCATCACAATGCTGTGCCGCAATTTTTGATCATATTCTTAATTTATTTAATTTAAAATACTATATGTTTTCTGTCTCAAATTATTAGTGTCTTACCCCTGTAAATCCTAATTTTCCTGTTAACAAGCCATGCTGGTCACCCATGTATCATCATTCAGGAAAAAATTTTCAACTGAAATCACAACTTCCGGTTTAGACAGGAAGTTCATATACAGTCAGTCAGAGCCTCCCACCCCTAAACTTTTCATATCTGGTTACGACTGTTATCTAACACAGTTTGAAATTAAGGAAAGACAGACAAACTGACAGTGGGAATTTATACGTGTACAGGTTTTTCAAATTGCAGCCCAAAATCAGTCTGGTCCATGAAGGAGACTGAGTAAAACTTCGCTAAATGATATTTTGTAATAAACCATCACTGATTTATTTTTGATTTCCAAATGCATGCAGGAACTTTTATGTAACCAAAATGCAGAGAGAGAGAGAGAGAGGGGGGAAATAGAAGAAACATTTCTTAAACACAAAGATTTAGTTTGTTTAAAAAGATAACACACAGTAAAATGTTTGTATATTTTTGTTTGCACAAGCAAAAGATACTATGTTCTCTACCTTTGTCTCTAATGAGAAAGCTTTTTATTTTTGTCCATATTCATAGTAATCAAAATACTAAATGACCTCTTACTCTGTCTCTTCTCAATAACACAAAGTGAGATTAAACTGAATTTCAAACAGGATTATCACATCTGTCTCCTTTGGTTTATTATTTGAAATTTGTCAATACAGCTGTCATGAATCATGGACCTAGACTAGAGCATAGGAACAGAATAGGGTCCTGACAATTTTGAAGTCTAGAACAGTCAATTAGCTGATTATATCTCAAGTTGAAAGCCTAACTGACCTCGTATAGTTCCTTAAAGAAAATAAAGAGGGGTTAACCACTAAAATTTAATAGCATTAATCCCCTAACAAACAAACTTCCCTACAAAATTTCAGAAATTTGACAAAAAGCACAGGATTTATTAATTAAGCTTCAAACAGGGTGAATAAAATCATGCCTCCCACATACTAATATCTAAACATGCAAAAAAATTTGGGGTAATTTCTGTATTTAGACATTTGAAGGTGTTCTGAACCAAAGAATATAAAATTGGAAGGGGGTCATTTTTTGCCAGATTGCCATACTTTCTGTTATAACAGCCAGGAAAGAAAAAATAGTTATTGTAAAAGGTGATTGTGATACAATATGGTCAAGAAACAATCATGTTCAGTAATTTAAAAGTGCTGATGCTTAGTTAATCCACAATTAGTTCTGCCTTTACATACACAAGAATATTCAGTTATCAAGTTCTATTTTCTATATAACAGGGGTGACCAACAAGTCGATCACAAAGCCAATTTTGGTCGCTCACTCGCTATGTCTTGACTTAATGTGTTACACTTGTAATCAAACACAACATGCAAACACAACAGTATGCATGCAGTTATGACTCGACTCAGAAAAACACAGCCATTTAGCTCGAATATTTGGTACTGTCATACGGTAGCTTCTTTTCTTGAAAACAGAAACTGTGGAATTTATATCTTTTCCTTTTAAGAAAAGATTTGTGTGAAACATATTAGCCAAAAAACTTCAGACATATTTCATATGGAGCAAAAGGCATTAGAAAATGAAATTATAATTTTACAAACTGATTTAATCTTACAGAAAATTTGAAGATGATTTTTGGAAATATGTCAACTGAGAAAAATAGCCCAGTATCACCAAATGTAGCGAATATAGTTATTCTTGTTTCGAATCTACATACCTGTGTGAATCGGCATTTTCAGACTTTAAAGTTAACGAAGACTAAACAACATTCTGTCCTGACCGATTCCCATATCGAAGACTCATTATTATTTAAACTTATCTCGTCTACTAGTACTTTCTCAATTAACAGGACTTATTATACTGGATTTATGGATGCAGCAATTAGGTCTTACAGGAAGTTTAAGTGGATGTGAACAATCAATGATGAATACATATGGAATTATTTGATTAATATTGATTTTGAATATGCTCGGAATTAGGAATGTTTTTAAAAACTCATAATTTAAAATGTCTTAAATGCCTACTGATAAGGGACAAACAGGTCCAAAACACAATGTGTTCAGGTGATTTAAATAAACATTATTATTTCTGATCTGTAAGACATATACTGGATTTATGGATGCAGCAATTAAGTCCTGCTAATTGATAATGTATTAGTAGACGAGATAAGTTTAAATTAAGGACACAAAGGCATATTAATTAAACTCATCATCATCATCTTTGTCAGGATATAACCTACACTTAATTATGACTCCTTGGTTAGAGACATGCAAACTCAGTTAACATTAATGGGAGGAGACATGCAAAGATAATAAAATAAATTCTAAATCTGTCTATCTGTAGCTAATTTGAATTAATAAATACTGTTAATAATTACTCATGTTGTTTTAACTCCCCTGGACGCGAGTTTTTGGTCCGTTAAATAATTATGTTGTTTTTTACGTAGGTAGATATACAGGGCGTTTTAGTATGAGGTGCACTCCTGCGAGCTATGAGTAGGTAAGCAAAATATATGTTCAAAACTATTTTTTATTTTTTAAACATAGTATGTATTTCACACCTCCCCCTCCCCATTAGACTATGCCTATGACAACAAGTCAATCACGACATATTTTTAAGATAAAAAGTAGATCTCGCGTATACAAAAGTTGGCCACCCCTGCTATATAAGATATAGAATGGGGTTTATCATCTATACTGCTTTGTTTAATTTGAAAACCATTTTTTGCATTCATACATGGATAAAACCTTCCCACAAACTTTTCTGTTGTAGAAGTTAGATTTCTTTTTGAGTGATAAAAATGCAAAAGAATTTCTGTACAAATAAATATAATTCCTTATCAAATGTATTATATGCTATCTTTATGATAATTGATGATTACCGGAGTGCTCAGTTTTACACTTGATAACAGCCAAACATCACAAATCACCAAACCACACTGTACATTTCTAACAAATTAGTGCAGGAAGAGGTATATAAAGAAGCAAAACATGCATGACAATGCATTTTGAGTCAAACTGATACACGAGGCAAATATGTACAAATTTATAAACTGATCTGATATAAGATGCCATTACCAGTTCACTTTATTCATTTAAATGTTTTTAAAAATTCGGCTTAGAAATGAAATTTAATAACTCCAACTAGTTTCAAGTTAAAACAAACTAAACATCTTTGCACAATGTTTTTCTAAACACTAATTTAATGATTTGATAAAAACTGCCAGGACAAATAAAATTTTACATTTATAAAATTTAAGAAAATTCTTAAAGTAGACAATACTTGTCTCTTCTCACTTTGCCGTTTTGCACATGAGGAAATTAACAGTTCCACAGCAAAGTTAACCTTTCATTTTCGGCAACGTGTTGAGTGGTTGACAAATTTAATCCATCAGCAACTTACCTTATGATAAAATCTCTCCAACTGAACAAGGTCTAGAAATATTGGTTGAAAAGTATGAGAGATCTACACTTCCATGTCAAATACCTTCATTACAAGTTTTAAGGATTATTTTTGAATAAAAATCAAAATTGGTTGTACTAGTATTTCATCTAAAATAACTAGATAGTGCAAAAGGACTCAAATGACAAAATTTTGGATGCAATTTTCAGTAATTTAAAATTACACACAATAAATTAAACAACAAGTTAAATTCAGCAAAGCATTTTTTTTTTGTTCCGGAAACAAAGAAAACTCTTATCCATAATTTTGATATTTGTTGTTGTTGAACCTTTCAAAAGCCTTTTCATGAAAAATTATATTTAACTATAGGCAAACAATATAATATTGTACATAGTCAAAATTTTTTACATCACGAAAACATACATCTAAATTTAAAACTTTCAAAACTAATATACAAAAAAAAAAAGTACAAAATACAAGCAGCAATTCAAATAAATTATTTAAGTACATTTATTTAAATAAATGTAATCAGTAATAAAAGCAGTCAGTGTATTAATTAACCGATTTCAGATAATTAATCTTCTTACATATTATTGGTTCCACAGATTCACATTGATCCAATCTGTGGAATATTGATTCCCATTTATTACTTGGCCCTATTTATGCTATAAATCGGGTGGCCAACAAGTCGATCGCCAAGCCAATTTTGGTCGATCGCTAGCGATGTCTTGACTTAATGTATTATATTTGTAACCGAACGCAACTGTATGCATGCAGTTATGACTCGACTCATAAGCAGTGAGTACACTTCATACTGAAACAGTGTATGAACATAGTATGTATTTCACACTTCCCCCTCCCCACTTAGACTATGCCTATGATAACAAGTCGATCGCGACACATTTTTACGATAAAAAGTAGATCTTATGTGCACAAAAGTTGGCCACCCCTGCTATAAATTATTTAAAACTAAACTTTTCTATTTACTGATCACTACAATTTATGGGCACTTTTTCAGATAGCATCATAATGAATTTTCTTTAATTTTTTCAAAGTAAAAATGCTCAAATAAAGTTATTCTAAGGGCGTGTCCCATAAATATAGGCTCACCTAATAAAATGAAGTTTCTAAAATACTGTTCAGAGAAATGAAGAAAGAATTAATTGTTAACACCGATTGCATAGAAATTACATTCCAACAAACATTTGATATTTTGGGTGATTTCAGTCACTGGACATGCCAAGGGACTTACAGACATAGAAAAAAAAACTAAGGCCCAACATGGATCTACCAACAAGTCAATGCCTCAATACATAAGTTCAAGTCCATCTATGAATAGTTTAAGAGTAATGAAGTTCAGATTTTGGCTGCCTTGCAATCCTGCTCTCAACCCTATTGAGAACCTGTGGGAAATACTTGCTACAGTTGTATGCAGGAGGCAAGCAATATGCCACAATATAAAGAACTGAAGAAAGCAATAGTAGCTAAATGGGAGAAAATTCAAGAAAAACACCTGCAAACTTTACTCAAATCAATGCCTAATCACATTTAATTTAATTTTGGCTAAAAGGAGGTTACATTGAGCACTAGGAAATTTTATGTTAAAAACATAATATACTATTAGATGTAGGTGTGAAGTGTACAATGTAATTACACTCGTGTGTTGTGGCGTTACACTGGTAACGCCACAACACACGAGTGTAATTACATTATACTATCATCATGTTTTGTTACTTTTTTCATACTGGACCTATGTTTATGGGACACTAAAATACCAAAAAATTTACTGTATAACTTATTTATTAAATTCCAAATAATAAATTTTTGTTGAAACATAATTGTTATGTAATAAGTATGTTAACAATTAATGATTTCTTAATTTCTTTAAACAGTTTTTTAAAAACTTAATTTTACTAGATGAATCTATATGGGACAGTCATTTTTACTAGTATTAATTAACAGTTTATTGTTGAATAAAACAACAGCAAGTTCTGTTTTACATAGACATAAATTTCACATTAAATTTTTAGAATAAAATACTTACAGTTGACGGGAATAGAGACTGTCATCAATTTCTGTATTAGAAGGCTGCAGGGAGGAGCCATTGCGAGCCATTTCACCCTAAGAGCAAAATGAAATATAAAATTAAATGTTGAGCAATATCAAAGATATTCTTATAACAAATTCCTCCAATTTTAAAACCAATATATTGTAGAAAAAAAAAATACTGATTATACGCTAAAAAATAATGGTATAATATTAAAAGACAATCAGGGACGGGAATCCACCCAACAAGATTATGAAATTTGAAATTATTAATAAAGTTATATTGTAGAAATTCATAATTTTTCCTGTAATATTGTCTCTTATAAGTAAATAATACAATTTCAAAACAACTGTATAAAAATAGTTTTTAAACATAATGAAAAGTTTATCATTAACTGCAAATAGAATTTATATATCCTTCATTTAGTTTCTTATACGGGATTTGTATTAAATTATTATTTCAGCAATCTAATAGTGCTAGTTTTTCTCCAAACTTATAACAGCTTCTGTATGTTATAAGTTTGGGAAAAACAGCACTATTAGGTTGCTAAAATAATAATTTAAGAATTTATATATATTAAGAATTCTACTGTATTAAATGTGGGGGTGGAAAAATGTTATTCTGCAAACACCCATTCCATGATCTAGTTCCTAAATGCTCTTATTTACCAAAATTCGATAAAACAAAAATGTTTCTCTAAATGTTTCCTGAATTTGAAAAAGAAGTAGACAAGCTAATTTTCTTAGTTACTTAATACTTTTCAAAATATTACATAAATCTCAATCCTAACAAGCTTTGACTTTCATCCTATACAAAAATGCAACTTTGAATGCATGATGTAACTAACTATAATTTGATACTTAAAAATCATTAGCATTTCTAAAAATACAACAGAAGTTTTGCACTTAATATTAGATAAGAAATATTTTAAATAAAACACTATTAGAAATTGATTTTAAAATCTCAGCAGAAATGTCAAACCTGGCCAAAACAGAAAAAAATTCTATACCGTGATTTCGGGTTTACACAGGTTTTACTGTAATCGGCATTGATATACATAATTTGTCTCTTAAAATGTTCAGAACGAGGGTTAAATTTGGTATATAGCCAATATTTGGGATGATCAATGGAATTTGATAAAGATAAGATTCAGCTTCGTCTAATGCTGACAGGTTATCTGCCAACTGAGGAGTTTGCCACAAAACTTTTCAATTATACACTGACATTTAAAAATACTTAACTTCTCTGAAAATAAAATTTGTCAGCTGTATCCATCCAAGTTGAGGTTTAATCATCTTTGGCTACAAAAAGTACTTTTTGAAATCAAAAAATAATCAGATTTTATACATTTAATGCATAAAATTTTTATTAATATCAAAAGCTTCTGCCAGAGAGTCTGAACTTAAAATATTACTGTTTTTAGTGATATATAGAGTTCTCTCATCTATTTTGAACTATTAGAAACCAAACAATTACAGACAAGAACTGCAACTAGACTGTCGACGTACTGTCTTATTAAGATATGGGTGTTTTTTCTAATAAGAAATATGCAATACTGGAATATGATAACTGATTTCACACACAAAAAACTACAATGTTGAACTGGAAAGCTGTTTAATTCATCTTAATCTGATTATCAGATTAAGTCTACATTATTATTAATTAGTTTTATTATATACACAGGTACACAGAAAAAATAACTAGAAGAAACATGTCTTCAAAGCCAACAGTTTTTTCCAAAATGAGAAACTGAAAAATTTACGAAATTTATTGAAACTGGCAAATACAATAAACAAAAAAAGCTTATATATATATAACACCACCACAAACACACAACTTAAAATTTGTACATGCACACATAACAAAAAAAGGATTGGCATTCATTTTTACTTCGCTTTGTATTTATAGTGAATTTATAAGCTCTCAAAACTTAAAAATTCTTAAAATATTCAATAATTAGGAATTTTTTTTCCATTAAGAGAGACTTCTGGATAAAAGTCTGTAGACTAAATACAAAACTTCTAGCAGGGACTACTTATATAACACTATCACTAAGGGTAAAACACTGTAATAACTATAACTATATAATCTAATTTGTTAAAACGAGAATTTGTTTTCAACATAAGAATATTTGTATAAAACAAAAGGAAAAAAAAAAGTTACTATAGTCCAAACTACAAGTGAATTAACATCCACTATTCTCCATGTATTATAATATGTAACAAAACTAAGGATACAGACTGGTGGGAAAGACACTCAAAAAGGGGAAATAACAAGCGATTATATAAAGAGACTAGGCATCAACGTGAAGGAAGAATAATAAGTTAAATAATTGTAATATTAATAACTGATAAAACTTTAAAACGAAATTCTCCTTAAATCATTAGAACGTTCACTTACACTATAATTCACAGGTGTGCTAACTTTCTCATCTGGGATATTCAATGCAGGATCCTCGGCGGTCAGGTTGTTAGAAATCGAACTACACAATGTTCCCATGGAAACAGTCCAATCGTAACAAATACTTCATACGCTGCGGCGTGGTCGTTATTAATATCAATTTATTCAAAAAGTAATATTTAAACGTTAAATCGCCGAGATAGAAAGAGCGCTATCGCTACGAACCAATCTTTCAAAATTTTAATCTATCACACACACACACACACACACACACACACACAGACAGGCGAATTAACGACCGACAGTTATTTTAATATCGTAGATTGCATTCGGAAAACATTAGAAACTCCTCGAACGAACAAAGATCGTGGATCTTAAGAACAAACAAAAATTCGTATGTCGACCGTATATAGGGGCGCGGCAAAAGCCTGATGACCGGCATTCGACGTGATGACGCTGAAAATAATCCGACGGGGCATGCGCCGACACAATACGTCACAGCTGACTAATGGAAAACGCCGAAGCAGATTACGAAATACGCAGCTATACGCGTGGTCCCGTTACTATTTTGGGCATTTTTGCCGCGTTCGACCCGATCGGCACGTGAGAGAGAGAACAGGTTCTGTGTATATATATATATATGTTTTAAACATACAAGTACTACTGCGTGTTTATAATACATTGAGAATTCAGAACGAATTTTACTGGATGCGGGTGAACGTCACAGTTAAAAATCGATGAAGTTTGACCGTCATAACTTATAGAAAAAAAAAGAGTCATTCTTACAAAAGTCCCGAAATACGACGACGATAATTTACTAGAAACCATTTCTTTTTCATTCGCGATATATCACATCGCAATCGGCTAACCTTTCAAGGCCGAAGTTAAAAAGAAAAAAAAAACAGAACAATACAGGAGTGTATTTGAGTACAGTTTACGTCACCTATCCGAGTCTTAACATCTCGTAGAAAGTCAGATTTTTAAATTTGTCTGCCCGTAGAATGACTAGCATTAAGTCTACACGAGGCATAATGCCAAGTGTCTCGGGCGACTTTCGAGTAATAAAAAAAAACAATGACGCAATACAAATCAAAAATTTTCGTACCACTTTAACTTCGAAAATAGAGAATACAAAAAGAAAAAAAAATGTCAGACGTGACAAAAAAAACAAGCGATTCTACACGGAGGGGAAAAAAACTCGAACAGACAAAGAAACCGACAAAAACAAGACGAGAAACAGAACTTACCTATTCTAGTTCGAGAACGAAATCCCTGAAGTGTTAAGAGCGTGCAGATGGGAAAGGTATTGTGATAGGATGACGTCAGCGAAGTATATTAGCCTTTATCTAACTGGAAGGAAGGGAGATAACCTTTAAAAACATTCACAACGCACAGAAAGCGCTACACACATTGTTCTACGACGAGAACTGCTGAAATAAATCTTGCATATAATAAACGTATACAATACAATCATTTGAAAATATCGATATTTAACCATCTCTCGCAATTAACACAAACTATCCAAAAAAGAAGCCAATAGTAGTAACAACGGTAATTTCTTTTCGGTTTTAAAACGATAAAACTATTTGTATATAAAAAAAAGACTGTTTAGAATATTAATAAAGATCGATTATAATCTATTCAGAATTTCAATATAGTTCTTAAAAACAGCAGCCATTTGATTTATCTGTTTCGTACTGAAATAATTAAAGTATAGATCGGTAAGTTTCGGTAACCATAACCGAAATAGAAGTTTATAAAAAAACATTTTAAAAATAACTATTTGTAATAATCAAAAGTTGTTATTGAAATGATAAGAACGATAACCGATTTACATTGGTTTTTAAAATCAAAAACTGGAACTGAACACGTAATCATAGCGTTGTGACATCGCAACGATTTTAAGTTCAATGCTTACTTTTTCAAAGAATTTTAAAAAGCTTTTCTAGAATGGGCAATCGATATTTTGCATGAACAAAATATATATATATATTCATCAGTTTGTAATTAACATAACCGGTTTTAAAAATTCCTTTATTCGTTTTGTCTAACCAAACAAACAGCAATCGATATCGACGATTACTATTTTAAATAATTTAATTAATTTCACGTATTAACAACGAAATTATGGGGAGGAAAAAAAATTTCCTCGAAAACTTAGTTAAATAACCTGTCTTAATTTTTATAATCGTTTTAGAAGTAGAGAACCTCTACAGAAATGTTTCTGAAGGTCATTAAAAAAAAACTAAAAACATGATTCATGAAATTATTTCGTCATCGTTAAATCGGATTTCAGATTATAAGAATTTTATAAACAAATTTTTAAAGATGTATAGAATAATATAAAAATGTCGGTGAAATTACTTGCGAATTGTAAGTAAAGTGAAAATAGCATTTAAAAAAGTTTATTACTGGGACAATTTTCACAATAAAGTGTGTTTTTTTTTAAAACAATATTAAAGCTAAGAATATCACAAATTGTATTAATTCTCACACTAAACAAAAACGGAATGTTAACTGAATTGATCTTTTTTGCAACGAAGCAAATTTTGGAATAGCAAGAAGCTTTAGAATAAAGCAAAAATCGACAACAGTAATTCGAAATGAAAATACCAGGATATACCGGAGTTAACGTTAATTAACAAATATCATTTTCTTATCTTAATTGATACGCAAGTAGAATCAAAAATAATTTGATCATCTACTTTGGCCGAGCATTACAGAACCAATTAAAATATATCCTTTCATCACTTTAAATGTGTGTGTAGACAGAAATGAGAATTGTGAATGACAGCATTTTAACGAATAATTATCAACTGACCACTAAACGATAATACTATTTTAGTCTAACCACAACACACCACGTACTGTCCACAGTACATATAAAATGCAACAGTTCTCTTTCGTCTTTAATTATTAAAGTACTGTAATTTATTGATTTAAATTTGTAAAAAAAAAATCTTCAGCTGTTATATTAATCACTTCTTTATCTTAAAAATTTAAGCTCACTAATTTATATACAGATATTAAAAACAACAGAACAATACCAAAAGTTATAACGCCACTTCATTTTCCCGTCTAATTTTAGGTAATTGGAGAGGTATCAAAATAATTTGACTTACCAAAAACAACTTTACAAATTGAAGTTTAAACTATTCGATTTACTTATCTTGATCACAAGCACATTTTATATCCAAAACACTGGCGTATTCGAACAACAGATTCTAAGTTTTGATTGGCTTATATCCGTAATATTTCGACCAGAAAAAGGATTCACGTAGACCATCGATAGCGAGCATTCCTCCGAAGGTGGATCAAAATTGAATACCAAGTTTAATAACTGCGAATCGCGGGTCAAGTATTTAATTTAATAATACTTAAGCCTTATCTATCTATTCTGATAGAACAACAAATTATATAAGTTATTATAACGGAACCAAATACTTCGTTTAATGGGAAATTTGCTGTTTGACAATTTTTTTTTCTGTCTGAGGTTCATGATTAGTCTTAAAACTTTATGACCTTGCTTTCACATTACATATGAAATACTTGCCAGATTTTAAAACTGCATAACTTATAAAAGCCTAATGCTTTTTAAATATTCAATGAGTACCTTGAAATCGTCGCGCGGGTCACGGGTTCACCATCACTGGTATAGACTTGCCTAGCAACAAACGGTACGAAATCGCGGAATGGAATGATTAGACTTCGATTTCTACTTTCCGACGGACACGGACGACTACGGACAGTCATAATTGTCTAGCGGAACGAGACAAGAAACGTTTTTTTTTTTAAAAAATAAAATGGTAGCTGGCGACTAATTTCACGACCACAGAGAAAGATCTGCGATACCGATCGATCGTTAAAGTTATGCTGAAGTCATACAATATTTTATAAGTTAAACGAGTCGAAAACATGCAGATACAACGAGTTAGCTACATTTCCCGGCAAAAACATTTAAAAATTGTGATGGCACCGACTGTTTTTTTTTTAAACTCAATTATTATAAAATGGCAACAAGCTTAACTTTGAGAGTAGTTTTACAAAAAGAAAAATTTTTAAATCAACAGGTAAAAATCTTCATTAAATCTGACTAGGTATGACATACCTTTATATTTCCTCCCAATTCCTTGACCTTTAAATTAACCACCAAAATTTAATAGTATCAATACCCCTAATATACAAACTTCCCTGCGGAATTTCAGAGTCCACAAAAAGGCACGGGAGTTATTAAACTTCAAAGAAGGTGAACAAAATCCTGCTCCCATACTTAACATCCATACAGGTAGGAGAAAAAACTTTTTTTTTTTTTGCATTTCTCGACATTTCAAGGATCCAGAATCCAAAAATGTAAAAATCTTGGGAGGTCATTTTTTTACCAATGCCATACTTTCCCTCATATGTAAACAGCGAGAAAAGTAAGACACTTGTTTATTAAATCAGAAAATACACCGATGGATAAAGGAGGAAAAAAAATTGCTGATGTGAAATGATCTGTTTTGTATCGACTTATAATAGAAGTTATTAGATGGATGGAATAGTGTGGAAATCTTTTATATTTGCTAATACAATAGATGTGACAAATTAGAATCTGGAGAAACTACTTCAGTTACTTGTTTAGCCTGTACAAAATTGTATTAAATATAATCAATTGTCCAATATCATATGACATAACCTTGAAGATCTAAAGTTAAAATCATTTCTGCATTTTAAATTTGAGCTTATTGAATTTTAAATGGCTGATTTTCAATTCGTACAGGTGAAAGTGAAAACTTTCGTTTACTGCAAGGCAATAAGTTTAAAATGATTTCTGCTCATCTGAAAATGCATTCTAATCTTATACCTAAACGGACAATATAAATGATCGATTTACAAAAGTATTCGTAACCGATCCTGCTTATTTTCATAATAGGGAAAATATTTACATTTCAGTTCAAATGACTAAATAGATCTATTCTTAAAAAGAATCAACAAATATTTAGATTGCTTTAATTGGGGAAATGTTACCATGCTATTCTAATCATTTATATTCTGAACATTTTTATATAATTAATTCATGAGCAAGATCTGTTGAAAACAATATCAAATTTTCTAGTAGAGAAATTTGAAAGTGTTATACTATGAAAAATTTTTGGCAAGCATGAAGTTGTTTAAAATTGTGATAAAGTTATAGGTAATCAAAAAAAGTTTAAAAGTTCCATTATTAATAATAAATAGGCCAATTTTAAGTATGGTTAACACAAGATGCTTTAAAAATTAAGAAAATGTTAACTTATATGGAAAAAGTGCAAGATCATTTGGTATAGTGGTAGAATCATACTTTTTTTCAGAACTGGGTTGACTTCTTGTACCAGTACATGGAGAATTACACAGAAGACAATCTGCCACTACACATCTAGCAAAAAAGTTAACAACACAAATGTGGAAGTATTATTTTTTTGAAGCATCTGTAAATATAATAGGTGCTCTAATGTTCAGCATTCAGATATGAATTATGTGGATTTAATTAAGCAAAGCTATAGCAATTAAATATGGCCTGCTTGAAAATATGAGTGGTGTTTTATGTCAGAATGTTAGAGCAAGAAATTAGAAGGTTGAGGGAAAAGCAAAGAATTGTTTAGAGTATCTCTACATGATGTTCTGAGATAGAGTTAAAAATGATATAAAATTGATTGGTTAGTCAATCATTGTAATCATTATATCAACACTAGGCTGTGTTTATGCAGACATGAAGAGGGAAAAGAGAACTTATAGGATCAGAATTTGCACTCACACTGCAGTTTATTCAGAAAAGGAAAACAGAAATTTACCAGTTCCCCATCCTCAAAAGTTCAATCTGGTGAACATCACATTTTTCCTCCTCTCGAGATGGTGCACATGCAGTAGTTCAGCAACTTAACTTCCATATAATGGATGCAATGCAACCTATTGACATGTAAAATCCATTGGACCTTTCTTCACTTTTGATAGAACACAAGTAGAGGAGGGATAGTACTGCTTAGGTATGTGATCTTGGTTCACCTTGCTTTCTCTCTCCTCTTGCATATCTCAAGTCTGCATAAATGAAGTCTTCATCATTTTAGTGCCAAAAGTAATGACACCATAGAAATAATGCCATCACTAACAGGTCTTACCAGAGAAAACATATACTGACTTAACTACTTAGGATTCTAGAATGGAGATATATATTGCTTAGAAATAAGCCGTAACTGTAGGATAACTAGACTACATTTCTGTATTACTGAACACTGTTCTGGTCTCGTGGCTGTACATTTAATTGAAACTAGCAAGTGATAACTTCCTGGATGATTGAAATGGCACCATCCAATAAAAATTCTAGAATTTGAATATACATGATTACTACATATGCACTATTCTAAGCTGGAAAGATTTTATAGTCTTCAAAATATACCATCTCAAAGTCATGATGGCTAAAGACAAATACCACAATGAGTTTCCTGACTTAATATACTGAAACTTTATAAATTTTATTGGGAAACAATGGATTAGTTTCACAGTATGAAACAACATACTGATTTCCACTTGTTTTCTGCTTTGAAACACAGCATTGCTTTTTCCTTATTTCATTCATCATGATATGTATTCTATGTAATCATCGTCATATCTACTGAAAGAAACATTTATCATATGTGACAACTGCAAAAAAAAGGACTAAACAATTCTCAACATAATTGTCAGTTTAATAGTAATAGTGTGTATCACCATTGTTTCATATATATATTATACACACACACACACACAAAGTAAATTTAAAATCAAGAATAAGGATTATAATAGTAAAAATTATTTTAATAAGCATTATAAATTAAGCATCATAAAATAAATCTCAAACACATGCACCCTTATGAAAATATTAAATTCATAATGCACCTTTAACTCTGAAAATTTCTTTTTGATATGTTTATGGAGACTGTTTTTACCTTTCAGGCTACAAGAGGAACTTGTTTGACTAGTTTTCTTATACAACTTTTCTATCTGTAGATTGTCTTGGAACAAATTAAGCCAATTTTATGTTTAAGGAGTTAATACTGGTGAAATTTGAATAATGCAAACATGTTTTGGCCTAGTTAACAGGCCATCATCAGGCATTCACCACTGAAAGTGAAATCACCAACTCTCTTGCCTGAGAATGGCACATTAAATGGGCCAAAAATATGCAATAATTAGTGACCATAATAGCTAGATCACTTAGTAATTTATTTAGTATACTAATTTTGAAGTTTCATTATCTATTTATACTTCTATACTAATATGTAAAGCGAGAATGTTTACTAGAGGTAATCTTGAAATCTACTGAACCAAGTTTTACAATTATTTCCCTATTGGAAAGCTTATTCCTTCCAGATGAACATAGGTTATATGCTATTTTCGTATTAAAAAAAAGGAAAAGGCACAAGAATAATGTTTTTTACTGTGACATTTGTCTGCTCCAGTCAAGGTCAATCCCCTTCACCATCTGGTGGAATTTTTAAGTTTCTTATCTTTTACTTTCTGTTTAGATTCATGTAGTTTGGATAGTTGTGCATATGCTTTGTTTATATTGTCTTGGTTATTTGTTTATGTTATCAGATAAAACTATGAAGAGCAAATTTACTTCTCTTAGATCAGGCCTGGCCAACCCGTGGCCCGTCACGTTAAATTGTGTGGCCCGCTAAGAGATGATATATCTATATTAAAACTTTTGTTTCCTGTTATATGTATACCAAAACAATTAAATAAATGAAAATTTGCATGTGTCATTGTTATAATGCACAAGTACAAACTCTTGGTATAAAAATAAAATCTTATTCATTTTGTATTTGTTTTACTTTTTTAAAAGCATGTTTGCCTAAATTGTGGCCCACCATAATGTTAAACGTGATCAAAGTGGCCCACGAAACAATTTGGATTTGCCAGGCCGGTCTAAGATGAAACTAAACTTTTGTAAGTAGGCCTATAGTATTTGTATGTGCTCATTATTTTAATATTAATCCTACCATACTATTTAAAAATAAGAATTACTTTTATGTTATGAAATAGCTACCTACATAAACTGTGTTTTTTGGCTATTTTTCAGGTGTATGCATGTGCAAGTGAACCTTAATGACAAAATGCCTAGAAGAAAGTCATAATTGTCAAAAAATATATCTGCTTTAAACCAGAATGCAAACATCTCTGGTACCTTGTGGGAAACATTGACTACTATAAAATTCAGACCCATCACTCCTCACTGATTTCATCCTCCTACCCTCAAACCTTTTGAGAGATCTGCATAGTTCCTCTTTACAATCCTCCAAAAAATACTCCCTACTTTAAAACTCTGACCATTATCCCTCTGATTTCATCCCCCACAAATGGCCACTCTGATTTACACCAACTTTTGCACTGTTAACTCTGCTACCCTACAGAAAACATATGCTATTGTATAACAAGTTCCCAGACAATGCTGGACATTCTTTGCTAGTACTATAATATTTATTACACAAAAGTTTAACATAAACATCAAATTTTACTACAGAAGAATTTTAAGACTGAGGATTGTGGTGTTTTACTAATGGGTGTTAAAGTTCATTTTTAAAACAAAATTATCATTCTAAATAGTCCTATAATGAAATACAAAGTAATTTCCACAACCACATTCATCTTAAAAATGTTCTTGCCCTCAATATTTGCTTTCTTTTTGCAAAAATTAAGTAACGTTCTATTCAATACAATGTACTGTACTGTACATAAAAGCATGGTATAAAAAAGTTGGAAGTTTGACTGTTGTCCACAACACATTTAAATGGCAACTTGCCATGATGTAACATTCTTACGTGTTTATATGACAGCAAAGTTAAAAAGGGATATTACAAAGATATCAAAGTAAATTAATCTTCAAATAAAAATAGTTAAGAATTTTTAGTTCAAATTATGTTAAATAATTTTCTATTCCTATACATTTCTGTGTATATTACTGTCTTCTTGGACCTTATTTATTAATAGAACTTATTACACTAGTGTACTTTCTGATTAGCAAAAATGGGAGATCTTAGTTGTCAAAAGTCAAAACAAAATATCTTTATTTTCACTTGCATTATTTGTTATTAGTTTTACTACAACTAATCTATTAAATCAGTGCACTAAGTCTTATTAACGTATTGTTTCAAAGAACAAGAGATTAACCCTGTAGACTAATAAACAGAAAACTTCATTTATACAATAGTTTCTTGTATTTCAGACCTTTTCTCCCTTGTCAGCAGGTGTTTTATGCACTGGCTAAAAATAAATTGTCTAATGTATAAATCATCTGCTGACAAAGGACAAAAATCTGAAATTCTAGAAAGTATTATATAAACAAACAGTTTCCTTAAATCTCAGTCCAAAGAAATATATTGAAAAATTTATTCCAAAAGTAAATGTAAAACATCTTCATATACAGTAGTTTCAATCAGAGATAATGGGATATATTGTGTAATGTACATGAATTAGAGTTGGTAGAGAAGACCAAAGTACAGTACATGAATTATTGCCTATCTTCAACTAAATTGCAGATGAAGAATTAGAGAAAAATATTTTTAGCAACAAAGCATGTTTTTTTTCATATTTTTTATCTTTGTGCATGTTAATTCTCATAAATTACTGGTTAGTAGAAAATCTTCACAATTTTCATGAGAAACCATGTTTTCAAAATGGTATGCTGTTTCAAAAAAACCAAAATCTAAATTATCTCAAATACCTGGATATGAAAATTTCTACTGCCCAGGACTAAACATTGTGTAAAAATTTTCAGATGATGCTTTAATGATATCAGATATGGAAAGCAGTTAAGTATCTCAGAATGGATAGAATGACGGAAAATAACGCAACACTTAGACAATCTGCCAAGGAGGGATGCCTCCCAGGACAACTTTATAGGAAACTGACCCTATTTAGGAGTTAGATCTGTAAAGAAAACCTGGAAAACTCCATGTAGCCAGCCCATCAGTGAGATGCAAACTTGTGACCAACTATCAGTCTTTTATCCATTTAGCCATTGATGGCCTACACACACAAGCCAGTATTAATTATCAGAGCCCAGACCTAGCTTCCGTTCTGGTTACAAGTTCAAAAATTTTTTAATGAAATTATTTAAATTGTAAATGTTTTTTTAACTATTAACTTTAGTATAAAGGAATGTTTTAAAGTTAGACAAAACAACTATGATGGGAAAATAAATTTAATAATACAAAATTTGCAAATTAAAATTTTCCTTTAAATATTTTTTGGTGACCATTACTTAAAGTTTGTCCTTAACTGAAATTTTTGAGCCTTAAAATCATTCTGAAGTCATTGTCAAACTTTGTTTTTTTGGATGTCAGTCAGTCAGTGTGCGCACTAAATTTATTTTTAGTTATAAAAATCATTTATGGCACTAATTTCAATTTTATTTCTATTGATCAACATATTGTATCAAGTTTATAATTGTATTTGCTATCTTATGACAATAACACTCTTAAATTAATATTTTAGATTAAAAGAATGCTTTATGTTAACTTATCAGTTTAGTGTTTCATGTAAAATTAAATAGTCTTACCATACAATTATACATATGATTAATTTTAATTTCCAAACTCTATAATAATAATAATTGCAATAATTTGAAGAAATTTTGGGTCCTAAAAATATTCTTCACCCCATTTTGTAAGTTGTACCACATTACTTCTTGCTGCCTGCAAGCAGCTACATTTGGTCAATCACTGTCAGAATAATAATTAACAAGGTAGCCAAGGAGGCAAATTCCATGACTTTCCAGGTAAGTAGGAACCCCCAATAGAAATAAATCCACATTAATTATTTATTAAAAAGTTTATTTATTACTGGCTAAAGATTGACTTTAGCCCACTACCCCAAATGTGGCAAGGGAACTTCAGAAATTTAAATTTTAGACATAGCCAAATTGTTCTTAAGTAGGAGAGCATATATATATATATGTTAAATTTAACTGTTGTCATCCAACTTCTACTAACATTATTGGTTAAGACAATACAGTGGATTCAGTTATCACTTAGTTGCTGCTGCTAATGTTTCAAAGTTATGTATATGCACGGGAGGGGCGCGCGGGGGTGTCGGCACCCGCGCGCGCTAACGGGTGTCTGGTGAAAAAAATCAAAATTTTTTTTCGCGATTTTTTCGGGGTTTTTGACGTTAAGTGGGATTGTGTTTCTGATGTATTAATCAACAATACTACTTAAAATATATCTGTTTTATTTATTTATAACGAAAACGAAAAAGTATTACGTTTCGCGAATTTTTCAGGAAAAAAATCGTCAACTTCAAAAGTCTATTTTTCAAACTGTAAACAAGTCTGTTGCTATCTAATCGTTGAATCGTATTCCCGTATGTGTTTTTTAACTGTTCCAAACATTAAATGCTTTGTCACTAACCCCGGGCCAAAAATATTTCAGTATTTTCAAAAGTACACCCCCTGAAACTCTACAGCAACTAGAGATAAAAAGGCGAATTATTGCCAGATAACATCGATAGTTAACTTCTTTTACACTGTAATTGGTCACTTTCTTTGTCTGTTATTACATCCACCAGTAAAAACAATTGTCGGTAAAATTCCCGCGAAATGCCACGCCCCCGCAGACTACCACTTTGACTTATGTAAACAGTCGCTATAAAATCGCTTGTTTTAATCGTTTTTTTTACTTCTAATTTGGTTACGAGAAATTTTCTGGCATTATTCAGACAAATAAACTTGTTTTCAGGACCATTTAGCAATAAATATTTCCAAAAACGCCATTTTTCAAACTTTCAATGCTAAGTCTATGGGACACTTTTTTCCGTTTATTGGCCTTAAAAATCTTATTTACACGCCTTCTATGGTCTTATTCGTCATTTGTATTATGACTGATTCGATATCAAGCAATGATCGTTTTTTCAGTACACTAACTCGGGTCCACCCCCTCCAATGGTCGCGCTAAAAAAACTTCCGCCGTTAGGCGCGCGGGGTGCAGGTGCACCCCATGCATTTTGCTGTGTTTCTTTTGTAAAAAGTTTTTTTTTCCTGGAATTTTTAACATTTTCAGTGCAATCTTCAGTACTTTGAAGGAAGGTACTGAGGGGCCAAATTGTTCTTAAGTAGGAGAGCATATATATATATATGTTAAATTTAACTGTTGTCATCCAACTTCTACTAACATTATTGGTTAAGACAATACAGTGGATTCAGTTATCACTTAGTTGCTGCTGCTAATGTTTCAAAGTTATGTATATGCATTATAATTAGAGTTGTTAATAATCAAATTTTTGATATTTACCCAATTGAATTTTTCTAATACTCTGTGAACTCAATTTAACTGAGCAAGTTAAATAAGTACATACATACTAAAATAAATCAAAGTGAAAAGAAAAATATACTAAATTTTAAGAAATGAAACTTCAAACTTTTAATTTTGACTGAGTTTCAAAGTTACTTTTCTTAGGTACTTTATTTCAACTACAATAAATTAACAAAATTGTTCTCATTTGCCCTGTACTGCAGATTTTTATTTTAAAAAGGAAGAATTCAAAAAAAAAAAAAAAAATATTCAAGATTAGTCTATTTTTTTTCTTGTTATAAATTAAACCAGAGAAGCTGAAGAGTCAGATGCAGTGGCAAATAAAAGGAAACAACATTGAACAAATAAATTTTAATTCGTTTTTTTGTGCCAAACTTCTGAATGTTTTAAAATATTTATGATGGAAAATATGTATTGCAGATTGATAAACAAAATCATCATGCAAGTGTTAATGTCTACAATTATTCAAATATTTTTTAATGTTAGAATTAACTCCCCTTTGAGTACTTCTGGATCCATCACTATACGTATGGCACAATATTGGAAGTATTCATAGAATTTGAATTTATCATAATAATAATATTCAACATCTCTAATATCTAATACTTTCTAGTACTTGAGTATTTGCCCATCTCTAGTTATAATTTCCAGTTTAGAGTTTAACATCTACAAACCAATATCCATTAATGGATTTGGAAGATTTCATATTTCCAAAACCTTATTTTTCCATTGGAACATTAACCTAATACAAAACATATAACATTATTTTTATCTTCAATGCAAAAGATCATGTTAATACCACAAATTAACAACAAAGTTCTGGCTGACACTAATACTTAAAGCAATGTAAAGAAACGTTAAAAATATGGATGTAAAATCTGAATTTTAAAATGATTGTCTGTTCCATGTGTTGTGTTCTGAAATATTTGCTAATAATAATATGAAAAACCACTCAGAAGGCATTTTTTCATATTCTGGATATTTAATTTTTAAAAACCATTTAAGAATTTTTCCAATGCTGCTTAAAGTCAAGGAATATGCAAAATAGTGTTTTACATACTACAAAATATTGATATTGAAAGCATATTACGGCATTTCCTACACAACACATCACGCTGCAAGATTTTACGTAAACTGACTCTTACATTAACATACGTCAGAAGCACCCAGCAACCAAATGCTTCAGACTGTCATGGAAAACAAAATTTATTATGACAGCTATAAACAGACAAAATCCATAACATACCAGACATGTTCATTAACAAACAAAACCACATACATCTTAGGCATAGCTGTACCAAATATCCACAAAACAAAATACAAACACAATTTACATTCAAGAATTTAGACAGCAGGACAAGACACTACTTCTTTGTACTCTAATTCAGTGTTCAACCTTTTCACACCTGTGGATTGGCAAAAATAGGAATATCTTGCAAACTGCAAGCGGCTACACTACTACAGAAAGCAGTCCAACTATAATTGCTCTCATTAATGCACATGCATTGCTTACATTAATTACTTATATTGTTAAAATACACAAGGATATGTTGTTGTTTACCCAAATTTCGGAATATACCACAAATAGCAGAAGTTTAGGACAATGTTTAATTACATTATTTTTTCCCCCCTATATTTTAAGTTGTCTTAAATAGGTTAAAACTGAGGTTATGGTATATATGTATGATTCCTTTCTTTAATTGGAATTTAAATGAAAGATTATAATCAGGTTTTTAGGCTAAAGAACAGTAATTAGGGCAGAAAATTCCTCATATTAAACCACATTTAAGAAATTCTACAACCTTAAGACAAATAAAAACTACTGTAGATATTTTATTAATCCTAACTCTCACTGTAATTAAATAGGGCTATTATTATGCTATAATTAATAAAAACTAAGCAATTTGTAAGCTAATTATTAATTATAGTATAACAACAGCCCAATTAATTACAGCGAGAATTTGGATTAGTATCAATACATCAGACTTCGGATGTTGATATATATTTTATTTAAGATTATTGTTCTAACATTACAATTTTTAGTGTGTTATCAGTCTACAAAATTTTTCACATACCATCGCTGGTCTGTGGACCAAAGATTGAAGAACACAGCTTTAATTGGTTTGTTTGCTGTCATGTGAACTTAATGAATGCATTTAATAACTTTAATACCTAGCACAAGTTCTTGGGAATGAGAATTTTTTGAAGTAGAATAGTTCTTAATTCTTGCATTTGAATATTTCTGTCTTTAATTGGAATCACTGAATTAATTTACATAAATTTATTACTAGGCTTGATGCATGTAAAAGTAATTTTACTATAAACAAGTAAAACTGTAAAACCATATTTGGGACAAGACTATGTCTGGAGACTCACTAGTAATTGGGATCACTTTGACGCCTTAAGGCGGGTCTCATTCTCCAATTTTTGGGATTGCTGGTTTTGAGCGTGATCTTTCAAACTTCGCCAGCCTCAGACACGAGGTCATCCACGAGGCATTTTCGGTAAAATTAACCTATCCAATTTCGAAATTTCTCTCCGTTGCGTGTTGCCCAGAGTTGAATTTTTGTCCATGCCTAACGAAAATTTCCCGTTTTTGAAAAAAATTAATCGTTGCTATCGTATCATCCGAAATTTATTTTTTTATTTTGCACAAACAATATATATATATTAATAAATGTAAAACAAAAACAAATTATATTTCAGAAGTAAGTTTTAATATAAAATTATAACAACTAGCACCATCTGCTTTGAAAAATGTTTGATGCTGAGACAAGATATCTTGGGTCAATTGGTCAAGGTCAGCACGTGGCAACCAGAGATATATGGGGTATAACACAAGACAGGTAAATGAGTTTTTTTTTCAAAGATTTGTTCGTCAAAATTCGATTTCTCATTTCAAATTTCCCAACGCATGCATTTATCAAAATTTGATTTCACAACATTTGCATTTCCAACTTCCCAACAAGTGTGAGATTTGCACATGCATTATGCATGTGCAAATCTTGCACTACTGTCTGTCTGTAGTGTGTGTCACCATTTTGAATTTTATTTTGACTCTGTTCTTGGTCCCCTGGATACCTACGAGTCTGGTTTTTTTTATGTGCGCATGATTTGGGCACCTAATACTCTATGCCAAATTGCAACTTCTGTCATGTACTCCTTCATACCTGTAAGACGGTAACACAGCAGGCAGTACGATTTTATAAACAAGACAGTCTTGTAAAAAATGGCCATAGCTGTGTAATGTTTTCTGATATAGTTTAAGAAAATATTAAAACCTGTTCAAAGTGAATCTTTCATAAACTGAAGGAAAAAATCTGGTATGGTGCAATTCCAGTTTATTAGTACAGCAAAGCCTGTGTAAACTAAAATATATTACTTACAGAAATCCTAGAACTTTTTGTTATTATAAAATTTAAGTTTTATCTGTGAAATGAAATTATTCACCAAGTTATTTAACTATTCACAGAAACCTTTTCTAGGATCAAAAAAAAGTTTTGTTACTAATAACAGGTGTCCAGAAAGAGACCTGTACAAAGTATCTCACTCTAGCTACCAGCCAATAATTTTTATTGTGAAGGAGAAAAAAAATTTCTAAAAATCAACAATAAATACTAAACCACACAATTGCCATAATTAATCAGGCTATTGTTTAGCTAAGTATTAATACATTGGGCTTTGGTGTGTGTGTGTGCACACACACACACACACACCAAAGCCCAATGTATAGACTGCCGAGATAGACTGTGTGTACACACACACACACCACAAGTCGTATACTTCCGCAGATAAAACGACCTTCAGATAAGACGAGGTATAAATTTTCATCAAAGTTTTATAGTTTTAGCATATATCTGTCCTATAAGACGACCCCAAACTATCAACGGCCTATGAATTTAGTTTAGATCAGTAATCATCATCTGAATAATAATACTGTATAGTGTATATGGAATTATGTCCTATTTGTAATTTTTCAAATGAACAAATTTATTTTCTTGCATCTGGCAGCACTGCCTTGCGATTGTTGCAAGCATTCGCACTGATTCGGCATTTGGGAAATGATCTTGAATATTCACAAAAACATCATATGGGCTATTCTATTTTGTGTACATACCCTACTCCCTACTAGTAAATAATTACGGTTTGTCCGTTATTTATAATGGTTTTTTTATATAAATTTCAATCGAATTTTTTGTATCTGTCCTATAAGACAACCCCGGATTTTCGGGGCCTTTTTTTATGTTTCAACTATTGTCTTATTCGCCAAGATATACAGTATATATATATATACACACACACAGGATAAAATACTTTTAAAAAATATACACCATTTTAAGACAAAAAAAATTGTGCCTTTAATGACTTCAAAATATACTTTTTATACTTTAAATGTAATATTTTTCATCCTGCAATAAATGAAACGTGCCATCACGGAACTTAAAAATATATAGACAATGTAAATTTAAAACACATTTTACAATAATTTTTAATTGTGCTATACATGCTATAATTTAAGTACATGAGATGTTGTCGAATGTTCTAGAATCTGTTTCTTTCAAAATGAAAACAAAAGATAATGTCTTATGCCTAGAATTAAGAACTATTGCACAAATAAAACATTAGGAAAAGTTAACTGTTACCCATTTTGCAAATCAAGAATTTCAAAACAGACTATGTACAGAAAATTATTGCAAAAGTTCTCCGATGAGTTCATTTTGGATGACTAATCTTACTTTACATTCACACACATTACAATCAACGGCAATTGGTGGACTTCATACCAGTGATATCATCTGTACACCTGCCAACAAAATTTTCCAAGTAAAAAGATTTGAGGACAACATTTTGGATTGTATTGCAATATGACAGAAAGGACGCAGTCAAGTCCTAATCAGAAAATCAAGTTTTGCTATCAATGCTCAGTGACATTTAAATACATAAGATAAGATCAAGTAAAAAGATGTCACTTTATACCTGACATTTGAAAGAACTTTCTCAAGCACAATGTCTTCTGGCAAGATTAAGCAAGTCCCCATATGCCAAAGCCATAATAGATTGTGTGTGACAAGAAAACCACCTTCATCAAAAATGACAATCCTGAGTGGCAGAAAATTAGGCCAATTGAGGAATTTTAGGCAAGTCAAGGTAAATGTTTACAAAAAGGGGTGAAAGGAAAAATTAAAGATCAACTGATCAATTGCATAAAATATTGTTGAAAAACAAACTAGTCTTTTACAGAAACTTGCATTGTACACCTGAAGTCAAATAAACTGGATTGGACAACAAGTCTTTTAGAATTACAAAAAAATAGAAGCTAATAAAAAGCTTCATTTTTCAAATGATTTTTATCCTAAAAAGAAAATTATTAACTAAAACTAAATCACACAAACTTGTGAGAACTTTTTCCTGACATTCATTATAACAAAACAAGCAACTAAAATTAGAAATGATAAGATTTGTAAATGAAGCAATAAAGATAAGATTAAAAATTAACGTATTAAATATAATATTTTAAAATAAATAAATGAAAAATGCTGAATGTTAAAGTTATTCATTGTAATTTTGTGCAGGTAACTCACTGGTTGCATGTTTTAACTGCACTTCCTTTCAAACTGCTTTTTTATGTGATTAGCATATAACTCATCCAACCCTATTTTAAATTCTAATTAAGGAACTCGTATAGCTTTAAATTTGCCTAAGTCATTGTTTTTAGAAAATTTGTGTGCCACAACACATTCTTCAGGAAAAACAATGGCAAAAATCAAAAATGAATGGAAGAGAACTTGACAGCAAGATACAGATATCTTGTCAAGTTCTCTTCTATTCCATTTCTTTACATTCAAATTTGATATAATTGATGATATTAGACATTTGAATTTGTATCTAACTGATACACAATTTCTTTTAATTATTCCCTAATGAAGTCATTTCAAAGAACTTTGATAATTAACACACAATGGAAACAGCAATGAGTTTGTAGATTGAAAAAAAGAAAAAACATACCCCTAACTTGACAGTGCAATATTCTCATTTTGTTTACAAATTACAGCATTACTTTCACCATTACATTTTGTTAGAAAAATTGCAGATGAAATTAAGTGTCTTATAATTGTGTTTAACATGGTAGTGTAGAAATTGTTTTATTACTTTGAAGTTTTATATAAATGTCACTATTATTAAATAACTAAAATACAGTAATTAAATTTCAAAATTATTAATTTTAATGACAATCTTTTTGATAAACAGGAAATCAAGCATAAAAATAATTCACTGTATCACCCATCTTATTTTAATAATATCTGCTATGGTTCTCACAACTGTTGATCTCATTATTCTCATTTTGTGAAATGGCAAGAACCAGCTTCTCACAAGTCTCCAATAGTCCTTAAGAAGTGCTAAAAAATACTCATTTAAAAACAAAAATAATTGAAGTCCTTAAAAGTGCTTCATTTTCTCAATAGAAACTCACCTGAAAGACATTCGTGGAGAAATTTTTCTGTATGAAAATCACAGCTGACCAATTGAAAACCAGATAACAGAATAGCTTATGGTCATGACTAACTTTATTGTATGAAAGATTAAATTTATGATTAATATTTGAAGTGTAGTTGATTTTAAAATCATTTGAAATAATTCTGTAAATTTAATTCCATATTTCTGAAACATTTTGCCAATTATCAAAAAATTTCCAAATTTTTTCCAAATGTTTCATTCTGTATTGTTTTAAGAATTTTAATTTATGAAATATGACTTACGAAACTAAAGTTTTTTTTTGTATTTAAATATTTTCAAAGCGTGATACAACATAAACAAATTGCTTTGTAATAAAAATGAGGACAAGAATTTGATTGATTTGTAAAAAAAAAAAATTATTTGATGCACTAAAATTACAAAAATTAAAAATTTTTCAAATGTTTGTTTATATACAGTGATACGTCGTACTTTAAACAACTGAACTTTCACTTCAGTGTTTGAAGTTAAACTGTGAGCATAGTGAATAAATGTGGTTGCTTAAACACCATCTGTTGTGTGCCAAAGTCTTCTCTTGCTCATATTATGCATATATTTTTAGTGCTTTGTTTTTTTGCATTATTTTTGATGTCTGGTTATATATATTATGTGTTATTTATAAATTTTAACAGTTTTTTTCCTGCTATTTCTCTTCATTGACAGCTTTTGGGATTCCTGTATGTTTTGTGTCCTTTAATTCAAAATTTCCTGAACAGAACTTTTTAAACCATATTTGTTATGTTTGAAGTTTAGATGCATCTTCCCACAAATGAGTTTTTTTTGTATGGCATTGTATTCTTTCTGAAACTCAAAGCATATGCCTGATATGCTTTTTATTCAAATAAATTTCCTCTTAATTTTATTCAAACCAAATGAAGTAAAAAGCCTAAAATAAGCTCCTAAAAGAAAAATATACTCTCACATTAGCAACAGTGTTAAATTTCACAACTATTATAATTAAAATCGCACATCTATGTTAAGTAACCATAGCTGTTAAAACTACTCAAACTTTGTTCAACCCAATAAAACTTATTAGCCATTATGTCCAAGAAGTGTGCGCAGGCAACAAAGTCTAAGAGGATGATTATAACAACAACAACAGTCCAGGTGAAAAAGGAACTTTTCATGAAACTTGAAAAGTGGTATGCATCTAATGGGGAAAAATTTATTTGGATCTCAAATGAGTCAGAGTTCAAACTGCCTCCTGGAATAAATTAAACTTGAAGCACAAGGAACCACTGCAGTTAACTTTCAAAATTAAGTGTTTATGGATTAAGAAAAAAAAAATTCTTTTGCATTTCCAAATTGTTTAAAATTGAAGTTTTGAAACTAACATGTCATTAAATAATAAACAATAGTTACTCTAAATACTATCTTTGATTTAATTTTAGTTTATTAATATAGTTTAGTGTAATCATATTTCCTTGAATTTTTAGAAATGGAAACATTTATTAAATACAAGTAATAACTAAGCCATCATTTAGAAGCAACTTATAAATAATAGCCTGCTTCACAAATATTATTATTATATACAGGATGGATGATTTTAATTGATTCAATAGAATAACTAAAAATAAATATCCATTCATCACAAAATAAAAAGACTTGAAGGAGCCATAAGATGGAACCGCTGGTTTCTTCCTAGATGGTGTTACAATTGATAAAAATGGAGTCAACTTCATTTGGCATTTTCTTAATTCTAATTCTATACCAAAAAACACTTATCTAACATTCTTTTGAAAAAATGCACTTATCAGAAGGTACGAGCATTTGGAAGTTTCATGCAACTGCCGCATGCATAAATGTGTAGATATCTGAAGTTCACCAAAAAAGAGAAATGCTAAAAAAAGTCATTAAGAAGTTATTATTTGGAATCCTTTTCCAAATAATGAATTTATACAAAAACTAGGGCTGTTGCATGTTAATTCCCCAAAGTTTGTAATAAAAGAGAGACTGGCAGAATCAAACTCAATCATTTCTTAATTAGAAATATTATAATGACAAGTCTTAATGAGTAAGTGTGGGTGAGTATATAAATGAATCTACTGATTCAATGTAGTTCTATACTTTATGCATTATTAGTTGCATCGTGACAAATATACTAAATTTATACAAACACTTGTCTTGGCAAGAAATGACTTTCAATATACAAATCATTTCTAGATCACATAAAATAACATGAATGCTGACAGTAACATTAATTTACTAATTACCTATTTACAAGATGTTTTCAGGAACAAGATATGATTTTATCCATTTTTTCTTACAGTTGAATTTTGAGCCTTGTTCTAAAATAATCACCTTTGTTCCTGAAACAACACTGAAGTTCTACAAAACCAACACTTCTAGACAAAATGTGTGTTGATTAGATTATTCTGGCAAAGGAACTATTACAAAGTAAAAAACTTTGATAAAGCAGATATAACAAATATATATCTTCTTACACTGTATAAAGAAATTATACAGTGCAAGCAAGAAAGTAAAATAGATCAAAAATTTTTTTTTAATTTAGAAAAATTTTGCTTTTTAACTCTGCCTGTGGACACTATTCCACGCCTGTCATGAATGGTCATATCCAAAATGGGCAGTCAAATAGTGAAGATCATGGACCAACATCTTGAACAAACCATCTCCTGAAAAATGTCCTCGGTTACTCACCACATTCAATCATGTGTTTCCAGTGCGCTAGCTAAAATAGTTAAGGTGTCATCTGATCTTGCCAATTTGAGAGAGAAAGTTAAGATTCTAAAGCAGGGATGGGCAACCTTTTTCTATGTAAGGGCCGCATTTTAAGACTTTTGAACTGATGCGGGCCGCATACAAGAGAAAGAGAAAAAAATGTTGGTAAATCAGAATTATTTATTCGTATATAATTATAAATTAGCATAGGTATACTTAATTTAGCTTCTGGAACTGATGTAAATGTAATATATTGGAAATATTTGGTTAAATATTCGTCACTGCTAGTTTTAAATTAGTTTCGATGTGCCTGTTAGCTGGTTTCTTGTTTTAATTTTTACTAAATTCATTGCGGGAAAAACTATTCACATACATAAGTCGTAAAAATAACGTTTGAATTTTGTTGCATACTTTCTTAAGCTGGGAAATTGATATATTTATTCACATTTTATGCGTCGCGGGCCGCAAAATACATGAATGTGGGCCGCATGCGGCCCGAAGGCCACAGGTTGCCCATCCCTGTTCTAAAGTACATTATAATGACAGTACTGACGAAACAAACTCCACAAGGTCCAATTTCAACCTCAAACTGTAATTTAGAATGTTTTGTTTTTGTAAATATTGATCAGTAATCACTTGTATGTTTCTTCTCAAACTAAGAGGAGGGATAAAATACAGCAGCTCATTGTATGAAATTCTCATATATTGAGTACTCAAATTGGAGTCAT
Source organism: Centruroides vittatus (assembly GCF_030686945.1). Lineage (NCBI taxonomy): Eukaryota > Metazoa > Arthropoda > Arachnida > Scorpiones > Buthidae > Centruroides > Centruroides vittatus. Next base: position 143,831 of record NW_027122505.1, on the reverse strand, counting down.
ACTGCTTTGAATTTATATTTAAAAAGCCTACTGCATTTTTAAGACATGTTTAGCTTTATTAAGCTTAACAACAAGGATCATTTTTATGTTCTTTATTACACTTAGTTTTAGTGAAATAATTTTGATTTCATTTAAAACAAAACATTGTGCACTGACTACACTATCCCAATATAAAAATCACAACATACTTTTATTGTGGAATTAATAAAAAAAAAAAGGTAGTTTGGACAAAGAGATTTCTGCTTTGCTAAAATTAGGAGATTTAAAATTTAAAAACTTGAATAGTAACAAAAATTAAAAAATTAGATAAATATGTTAATATTTACAGTATACAATTACACAATACTTACATATTAAAAAAACTATTTCCAAACTTACATATTTTATTAAGAAATGTTTTTGAAAACAGCACGTACATTAAAAATATTTTAAATATTTTTAAAAGTTAGCTCTAGGAAAAACCAATCTATTAGGCAACAGAACTTTTAAATCTTTTAAATTAAAGAAAATTTAATTTGTTTTAAATATGCCTGTATTTTATAAATGATTTTCTAAAAATATACATGATAAATTCTAATTATAACCAAAGTCTGGCAAAATCCAAACATTTGTGATTTTGAAAAAGTAATAGACCTAAACAGTAAGCAGTTTTCTGCCAATTTTTTTTTTGTTTAGATGTCTTTTTCTATAAAAGTTAATTTCTGCATAACTTGTATAAAAATTCACACATGTATTCATATAATATAGATATAAAGAACAGTATTATATTTACTCGATTGCTTCAAATGATTCTATTTTAGATTGCATTACAAAGATGGGCAATAAGTTCTTCCATCAAAGTAATAAACAACTTATTGGTTTAAGTTTATAAATATGAATTAAATGTTGCCTACTAACTTTATTAAGTTAGTTGTAAATAGTTTTTAAATAAGATTTAACACAACTTGAAAAAGATAAAAGACAGCAGTATGGAAAATGTAGACATGAAAATGCAATTTCTGTATTATTTAACAACAAAAATTTAATATAAGTTAATTTTTGTAAACTTGTTGAAAGAGCATTTTGTTTTGGACAAGAAATGATAAAGACTAAAGCTAAGTATCCACATAATTTCACTGCACCAAGTCAGCATATAATCTCATGATTTTTACATATCTTATTGCTGATATCCACTATGCTTCACTCACACTATCTGGTAGAAAGGATAAGTCACATCAATAACAATGATGCAATTATCTTGGTATATTACTAAGATAATTGCATCTATACAAAATAACCTTTAGTGTTAAAGTTATTGCTTAGTGTGGGTGTAGCAACTTTTGGAATGATTGGTTTGTCTTTGAAGACAAACAACTTGTTTGACAGTAAATTCAACTATTTGCATTGAAATTAGCAAGCTGAATTTACTGTCCCAACTCTCAATTTTTTTGAATTGGAATTGTGCCAGTATTATGTTAAACATACCAGAATCTATGGTTTCAAGATGATAGGTCAACAGCTCACACCAGAAACAAATTCAAGGACCGGCAGAGTTGAAGCAGAACACAAAAATTGACAGCAATTCCCCAAAATGTTACATAAAGCCATGCGTAGTTTTAGGATTGCAAGAACGCATAGACAATAGATGCTACCTCATGGATACACTACTCAAAAAGTGATTATCCATGTTAAATGTTTTGAGATTAAATGCAGGATGATTATAATTTAGCATAATTACATAACTTGACTGTTTTAAATTAAATAATATACAAGTTAATCTGCAAGCAATTTAATTATTATTCAACTAAATTTGGGCTCTTTAAACATCTTTTGCCTTCACACAGCTTTGACAAAAAAACCCATACCAATTAGGAACACTACCAAACTAAAATCTTTATTATATAATTTTTAATTGAAATAGTGTTATAAGATATAACATTTCATAAAAATATCCTAAGCACAAAATGGACTAGACAGCTAAGATATATTTCCTTTTAAAAGTAACATCAAGAAACTAAAATCAACAGAACAGATTGCTACCTGAATTGCATAAACCTCCATTACTGGAATTTCACCTTTAGTAGGCAACAATAACTTAGTTTGTTTATAGTTAAAAATTACAGGAAGAGTAATTCTCTCATTTATATATTCTAACATTTTTGACTTTCAAATATTTCAAATAAGACTGCCAATGCACTTTGAGTTTATTTGTAAACCAATTATAAATTTATTAACAAAAAATTATATTAAGCCATTTATATACATACACACACTAAAATTGATAAAAATAGCACCCAGAGAAACCAATTATTCAAATTATTGTCTCAATAAATAAATTGAGCTTTAAAATATAAACAGGATGCACACTATCTTTTATATCCTAATCATAGAATTAAAAAAAATCTAAACGACAAGGTGAATTAGGTTTCGGCTAATGTTTATCTTGTCATATGATCCCAATTTCCAAGAATGTTATCAACAATACAAAATATACACTTTAAGATTCCATATAAATATTGACAAGAAATATTAAATTTAAAAACAAATTTTATACATGTTGAAACAGTTTACAGAAAAATCCTCAAATCTATCTTATCAGATAAATATCAAGAACAAAAAATGGCATTTGGATAAACATCTGCTTCACAACAGAAACAACAAGCAATGTATATATGAGGATAAAAACAACAAAAATTTTATAATTACAAAATATCTAATTAATAAGGTTCCTAAGATTCACCTTAGGAATATCACCTTCCTCTGTATTCTCAGTTGAGATGTTACTAAGGAATCAAGATTAAAATTTTTCATTTAGCAATTATAATGGAAAAACAAGCTATGATAAGCTATGTAACAAGAATGTTGAAAACTTCAATAATATAAAAGACATATCTACCTAATCCAAGACAACATTGTAATGTAACTAAATAAGATTTTATATCTTTATTTTATGCATAAAATTAGTTTATTTTAATACAAGAAAGATTATTAACTGCATTAAAAACTTCGTTCTTTTTATCTAGGATCTTTTGATGTTTTATGTGGTAGTTTTTATTTAGGCCTAAATTTTAGCAGTAAATTTATAGTTTTTAGCCAGTTTTGATTATGGTTTTTGAAAACAAAGCATAAATTAATGGCTTAAAATATCAGTGTTTTACTAATGCTATAACCAGAAAGCATGTTATACCCTATTCACACTGTACATTTTAAGCCAGCTTAAGGTATGAAATATGAACGGAACTGACTTAACGTTAAACCGGTTTAACTACAGACAACCGGCTCAGCTTAAAATCGCTTTCCTTTGAGAAAGCGATTTTAAGCAAAGAAACTTAAGCAAAGAGCTTAAGATTTTAAGCAACTTAAGCAAAGAAGCTTAAGTTGCTTCGAGCTTTCCACGAGGTCCGCCACAAGTTCAAAAATAATGGCAGAAGCAGATGTGCAGGTACAAATGTTCGAACAAACGATACTCTTCTCTGTTAGCATGTATATGCTGCTTCAGTACAAGAAGTTTAAATGATAATATAAATTTCTTGTTTACGAAAAAAAAAATATATATATATATAAATTTCTGTCAAAAATCCATTCTTATCACAGTTCTATCGCTAAAGTGATATAAACATTGAGAGAATCGTGCTGCCAATGACAACGACATCACTGATAATAGATGTTAATAATTCCTAACTGATGTCTTATGCATTTTAAATAAGTTATTTATAATTTAAATTACTAAATATAAATTAATTTATGATGATTTACAAAAAATAAGCAAAAGTTTGATTTTATTTAAAATGTAATATTGAGTATACCCACTTGAGGGCTAAGCGAATAATTCGCTTTAATTACCTAGTGTGAACAAGTAGTTAATCTTGTTTTTGACAATGCGACTTAACTTAATTCTGCTTAAATCTTAATCCCACTTAAAATGTACAGTGTGAATAGGGTATTATAATTAAATTTAACATTACATAAAAATTATATAAATATTTTAACTTTTTAATAGACATTATATTCCAAATATTTCTGTACTATTTAAGAAGTACAGTAATACCCCGAACTTACGCGATAGGTGAGACCGAGCGATAACTGCATAAGTCAAATTCGCGTAAGTCGGGGTATAACTTCGCATATAAATACATACAATTTATTTTTAATTGGGGTCAGAGACTGAAGAAAACAATAATTTAGAAAAAAATGTTTAATAAAATATTAGATAATACATATGTATAACAAATTATACTATTAAAATCGTAAAATCGAAGTTATTTTGTTATAGAAGGCTTCCTAAAATCTAACAAATTCGTCTGACGGCTCAAAGATTTTTTCTCCCGCAAAATTTCCTCGTAGCATGCTAATAATTTTTTTATTTCTCGTTTTGTAGAAGAAATGCGCTCTTCGTTGGAGTCTATATTTTCTGAAATTTGTAACCTCTTTTTAATTAAACTGAGGCCTTCTGTCAAGTTTCCAACTATCATTCGATCATCTGATTGAACTGGGTCTAAAGGATCAAGTTTTGCCAATTCACAAATTTTCATTTTTGTATCAAAGTCTTTGGAATGTAAAGTTAACATTATTAAAGATAAAGTTTTTCTTTTCTTGTTTGATGCAGAAGAATCAGTTCTACTTCGTTTGGATGACATAGTAGTCTCAAGTCTCCGTAGATATAACAAACACAGAAATAAATAAGACAAAATAAATTGTAGCTATGCGTTGATTCTGTGCGAACACGTCCGAACATGTAAGCTGAACAATAATTGGGGATGGGGGAATGAGTAATCAAGGGTTGCGTGGTGCTCAAACAAAAGACGAATCGTCGAGATTTGAAAATCGCGTAACTCCGGGTTCACGTAAGTCGGGGTAGTGTAGTTGAGGTATTACTGTATGTTTCCTTAAATATGAAAAATTAGTGCATAGAAATTTTTTTTATCTTTAATGTTTTGATTTGAAATTTTATATTAAAAATGCACAGTGTTTCAAATTATGCATATGTAGGCATAACCTGACAAAGTTATAAAAAGCAAAGTTTGAATGTTTTGATTAGCTTTGAAGTCCACATGAAATGAAAATCAATCCATGTAATCTAGTAACAGGTAATGCTACAGTAATTTTATCAAATATCTCAGATAATTATATTGTTTTGATTGATAAACAAAATTTTTTTTAATTAAAAATGCAGGAAAGCCATTCTATTATAATTCAAACTGCATTATTATAAACTATTAGAATGTTTATCCAATAAATCAGATATTAAAAAAGGAACAGGAATTTAGTATATCAATCATTCAGAAATTACATTTAAACTTAACTGAAAATGAAATATTCTTGGATGTAAAGAATTTTTAATAGGAAAGTAGAACTTTTACATTAACAGAATACAGATAGAATTCAATTGATAGTCATCTCATCCATTTATATTAATGCAGAAAAAATGCAAAAGAACACCTGACTTTTAATTACCCATTACAAATCAATAGTTAAAAAAAAATATATTCAATTTTAAAATTCTAAACATTGCACTATTTTTAAAACACTCCATTATTTTATCTTCTTAGTCTTGTATACAGAAAAGTTAACTAAAAAACTTTAACACATTTGTACAGACTTTAAAAGCAAAACCGTCATTTAGAAGTATAGAATTAAAAAACTACCTGCTGGAAAAAAATTGAACATATCAAAAATTTTCAGTGTCAAACTAACCAACCAGCAATTAAAAAAAGTTGTCTGCATTCCAAGCAGAATGAGTTCTTTAAATGTTTTTTTGGTCACAAGCAAAGTAAATTTTTCCAAATTTAACTTAAAATACAAAGCAAACAAATTTCTAAGAAAATTTTTAATAGTATATATCACAGAAAAAAAGACTCAAACATTTTAGATCAAAATTCACAATGCATTCCAAATATTAGTATGATAACTTAATTTGTAATAATTTCAGTCCGACACAAAAATTCAAAAGGTCTTTGGGTAAAGTTGTCTATCACATCAGCAGCAGTATCATCTCAATAGGAAACAAACATGACAATTTATTGATTTCAAATTAAAAGCACAATATAAAAAACCTCCAATTATTATTGAATTCAATTCTAAAGCTTACTTATGTAATATGGATAATTTGGGGTATAACACCACACCAATCAATCATTGTATAAAGCTAAAAATTTAATATAATTAAATGCAATTATTAAACAATTACTTTTCTTTCCACATGGTAACACAAAAATTTTCTAAAAAATTTATATGAACACAATTACACTGATTTTTTAAAACTCACATTTCAAAATTACTTAGCAGTAACTAAAATAAAGTTCTTTGTTATATAATAAAACTGTTTTAAAAATTGAATGTGTTGTATTTACACTTAAAAGACATTATTAGTAAGAATGCATTACAAAAATTTAATTTTAATATAACAATATATTGTATTGTAAATATTTAAAAAATCCTTTGTTTAAATCAGCAGTTCTCAACCTTTCCAAGACTACGGAATACCATTTGTGTACTTTTTATTACATTGAGCATTAGCAACAATACATTCAAACACTGATAAGCAATTCCAGTTTTACTATTCTTGAGAAACAATGAAGCAATAAACTAAAACTTTAATATATTGAATAAAATAGAGACATGGAATTGTCTACGAATATAGCAATGACAATAAATTTAAACAAAACTTTAAAATCTTTTCTTTCGTGGAACACTCTAGGTAGGTTGGCCGAACACCCGTGTTCCACGCAACACCGGTTAAGAACCACCGATTTAAATCAGCAGTCAGCAACCAGCAGTCCAAGAGAAAATTTGGGTGGTCCATGGAGAAATTTGGCCGTCGATCAACTCAAGGTTACCCGAAGTATTATGAAAGAAATACAAAATGCCTAGTTGCTTTTTCTCACTCACTCGTCGGGGATTTTTTATTCGAATCTAAAACCAAATACAAAGTGACCATCATCGGTAAATAACGAACAACAAACAATATTGCAAGTGCGATCGTTGTGATCGGCAGAAAAGTGCTAAGAATCCACAAACTTATTTCAAACAAGCAGCAACGAACTTTAGGTCTGCATTAATTTGTTATAATTAAACAAGCGAGTTTCATATTAATATAGTAAAATCAAACTTTTACAATCATTATTCTACAGATTCCCCGTATTGTTTAAAATTCATGATAGCGGTCCACAGGATTCAAAATTGCGAGTTTAGCAGTCTGCCAGATTAGAAAGGTCGCAGACAGTCGGTTTAAATAACAGAATAAGCACACTTTTTTTTTTTAATATCATATCATTTGAATCAAAACGGGATAAAACGAAATCCAACGCCCATAATTTTATATACGTCCAAGCTGCATAAAGAACACAGAAACTTGATATTTTCAACATAAAAATCTAAGAATTATTTTTGTTGAAGAGTAAATCTTCCATGCGTTTACTCAAATTCAATTTCCCGTAAGAACCTCCAACCGCTTGCTCTCCATCCCAATAACACAAGCTATTACATATCACACATACCATTGAATTACACAATAAAAATTACTTCAGCTATTATACATATATATATTAAAAATAATTAAAATTAATAATTTGATATAAAAATTAATTTTGTAAACAGGATAAAAATGTTGATAATAATTAAACCTGTATGAGTGTAATTTAATCATTAAATAGACAATTTCATCAACCTTGATTAGACAATGGAAGAAGTGGAATGTTTGACTTTACACTGAAAATAATGCAATTTCTTTATAGAAAAGGTAAAAGGTGATGGATGTAAAATATAATGGGAAACTATTTAAATGAAATTATAACGAATAAAACTTACTGAGCAGTTGTCAGAAAGCGAGTTGCTCGAATTACGAGCGTCGTATCTTCGCTTTTTGGATGGAGGGCTCAGGTTCCGGTCACAACTTCCCACACTAGACATCTAATTGAAGACTAAACAGCGCTTTTAACAGTACGTCTTGTCTGACATATCATCAACAACTATAAATTTATAAGTTAGACGATTCAAATTGAACAATTTGCGGATCAGAATTCGAGATACGATACGCCTAACAACTCCACGAACAACCACTCAAAATGGCGACTGCGAACAAATTAGAACGCTGGGAAGACGTGTGAGAGAAAGGGATACCAAGAATAAAAAAAAAACAAAAAAAATTTTTTTATTATTATTACTTTACCTTTATTATTATATAATTTCCTCTAGAAATAAAAACTATTTACTTAATTTTAAATTAGAAAAATAATATAACATTACGACGTTCTGTAATAATAGACATACATAAAACGATGAAGGTAAATGACTATGATGTGACGTCACATTATTTAAATATTATTACGTATTTCAAAATTTTTTTTATTGATTTATTTAAAAAGTAAACTAATTTTAAGAGGAAAGATAAATAATTATACGAGTTTTTTTTAAAGATGAGAAAAATAATTAGATAATTAGCGTGGTTATAAGAGCAAATTACGTTAACGAGGATGTAAAAAAGAAAATCAAAAAAATTATAAAATTATATTTTCCGACTGTTTATTGTCAAAATTTTTTATTAAGAAAATTAACAGTGTCTTGGCATCTTCCTTCGGCCACTTACCTTTCAATTTTTTGACGAGGAAGTAATTAATATTGCCAAGCTTTAGTTTCAAACTTATACAGTTTGAATGCTAAAATTCATACAGGTTTTTTTAAAATTTGTTTTATATATAAAAATAGCATGTAATATAGGCAAAATTCTTCCTAAAAGGCTCCTGGTGTGGTTTATATTTAGTTCAGAGACCTAAATTTTGTTAGAAAAAACATTTTTTTAAAGAAAGTTTTGATTTTTTTTAAATAAAAAAATTATTTAAATATTTGTTTAAAAATGTATGACTTTTTAGCATTTTAAAATCCTTTTTTCCGCCGTTTAATAGCGGTGTAAAAATGAAAGTAACGTATTTATAACTATAATAAATTACTTGTGTTAAGATTTATGACAGAATAAAATGTAATAAGTATATTTAATTATATTTAACCCGTTCTCTGTTTAAAGAATGGACAACAATAAATAAATAATTAAATAACGAAAAATTTGCAGTTCGTAAGCTACGTATTCAATGGCGTAATAGGATATGCCCCCTAAAAAATTGTCAAGAGGAAATATAAGGCAATAAATGCAATTATTATTTTCTTCGTATTTTAAAAAGTAGGAGGAAATGGGAAATTTTAATATAGTGAAATATAGAATTTAACACTTTGTGAAGTGATATTTATGATATTAATTATGTTATCGAGTCGAGCTTTCATCATTAACACGAATGATACATAAAGGTATACAAGGGCGTCGCCAGGGGGAGGGGCAGAGGGGCAGTTGCCCTCCCCTAGAAATTCGAAAAAGTTATTTAAATGCTAAGTTTTAATTAAAATAATCTTCTTAGGCTTCTTGTAAGTTAAAGAAAATGTTTTATTTGAGATATTTCTTTTCCGGTACATAGTAAATGATTAAAACTTTATGAATCGTTTCTATTTTACCTACAAACAATTCATATCCTCTATCAATTTACATCATTTTGCCCCCCCTTACCCATTGGCTGGCGTCGTCCTTGAAGGTATACAAAATGAATACACATTCTTTTACAGTTTATAGCTCTAGGAATAACAAAACTGTAGCCATTTTTGTAGCTGTTTTTTACTGTACTTATTATATCGAAGGGTTGCATCAGAGGCACGCATTGTAACCAGTTACAAAGAAAAGTGACGAGCCGATTTCGCAACAAGTTTTTTTTTCCCCGACGAGAAGAAATATAAGATAAATCGATTGCAAGATTCGGCATTGTGATAACTCCTTTTCGATTGTGAGTATTTCATTATATTTGAATCGTTTGATAAGAAAATGTGTAATTTATTTTTAATTTAGAATTAAATCACACTTACTTTCTAATTTATATACAAATTTAGTTTTCATTAAATTAATAACTATTTTAATTAATGAGAAGAGATGCTACACTACAACCCTTTGATTTTATCGATCGTTACGCTGAGGTTAATACCGGTTAAATTAATAAATAAAATGGAGTAACTAGTAATAAATTCTAGTATTTATTCTCTATCAATTTTAGATACAAAATAAAATTCAGACGGCGAAAGAAACTAAAATACAAATGTAATATTTCGAGATGTAGATGCAAGTCAGGATGCTAAATCCGTTACTTCTAATCGTTGTATTTTACTTTTAAAGACTCTTCCGCGAATGTTTATGAGTTCTTTTACTTCTACACTTAACGATTGAGTCATCGTTCAAACATTCTTCTTTTAAGTTTTCTTTTTTAGGTCACCATATGATCGTCAATGTCATTTACCTTCAGTTGATCGATTCGGAGAATGACCTGTTTAACTCATTCTGCTATTTGAAGCTGTCTACTTAAATCGTTATTTTTTGTCTCTGTTTCATTCTCTTATTTCCAAATTATATATTAATTTCTCGTATAAGTTACAACTACAGTATTCTATGTATTAGGCTATAGCCCTACAATAATAATAACAATAATAATTTGATATATATATAATAACTCTATCTACATTATTTCTTATTAATGTTATATAATACGCTACTAAACATGATCTCGAGTAAAGATATTCGCTTATTTGATAAATATTTTTCTACTATTCAAGTAATTTATTAGGCAGTTTTCGAGTTTTGCTTCTCTCTAAATGTCAATGACGTAAATATAATTACACTAGATTATTTATAGAAAAGATAAGACTATTTACATAAGAATTTAGAATACAGTTACTTAGAAATTTAAATTAGTATAAAATAATCTTAATTTTTATTTTAAAGATTTAATTCATAATTGCAATATATATATATAATATTTAAAAATTAAATATTTATATATCAATACATTTACTCCTTTCTTCTTTGATTCAATTGTTCTCTCTATCAGCAATATCTTAATTTTGATACGGTAATTTTTAATTACAATAGCTAAGAGTGGTGTAATAAAGTGAAATCTCTTTGGACTTGATTATCATTAGATAAACGTAATAAAGTTGATACCTTTTGCATATTAATTAAATAGAAATTCCTATTGATAAGTAAAATAACTTTTAAAATAGCTGCACTTAAAAAATTTGTTCCGACATTAAGGTACTGTATTTTAAATTATATAATCGAGATAATGTTTATTTGGAAATTAAATTATGTTACACTGTTATTAAATTAACAAACTGAATCATAAAATTCCAAAATAAAAATTAGTTTATATATACAGTCAAACCTGTTTTTATGCGCTCTTTTTATGTGCGATTTTTATTTGTGCGATTTTTTTAATGCGAATTTTTAATTTGTGCGGTATAGTTGGCGACTAGTCTCGTGCGATTCGTCATGTCTCACGTTGACTTATTATAGCTAAATAAACTTATTATAGCATAAATGCACTTATTATAGTAATATTATTGCATGAATATGCGAAAAATGAAATAATTTACTTTTTAAGTCAACAAAACACCACCTGGACAAAAATATGTAAAACAGACGATAGACCAGACGATGCAGTCAAGTGCTGACATCTGTTGTCAATAAATTCTATTTCGTACGGTTTTGAGTTATTTTCTATGTGAGACTTTTTTATGCGGTCCCTGTTGACCGCATAAAAAAAATATTTTTTAATTGTGTCGCGAAAACTATTATTTACAGCCATTCGTGAAGTTTCGTGAGATTTTTTTTATGCGTTTTTTTTAATGCGGTCCCTATCCCCCGCATAAAAACAGGTTTGACTGTATATATATATATATATATATATATATATACAGTATATATATATATATATTACGATAGTTTACTTAAATTGTATATTGTAACCCAGTATTATATTATAATATAATAATATACTAGATTACAAAATTACCTTATATGTATAAAATTTCAGTAAATTCTCAAAATATGTATAAACTAATAACGTAATTCAGTTTGTTAATTTAATAACAATATATGTTTTATTTGCAATTATTTTTAAATTATATTTCGATTATATTGTAATTATCTCAAGTATAATAAGGTAATCTCTCTGTCATGTAGGCCTATATACTTTTGTCCCAGCCGGGGATATAGAGATTTACTTGTTAACCCATTGAATAACCTCTTATTTCTCTTATCTCATAAAATACGGCTGGTTTTCGGGATTGCAAGATTGGACTATAAAGTAGCAGATTGAAATATTTGTAGGGTTCTGGGCAACGAGCTAGAATGTACTACATATAATGGTTGTAGCGATGCCATGTTGGAAGAAATTGAATACACCTCCGCCATTTTTCTTTTAGTCAAGGAGCGTGGTAGTTGTATTGTGTAACGGCGATTAGCTAAAATATTCTAACTCGTTGTGTAAGCGTACAAAAGAAAGAAAGAGTTTTAAATTTGTACAGGTAAAAGGGAATTATTTGTTATTAAGAAACAATGATATAAAGTATTAAAGTTCTTTCGATTTTATATGATTATCACATTGCAAAATAGCTTTTGCTATTAATGAAATGATAGTTAATTAATTAAGGTTAATTAATATCCTTATGAATTACATTTTAAAGTATTTTAATAATTATTTTGTTAATTAATATATCGTACTTATTCTGACTACACGTTTTTTTGTCTTATTGGTCTATTTATCACGTATATAATCGAATTTAATAACAGTATGTGTATATATATGCGCATATAATTTTATTGACATTTTACTTTCCCGACTGTTAGAAGATATAACATAGGGAAAGTATTTTAATCAGTCAAATTTTGACCCCCTTCCAGGTTCTTTTTTATATTTTTCGATATTTTGACAGTCCGAAAATGTAAAGAAAACAAAACTTTTACAAAATTCCATGTATGTGTATATGTATGCGCGTGTGCGCTTGTGTGAGTATATCTGTGTGCGTGTGTGTGTGTGTGTGTGTGTGTGTGTGTGTGTGTGTGTGTGTGTGTGTGTGTGTGTTTATTTTGCATAATATCTCAAGATTGGATTAACCAAAAATTTTGAAACTTGGCAGGGTTATTTCTATATATGGGGTACTGATACTATTACAATTTTGGTAATTAAAGGTCGAGCAGTGGGAGATAGAGGTGGTATCATGTGTCATATCTCTCTAGTGGAGTCAAACGTAATGAAAAATTTTATTTGTTATTGGCATTTACAAATTTTAGACCCATCTATACCCTCAAAATTAGGTCTTTTTTACTTTTTGTAAAAATTAATAATGTAAAAATTATTTTAAAATAAAATCCCATAGCATACGGCACCACAGATAATTTTAACTTTCAGCTAGTATCTTAGTGTTTTTAAGCTTAAATGTTTTTTAAATAGAGAAATTTATAATAATTGAGCAAAATTACTCCTTGTAACCTTTTTATTATTATTTAAATTTTATATCGTAGTATGATTGAAAATTATCGGACTTTCTTTCTAGTCCCGTCAATCTCCTGTTTGAGTCCGGGAAAGTCGAGCAAGTGTCCTTACCAACTTTTTCTTTGGTCGATACGATTTCTTAAAATATAAGTGATATAATTAAAATTTAACAGAATAGTACAGAAAGTCACTGGTTTTAATTTGTGATAATCTTTACGCTAATGCTTCAAGAATGTAATTTTCGCGAGAAAGATTGAAACAGATCAAAACTGTATTACTTACAAAAATTAGATACATTTTCAGCTACTTTTCTACGTAATTGCAGTTTCGATGTAGGCATTTATCATACGTAGCATCGGCTTTTCTGTACCGTTATCAAAGGTTGACGCCAGGTCGTTCACCAACCCTTCCCACTGGCCTTCAACTCATCATTAGTTTGGAATCGCTGTCCTCCTAACTACTGCTTCGAGTGAACGTATTGAAATCACTCGGTGCTAAATCTGGGCTGTACGGCAGATGATCAAACAATTCCCATTTGAACTTCTGGAGGAGTTTCCGTGTCTGAACTGCAGTGCGAGGACGAGTGTTGTCGTAGAGGATAACTCCCAATGATAACATTCCTCTTCTCGTGTTTTGTATAATCCGTCGTAGTTGTCGAAGAGTCTCGCAGTTCGTGGCTGCAGTGATAATCACGTAATGCAATGGAACGCCCCCAGAATTTCAAAGTGTAAGTGTTTGATCATCACCTTATAGTCCAGACATAACACCAATTGGTTTCCATCTGTTCACTTACTTGAAGCGGTGGTTAGGAAGAGAGCGATTCCAGACTAACAAGGAGTTGAAGACCAGCGTGAAGGGTTGGCCAAGCGTCATGCGTCAACCTTCTTTGATAGGGGTATAGAAAAGCTGGTACCACGGTATGATAAATGTCTAAATCGAAATAGCGATACGCAGAAAAGTAGCTGAGAAATTTATTTAACTTTTGTAAATAAACAGTTTTGATCTTTATATTATTATATATATTTTATTATTATTATTTTTTTAATGAAATTGCTCTTTCCGCTATGTGAGCAATAAGAGAGCTTTTTTCTCCATACCCATAAGGGGCTTTGTCAGGTCTGCAATAGGGATGGATGGGTAGTGAGAAACGGGACCTGACATATTCGAGACAGACACCTGCAAAATTCCTGAAATAGTTTACCAAGATTTGTGCTTCGGACTTGTCCAAGAGCACTTTAACCAGCTTAACTATCCGGCACCTTAAAGTAGGATCAGTTTTGAGCTTTTTTAATTGTTTATACTATTGCATGAAGCTAGCGCATTACTTTAAGTTTTATATATACTGTACAATAAAAATTCTATTCTAGTATTTGTTCTAAAAGATCACATTTTTGCAAAATCACGTAAATCGTGATCTCACTTTAGTGACGGTGGAGTTTTTTAAAACTCTTTCCGCACTGCGGACACTAAGAGGACTTCTTTAGAAAGCCCATTATGGGTCCGGCCAGGCCCACAATGGACGGATGGGTGGTGAGAGTCAGGGCCCGACACATCAGGAAAAACTATCCCTCGAAAAATTCCTGGGATTTTTTTACCTGTCTGGACCTGGAATCATAATTCAGGTTCCCCACATCGGAAAGCTGCCACATTTACCGCTCGTGGTCACGTCCCACATAATTCTAATTAAAAATTTATTAAAATTAAGTTATGTACAAAATTGGTACTTATAATTTCATTGTTTGATATTTAGAGTTTTTGAAATGGAAGATGAAGATGAAATCAAACGCCCTCATTACAAAGACTGTGATGGATTTCTTATTCCCGGAGCTTTTTCAAGAGAAGCATTTCGTTCTGCTGTCAATTATAAACCCAAACCGGGCCAACTGTTTATAGTCACATATCCCAAATGTGGTACTACGTGGATGCAACAAACAGTTTCTCTGATATTTAGAAAAGGCAAACCTTTAAGTGGTATATTTGAATTGATGAAAAATTCACCCTTCTTGGAGTTTGCTGGAGCAGATGCTGTAGATTATATGGATGAACCCGGAGCGATCAAACTTCATTTACCTTTTAATTTGACACCGTATTCTTCGGATGCCAAATACATATATGTGGCAAGAAACCCAAAAGATTGTTGCGTGTCTTTCTATCATCACACAAAAAATGGAGAACTTTACAATTTCACAGATGGCACATTCGATGAATATTTTGAGTTATTCATTAACGGTAAAACAGATTACGGAGATTATTTCGATCATCTTTTATCTTGGTACGAACACAAAGACGATCCTAATGTTTTATTTATAACTTACGAAGATTTGAAATTGGATACCCGAAACTATATTCTAAAAATTGCAAAATTTATGGGAAATGAATATCATGATACTCTGATCAATAATCCAGATATTTTAGAACGCGTTCTTCATTATAGTAGCTTTAAATATATGAAAGATAACGTGGGAGCTGAAATAAATAAAATGGGATCTCCTCCAGAAAATATCGCTGCACCCTCAGGTCTTAAAGCTTTTCGTGAATATTTGAAAAAACATCCTGAACTATCACCGTCTTTTAAAGGAGATTTTGTTCGTAAAGGTATTATTGGTGACTGGAAAAATCATTTTAGTCCTGAACAAGAGAAGAGAATGGAAGATAGAATCAAAGAGAAAACTGCAGGAACTGATGTCATGAGCTTGTGGAAAGACAAATGAAAATGAAGGAACGTATAGATTTAAATAATTAAGTTTTTACAATCTGAAATTTCAAAATAAATATTTAAAATAAAAGTTCTAAATATTTAGTATTTATGAATGAATTTCAATTTTATTACTTTTGTTTTTACTTTATTAAAAGTTATACATTGAATTCTTTTCTTAATTAATGTACCCTACAATATATGTATAATAAATTGTATATTCTGTACGATATTAATTTTGATTTTAATTATATAACATACTGTTTATCAATAAATTACAGCATTGAATAATCAAATCTTTAGGCTAATTTAAAAATAAAAGGGTTTTTTAATTACCTGTCCTTCAGGCATTAATTAACAAGGGCATTTTCATTCTCATTATGGGTTCAGCCAAGTCCGCTAAGGGGCAGTC
Source organism: Centruroides vittatus (assembly GCF_030686945.1). Taxonomy (NCBI): domain Eukaryota; kingdom Metazoa; phylum Arthropoda; class Arachnida; order Scorpiones; family Buthidae; genus Centruroides; species Centruroides vittatus. The sequence continues at coordinate 127,387 of NW_027122505.1, read as the reverse complement.
AAGTGGTTAAATTAACTGACTTTATGAGAGGATCAGACCACCTGTAGAATTTAGCCTAATAGCCTGCTGTATGCTTATGGCTGCTGTTAACTAACCAATCATTAAAATATTTATAGAGTTATTGACCGGATTAATATGCTTAATAACATACTCGTATTCTTTATATTTCTATAAAATATGAGCTGAATGGCGCATTAGAAGCGAACTATTTCTACAGAGTTTGGCTTAGTTTAGGTTTATACGGTTAAGGTAGTGATTCCCAAAGTGGGCGCTAAGTGAGCGACAGGTGCTCTGGAGGCAGGGTACTAAACGGTGACCATAAGCGAGGGTTGGGGTCACTGACAACCTTTCCTTTTCCTCTTAAAACGGGTAAAAAGAAGCATTCAGTTTAATGGTACATTGTTCTGCACGTCTAAAAACTGAGATATGGAAAACAATGTACTGTACAGTAACGACATAAAGTATAAAAAAGTTTTTTTAAGAATATTTCCAAGCTTTTCTCGGACAGGGGAAAATGGGTTTGGGGCCTTGGGGTACGGTTTGGGGCATTGGGTATAACTTTATAGAACCAAGGAAGCGGTGGTTCAAAAAGGTTTGCGAATCACCGAGTTATGGCAACGCAACACATGGGCAATCTGCCGAGGAAGGATGCCTCTCGGGAGGACTTTCTATGGGAAACTGGCCCGTATTTAGGTGTTACTAACATAAAGAAAACCCGGTAAACTTCACGTAACCAGCCCTTTGGCAAGACGCGAACTAGCGACTAACCAGTGATCAGTGGCCACTTGTGGGCATTGAACACTGGTACTTGGTCACTTGTGGGCCGCACAGAGTAACTTCTTATTCAGAATTCTGTGCTTATCTCTTAATATATTTGAGAATAAAGATTATCAACACAAAAAAGATCATCATATTTGCTTACTATCAGAGATACAGGCTAAATATGTGAAATATATTTAACGCGGATATTCTCGTATTGTATTATCAGAAACGGTGTTTTATGAGTGAAAATATTTTTGAAACAAATTATACGGGGTGTCTGCAATTTATTGACCGGGCTAAGATATTTAATAAAACATAAATCGTAAAAGATATGTTGAAGCGATTTTTCGCAACGAATATAGTACCTTAAAAGTTTTTCATCAGAAAACCTCAATCACCTAAGTCCTAAGAGATTTAGTAAACTTTCACATGTGTGCTTTTAGTAGCCATTCCTAATCTGTAATTGATTTCTTGCCAGGTGTTTCATAGAATATCTTAAGAAACTGAATCTTCTATTTTCATTATCTGGCCTATTTACTTTGCAATGTTGGTACCCTTTTTGGATATAACCTATCCTTTACATTAAAACATACACACACACAGGATTTTGGAATTGTGGCGAACGTAATTTGTGACGTATGGACGTAATATATCCGAAACATTTGGCTGAATATTAATAACTACTAGTTACTTTCCCGGCTGTTATGTATACATAACAATGGAAACTATGGGAATCGTGTCAAATTCGAACCTTCGAGATTTTGCAAATCACTACGTTTTGAGACCCCTTGAACTGAAAAAGTCAAAGACACGGTAAAAAATTCCGTGGATATGTATGTGTGTGTGTGTGTGTTGGTGTCTATTTCTGTTAATATCTCACGACGGGGTGAAGATAATAAAACGAAATTTATCATGGCAGCTTGTATGTAAGGGGCATTGATGCTATTAAATTTTGGTTGTGAAAGGTCGAAGGGATGGAGAGATGGAAGGCGGTCACGTGTCATATCTCCCGATGGGTCAGACTTAATAAAGATTTTACTTGTTGTTATCATATACAATGTTTTATAAAACTCATCTCTACCCTCAAAATTAAGTCTTTTGCTATTTTATAATAATTAAAAATATATGAATTTTTATAACAAAATCTCATAACAGATGGCGCCACATACAACTTTAGTTATTTATTTTGATGAATAATACAAATGTTATTTTTAAAATAAAATTTCATAAAAGCCGAGAAAGTTACGCAACCCGTTGCTAGATTTATTTTAAATTTGATGCAATTTTATTTTACGTGGGCATCTTATATAAGATTTTTCTGAACTTGCAACAATATGACTGACTACACGTTCAGTTTCAGCTAGACAGTTCGACTTTTGAACACTGTCCTCCCATCGGCGGCACTTCGATCTGGAAGTTAATTTGTCTACTTATTTGCGATCTACCGAAGTAATTTATATAATATCTGAAAAAATATCCGAGTAACTTGACGAAGACGTCGAGTTTAAAAAATTTGTAGGGGGTTGTTTTAGGGTTTCTATTAATTCTTTTTTATTTGGAAATTTAGAAATGGTCACACTACGTGAGATACATAGGTTTTATCATTTCTGAGTAATAATGAATTGTTTTTCGAAGCAACTAAAGGGAAAAATTTACTCTCTGAAAATTTAGTATTATTATTTACTTGTTTTACTAAAACTCTTTCCGCCTGTGGGCTCTCTTCCTGTATTTTCGAAACCCATTGTGAATGGGTCAACCGGGTGGAAATGAATGGCCTGGAAGACTTAATATAACGAAAGAGATTATTCACTACATGATAGCTTCATTACTGCTGAACTATCAAGTTAAATTCAGTACTTTTAGTTTATTTACTTTAGAATTTGTCAACACGTCTAACAGACAGAAATATATTATTTTAGATTAAATTACGAGTTTGTATGGACTGTCTAGTATATGCAACTTTATAACAACTATATGACAAGATTCATCAAATACTCATTATTATTTATTTACTTTTAGGACTGTATTTGGGGGCAAAACGATTAAGAGGTGTTTACGTTATGTTTTATGAATAATACCGATTTTAGGTGGATTAAATCTCTAAGGAGCAATTGTAAGGAAATTAGCCGAAATTATTTTGATAGTTATGAGGCATATATAAATACAACCAATTAATGTATAACTATTATATTTAACAAGAGATGGCGCCGTGCCTCCTTTCAAATTGCTTAATAATTATTATTTAGCCTTTATGCGCGATGAAGGAATCTGGTTGTTCGTTTGATATCAGATTGCTCTGTAAGTTTTATCAAGCTCTGAGAATTTTAGTTTATTCATTCAAAATGGTTTGGTGAGTGTTTCTTTATTGTTTTCATTGTCTTGAAGATCTAGGAAATCGTTTAACACCTTATTTGTAAAGATTGTTTCAATGGTTTACGTGTTTTAGGGGTGTTTCGATTTCGTTAGGCTTAATTGTAGGTCTTGTCAGCCATGTACTTATGTAAGCAGGGATTTTATGCTGCTCCGTACAATACTACACCTTGCAGTCTCAGTCCATTATTAAAAAGCGTGGAAAACTATTCACTGAACTGACTGGGAATTCCGAGAGAATGTATATTACATGATCTGTCAGAAGAAAGAATTCTCTTAGGGATGTACTGTACAAAGGCATCTCAAAGCAGAATGTTTGGTGGGACTGTAAAAATAAGTGCGACGATCTTTTTCCTTCTTTTGAAGCTTGCTGCCCCATAAACGCACGTGTTGCATCGACCCAGTATGTAGGGTGTCTGTATGTTCGTATAAGCAACGCAACGGGTATGAGATCTTCCTAGGCAAATTGGACCCTATGTAGATGTTACAACGTGAAGAAAACCCGGAAAAGTCAGCCCGAACCCACGACCCAGTGTTCAGTGGTTTTATCCATTCGGCCACTGGTGGACCCTACAGCCGTGGAATTAGGACTTTTTTCACTTCTTAACAATAAGACGAATTTCATATTTTTCAATTTCATTTGCCTTTTCTTGACGTCTGTGTGCCATTCCGCTGTGACAACATAGAGCTGAAAAACTTAATAAAATAAAATAAAATAAAAATTACTTTTTGCTTGGTGCATAATTGCTAATATAATCATCAAATTAAATTAACATAGATTTCTGTAAGTATTTTGTAATTAGCACAAATATACTCATTTATATACATTTAATTTCTTTTTAGAACTGTAAACATGGAAAACGAAAGAAAACGACCTGATTACAAGGACTGCAATGGATTTCTTATTCCAAGACCTTTCTCAGAGGAAGCATTTCCTCTGAGAAAGCTGGCGAATTATATACAATAGCATACCCTAAATGTGGTAGCACATGGATGAAACGAATAATAATTCTCATATTTGGAAGAGGCCAACTTTCAGACAAATTATCAGAAATAAAAAATTATCCTTTTGTAGATTTAACCGGAACTGATGCAATGGACGATATTAGTGGACCTGGAGCAATTAAAACTCATTTACCATTCAATTTAGCACGATATTCTCCAAATGCTAAGTATATATACGTAGCTAGAAATACAAGAGACTGTTGTGTGTCTTTTTATCATCATACGAAAGACGGAAGTTTTTATAATTTTTCAGATGGTACATTCGATGAATACTTCGAGGTATTCATTAATGGTAAAATAGATTATGGAGACTATTTCGATCATCCTTTATCCTGGTACGAGCACAAAGACAAACCAAATATATTATTTGGTTTGTCTTTGTTGTCTCTGGATTGAGTTATTTGTATGAATATTTGAAAAAGTACCGTAACTCAGAACAAGATATTGCGGAATTTAATAACTTTTTTCGAAAAGGAATTATTGGAGATTGGAAAAATCATTTCAGTGCGGAACAGGAAAAGAGAATGGAAGAAAGAATCAAAGAGAAGACAGCAAATAGTGACGTTATGAATTTCTAGAAAAACATTTAAAAACCAGATCATGATTATAAAATATTAAAATTAACTATGCAAGAACTTCCGGTCTGGACCGGAAGTCATGTGATTTTTAAAATTAAAATACGATTAAAAATTTCCTCCCTGCATTGTGACGTCGTCATAATAAGTAATTGCTCATATGACATTTATGTCTGTGTTATTAAATTTATCGTTTTCTTGATTAAATAATTGTAAGATTTTATCATTTTCCTGTACTTTAACGATTGAAATAAATTTGACAAAGTGAATTAATAAATCGGCTCAATTAATTTGATTATTTAACGTATTTGAAGTATTTAAAATTAATGAAATAACAGCTTTTAATCTTTTTTTCTACATTGTGTGTGACAAAATAACTTCAGAATAATGTGATCTTCATAGCATTTAAATATAGTTGATCGGGAGTATATAGACTTGTTGCTACAACCTTAAAATTAATGAAGTTCGTTCGAACATATAAATGTGCAAAAAATAGAAAAATACACGGAAACGTGGGTTACAATTTAACTCATCTTTACAACACGCACAGGAGGAAAAAAATGTGCATGTAAAAAGCACAGCCCGAAAAATTGAGAGTCAAATAATGAAAATGTGCCAGCGACAACGACCAATAAAAGTAGTTCATGTGGCGAAAAAATGCAAATAAAGACGACTGTGGCAGCATACGGCGCGTATAAACTGTGACAGAATCCATGAAAAAACTGGCGAAGTTAAGATTCTCCGTTCTAAAATGCCAGGAGTTAAACTTGTTCCAGATTTTGTGCAACAAATTATCATTCAATACTATTAAAACAGCGATTCAAAACGTACGATCGCATCTACCATTCATTTGACGCAGGCAGCAGTATACGGTATGCTAACCATATACAAATTAACCGGAATCAGTTGTCCCAGGTAGACAAATGGATACTCGGGTGTTTGCTTTGTCACCATATTCGGACAAACCGGTATCTAATGGCATAATGGGAGGAGAAACCTTCCAAAGAAGATGTTTCTGAAATTCAACGAGCACCGAATATCTGGAGGCTTCATTCTGTATTAGCTTCGTATACAATTGATAATCGATATTATCAAACCCTATTACCGTTAGGTCAAGGATCAACCTGGGTGGCGTGAACTTTTGCGTTCCGAAATTATGCTGGTCCCCCAAAACGCAATATGCACTTATAAAATTTTATAATAATAAATTATTTATTATAAATGCGAATACACACCAACATATTCCCCACGATGCAGCGTGGGAAATGTGTCGAAATTAACCTTTGTAAGTTTACTGATTATATTTTTACTTGTCATAACTTTATCACAAACGTCAAAGTGATAAAAGTATCAGAAATTTTTGAATCTAAAATTGATAAATCTTATTTATTAATGCCATCGACCGAACATATCATACGAAAACTTTTTATTTAAGGATGGATACAGGAGCGGATCGAAAAATCTGTAAATTTTCAGAGGACCTGGTACTATATGAATATAAAGGTACGGTACCTTATTGGTACCGTACCTTTATATTCATAGGCGCTGGACCTGATCCATATATTTCCCACACTTCTTAAACAAGTTTCTTATGTAATTTTTTCTAATTGTTTCTTATCAAAACAGTCCACTCGTTGAATACTTTATCACATTGAGCAAAGTCTATTTCGATGTTTTGAAACGCCCTACTGTTATATATATAGAGAAAAAATGATTGATTTTAATTGCGAACCATTTCCACCTTATAAATGTGCGTGATAATAACCTAATCGGGAGACATTTTAAACTGATAAACCGTTTACTTATAAAGTGTATAAGCACCAGCGATTAAAGGTATATTTAATAGTGTGCTAATTAAGAGAAAAGTATCTTGTTTAACGTAAATTTTCCCGATTCACGTGAATACTTGGAAAATCAGAACTCAAGCAGCGTCGAAATTGAAATTCATAAGAATTATTAAAGTAAGTATTATAATATATTTTTTCTTAATTAGTTTTTTCCATCCGCCATGTGAGCACTAACTTATTAGATTTTTTTCCATACCTATGCATTCATCAAGACCACAATGGCATTGAAAGTGGGCCCGTAATATCTGCCCGTAAAAATTTGATGGGGTTTTGAAGTGTTTTATTCGATCCCAAGTTCTCCCTCAGAATGGTAGGCTAATGTCTTTACCGCTTTTATGATATTGTAATATTAATAAATCAGACAAACCAGTACGTATGGTTTAGCGGGAAATTTCTTTTTGTGAAATGCATTCGAAAATTTTCGCTTATTGAACTGAATACACATACAGTAATTCTAGTCTCGAATTATCATTACAGTTTGGAAAACGGTTCGAATGACAATTGGAAACTACAATGATAACTTCGCAGAACGTCCAAACGATGGTCCAACGGTATAGTAACATTACCTCTCTCCTGTAGTCCAGAGGAGGCCATTCTCATCCCCTTTGTAATCCCTCTTTTTAAGGAATTATCTAGGTTTAATGACTGTTCAATCCGGAACTGGGAGCTGTACCTTGATGAATGCTATTGACTGGGTCAATAGCATTCACCAAGGTCCTCTTTCGGGAATCTTGACAAATTTGTTAATTATGCATAACGCTGAATTGATATGAACTGTTTTTTGGTTAATGATTGTGTTATTACATCAAGACCTGAGACGATCACGTAGAGTACAGTTCGATCTTCTAAATTTCGATACGCCGTTTAGAAAAATTGTTATAAAAATTTAAGATTTTGTTAACCTGGATAATACTTTCAATGAAAGTCATTCGTTTCCATGCAATTTTATCCTTATAAGCATAAAATGAAGCCGCAAAACTGAAATATCTCTATGGAAAACCCCTGTAAATTTTGACCTATCAACCCAAAAGTTTAGCCGGAACTTCACTAATAAGGAGGAAAGCTTAAGTCTAAAATTGAGCTCTTTAGACCCAGTAATTTCTTCTCTACCAAAGACGGCAGTGCCGGATAAAGAAAAATACAGATTTTTTTTGAGGCTATTTTCGCACTTTTCAATTGCTTATATTTTGGCAACCGCTTTACAGAAATTCTTGAAATTTTATATACTACGTAAGAAAACAATTTTCTTTCGAAGGAGATATTTGGAATCACTTAAGATGTTTAGGGAGCGGAGAAATGGACCCCCGAAATCGGCAACTCTGATTCCTGCATATATAGTTAGTCGATGACTTTTTTACTTGGCGGGGAGCCACTTCCGCTCCTCTTGATTTTATTTATAAAATATTATGAAACATTTCTAGATATGTTCTATTTACTAAAATTAATTAAATATATTAATTTTAAATGCGCAAATTTAAAATTAAAATAGAATTTTTCGGTTTCGTTTGATTTACAACAAATTCGAACAGAATTTGAATTTAAACGAATTCGGTCTATGTTACAGAAGTTGTTTACAGATAAATATCATTAGAAAACTGATGTGTGCATCCGGCTTAAAGCCGGATGCACACATGCGGCGCGGCAAGGAAAAGCGGTGTCGTCGCGCGGCAACAAGCAACAATACGCTTACATTTAGGCGCATGCGTTTAGTATTCAAGATGGCGAAGGATACTGACGCTGCTGTTATCCACGTGTTTACAAATTTTGTTTTGTATGCCTTGCTTTATTTAGCTAGCAGATTTTGTCGAAGATTTTGGATTAGAGATATTTTCTTGGATCGGGAAAGAACTGGTGTACAAGATAGGCCTATTCCTCGATTAAGATCTCTCGATAAAAAATACTATTTCGAGTAAGATTCAGTTGTTTTGTTCTTTGATTTAAATAATATACGATTATTTGTGTAGAATTTGTGTTAAATTTATTATTCTTTCCTCTTTATTCTGATGTTAGTTATCTCGGTTAACCATGTCGAATTTTCCGCCATTAAAACACCACGCGTTTGTATTTTCTCACGTGACTGCCAGACGAATTGTTATTGGCTGATAGAAACGCGTCTTGGCGGCGGCCGCCGCGAAAGATAGAATCCGACCAACTTTCGCGGCACGAAATAGACCTCGGCGGCCAAAAAAAGTGACGTCATTCTGCCGTTTTTCCTTGACGCGCCGCATGTGTGCATCCTCCTTTATACGTGTGTAGCTTCCACCAGCTAAACCAGGTGAGGTTGGTGCTCTGCAAAGCGCATGCGCGAATGAGTATAATCTGGCTGTTTGGAAGCTGACAATACAGCGCTTCCATTCCGCCACTAATATTCTAATATACAATAGCAATCTTATCGTTTTTTTCCCATGTAGTATAGAAATTTGTAATAAGATACATAAAGCGGTTATAATAAATTATTAATTTTAATTAATTATATGAAAATAATCGCGCAATATGTATTTATTTTTTAGAAAATACAGGGGAAGTGGCGCTTCCACCACTTCCAATGACGGCAGGCCACTGATATTTTTTGTTCAGGCCTAATTAATCATTTTTATATGGTATTTTGTATATTCCAAATTGTTCTTCCTTTTTGATCGTATCTTTGTCATTTCTAAGCAAATTATAAACCGTGGGAGCCCTTTTGTATGGTAATCTTGTATTGTTGTAGTCTGCAATTTCTTTCATGTTAATGGCCATTCCTCCGTTGTAAGTGAACTTAGTAACTTCTTTGTTCATATTCATCTTTGTCTTCTTTTTGAGGATCTGAGTACGAGCTTATTAACTTCTCAATAACTTTTGCTCCAAATCCCAAGGTTCTAGAAACGGTTCCTATTCAATTCTTGCAGCCTGTCCTACACGTTGAAGCAATAATAGAACGCCCTTCTAATAAGAGCCGAAAGCTTATACGTGTGTGGATGATTGGAGGAGGAAGGAATGCATAATGGGTCGTGAGTGGGCTTGATATATACCTTTGTGCTAAAGGAACCGTTTTCGAATGAAATGCCAATGTGTAAAAAATGCACTTCTGTTGTACTAAGTTGTTCCAATTTTAGTTTTAAACCATCTTTGTTGGAATTTTTCTGGTTCAAAAAATGTATTCTTCTGTCATTCTTCCATAAAATGAATACATCATCTACGTATCTTTTGTATAAGATTATATCCTCTCTAAAATTCCTAATAGTAATTTGTTCTAATCTGCGTACAACTAACTCGCAGAGTAAGCCAGACGTTGGGCTGCCATAGGCACACCTTTCCTTTGTTTATATATATTCCTTTTTATAACGATATTTCAAAACGGCGTATCAAAAGCACCCGCCGGCGATACGTTCGATCGACTACAGAAAGTCAATTGCGCGAGCGGTTACGTATGGGTTAGGCCCGGAATGAAGCGAGTGGAGAGGATGACGGAAATAACGCACCCAGAGATTTATATATAAAAATATACCCGTTTATTTTCTCCATAGGACTAATTAGATACAAGCGATTACTTTACAGAGAAACACGTGATAAGGTACATGGCTCACGATCCGCGAACATAAATTCTACGCGGATTAGAGAGAGAGAGAGAGCTTACAAATATTCGCGTGTAGGATAAATACCTCAAGATATGTAGTCGGATGTCGATGTAATAATCGGATGATATCCTTGTAGACCGTTGTAGGCGTTCGGGCTAAGAATAGATGATCTTGTAGTAGATCGTCGGTAATGACTCTGTCCACTAACAGGTAATAGTTGTTCAGGTAGGAAGTGTAACGATGACAGTTCGGCTTGAATATAGATGATGAGGGAGGATCGGCGGCGACAGGTAACTATCCTTTTGAGCGCACAAACACACGGTCAGTAACAACTTCTTTTTCTTACTCATCGTGCTCCCTTTTTATATGGGGAGGGAGTTTGCAGGCCCTTCTTTGATTTCGTCAGAAGAGATGATCTTCTTGGACCAATAAAATTATTGGTGACGTAGTCGTGTCACCGAAATTTGACTCATCTTAACAAGGAACTCAACTCGTGGGAATCGAGTTTAAACTGTTCTTATCAACAGAATTTATCAGTTGATTTCCCGTTTAACTAACCCTTTTTGGTCTATTTCGTTCCGTTTTTGTATAAAATGAATAAATAGTATCTTTTGTATAAGATTATATCCTCTCTAAAATTCCTAATAGTAATTTGTTCTAATCTGCGTACAACTAACTCGCAGAGTAAGCCAGACGTTGGGCTGCCATAGGCACACCTTTCCTTTGTTTATATATATTCCTTTTTATAACGATATTTCAAAACGGCGTATCAAAAGCACCCGCCGGCGATACGTTCGATCGACTCCGACAGAATTGTACGTCATCGTCTTATGTGTGGATGTAATAATACGATTATTAAACAAAAACAATTGATATCCAAACAAAAACATCTGAGATGTAAAAAACTTGCGCCAAGTAAAAAGAATATAACAATTTAGAGGACAGTCAAAATTTTCCTTGAGTTTTTCTTCGGTAAAAATAAGCTTGACGCTTGGAAGCCGTTTATAGAAAACACTAATCGAGGTAAAAATAATGTAAGTATTGTGGGTACCGCTTCAGAATGCCAAGCTTATATTTATCCTAGAAACGAACTTTCAAGAAAAATTTTGACTGTCTTTTAAATTGTCATTATTTTTTACTTTGAGCAACGTTTTTACATGTCAGATGTTTTTGTTTGGATTTTTGTTTTCTTTTAAATCTCTTTCCGCCCGTGGGCACTAAGAGGGGCTCTTTTAGCAAGCCAATTATGGGTTCGGCCGTAATTGGGGCGGCCTGGTGGTGAAAGACGGGACCCGACATATACGGATGGATCACCCCCCGAAAAGTTTCCGGGAATTTTTCAATTCGATTTGATTCCGGGTCCCCCAGAGCGCCATGTTGCTACCTTGACCGCTTGGCCATCCGGCCGTTGGTACCACTGACAGTGTGGTAACAGAGGTTAAGGCGACAGCCTACTCTCTTGGCCATCTGGAATCGAATTCTACTGGGCAACCACGAAAATTCTTTATGGGTGGTCTGTTTCGAATATGTCGGGCCTCGTCGTTCACCGTCTGGTCGTCTCATTTTGGGCATGGCCGAACCCACAGGGGGTATAAAAAAGGCCATCTTATTGCCTAAAGGGTGTAAAAATTGAAAACATAGTTTGCTTTAGTTCATCAATCGATAGAAAAATGAAATTATATAAAAATTGGCACGATAGAATTTATATTTCTATATACGACCTGTACAATTTTCATACTTATACAACCTAATTGTAATGTCCTAAAACACAAATTTTTATTAGTTGCTACGTCATAAAGATGCCGTATAAATAATAAAATTGTTATCATCATTTATAAATACATTCCATGTATATGATTGAATATAGTTGGTAATGAACAATTTTGTTATTATCATTTAAAGCACCAATTTACTAAAGTTATTTATGGTTCATTGGTTTGAGTTCGGGTGGATCAAATTTTTCCATTAAGTTAGTAGAGTCGATTATGTCTGACCATGTTTCTGGTGTTCAACCACCGACATTGTAGATATAACTGAACCCATAATGAACTAACAGTTACGAGTTCAGTTATATCCACAATGTTCAGTTAAAAGACCTACGAGTTCACAGGGAGGGAATAATTAAAACGAATTCCAATATATGAACATGAAATCACTAATCAATGGCTGGTATACAAATCATGGCGAGGTGGTTGAGATGTCAGTCTATCGCTTTCAAGGATCCGGGATCGAATCTGAGCATAAGTCAAGCCTGTCTTTAACCATCTCTTAACCCCCATAGTAGGGCTAGTCAAACCCACAAAGTATATAGAAAAATGATGCACCTAGTGGACAGAATGTTACACAAAAAAAATTAAAGTTCATATCAGTATTATATTTCAATATTAAAATGTCACCCATAAGTACCAATTGATGGGTAACATTTTCGGTGCGTGTAATTCATTGTTTTACTTATCATTTGGTGCTTATAATTTCATTGCTTTATATTTAGAATTTTTGGCATGGAAGATGAAATAAAACGACCTCATTACAAAGACTGCGATGGATTTCTTATTCCCGGGAGCTTTTTCAAGAGAAGCTTTTCGTTCTGCCATCAATTATAAACCCAAACCGGGTCAATTGTTTATAGTCTCGCATCCGAAATGTGGTACTACATGGTTGCAACAAATCGTAGCTCCGATATTTAGAAAAGGTAAACCTGTGAATAACATTCTTCAAATAAATATTTCGCCTTTTTTGGAGTTTGCTGGAGCAGATGTTGTAGATTATATGGATGAACCCGGAGCGATCAAAACTCATTTACCTTTTAATTTGGCACCGTATTCTCCGGATGCCAAATACATTTATGTGGCAAGAAACCCAAAAGATTGTTGCGTATCTTTCTATCATCATACAAAAAATTTAGAAATTTACAATTTCGCCAATGGCACATTCGATGAATATTTTGAGTTATTCATTAACGGTAAAAAAGATTACGGAGATTATTTCGATCATCTTTTATCTTGGTACGAACACAAAGACGATCCTAATGTTCTATTTATAACTTACGAAGATTTGAAATTGGATACCCGAAACTATATTCTAAAAATTGCCAAATTTATGGGAGATGAATATCATGATATTCTGATCAATAATCCAGATATTTTAGAACGCGTTCTTCATTATAGTAGCATTAAATATATGAAAGATAACGTGAGACCTTATATTGCAAATACGGCATCTCTTCCTGAAGGTATACCCGTGCCATCAGGTGCTAAAGCTTTTCGTGAATATTTGAAAAAGCATCCTGAACTATCACCGACTTATAAAGGAAAGTTTGTTCGTAAAGGCATTATTGGTGATTGGAAAAATCATTTTAGCCCTGAACAAGAGAAGAGAATGGAAGATAGAATCAAAGAGAAGACCGCAGGAACGGATGTCATGAGCTTGTGGAAAGACAAATGAAAGTGAAGGAGCGTATAGATTTAAACAATTAAGTTCTTATAATCGAAAATTTCAAAATAAATATTTGAAACAAAGTTCTAAAGATGTAATGTTGTAATGTCTATGAATTATAAGGGACAGTCAAATGAAAACGAGATAGATGGGGAAAAAGTAAGTAAACTGTTTATTATTTCCAAAGTAATCGCCATAACTGTCAATACATTTATCCCACTGTGAGACAAGACGGTCAATGCCTTTATGGAAAAATGTTTGCGGATGCCTACGGAATCATGATTGTACCCAGACGTGCACCTCTTTGTCCGAAGCAAATCGACGGCCACGAATGTCTTTCTTCAGGGCTCCAGAAATATGGAAATCGCATGAGGAGAGATCGGGACTGTATGGAGGATGTGTGAGGTCGGGTGTCATTGAAAGACAGTAGTCGGCCAGGACAGGTTCATCGTGCCATTACCCCTTTTGTCATTGCTGCGGTGGATGCTGCCGTCAGAACTGATCAACGGCGGTCGGTGGAAGACATTCGGCTCATGTTGGGCATTAGTCACGGTACCGCTCACGTCATGTTACGCTAAGAAGCACAAATAAGTTCATTTTTAATTTTAGTTTGACTTTAAAAGTTATTTTTATTATTTGGAGGTATTACAGGATGGGAAGCTTGTCGGCAACCACAGAGAGAGAGGCATTAGATACTCTAGAGTAGGACCGAGTGAGACGAATTAAGGCATGCCTCTGTGCAGACCGCAGGTGCCGATGACTGTGTGAGCGCGAAGCACCATCACACCACACCACCAAAGCATATGAGATGGTCGGCAGGAACAAACAGTCATAAGGGCCCACTGCTCATTGACTTTCTGGAACACGGCGGCACAATTAATGCATAGCGGTACGCGGAAACTGCAAAAATTGAAGCGCGCCATCAAGTCCGACGCCGAGGAATGTTGACGGACGGCATCGTTCTGTTGCCGAACAATGCCCGCCCACAAGTTGCCAAGGTTGTTTCGACTACGCTGCAGAAGTTTCGCTGGGAAGCCCTTACACATCCTCCTTACAGTCCTGATCTCTCCTCATGCGATTTCCATATTTTTGGAGCCCCGAAGAAACACATTCGTGGCCGTCGATTTGCTTCGGACAGAGGTGCACGTCTGGGTACAATATGGTTCCAGGGCCGCCCCTAGGGTCGGGCAATTGGGGCAACCGCTCCGGGGCCCGCGCTTAAGAGGATGCAGCATAATAATGTTTTATAATTAGAATGTAACAACTCGTATTTCAACGTAAAACTTCATTTTAAAATATAATTGTAAGGTACACTGGAAAAATCTCATGAATCTGATTAATGGTACTTTTTTTTAATTTATAAAGATTGTGATAAAAATACAAATTATTTAAGTGGTAACCAGAAAAGAAAACGTGTCGAAAATAAAAAAAAGATTTAGAAAGTCATCAAAAGATATTCTTTTAAAATATTTAAAAACTGATAACGAAGAAAACGATCCGGCTATAGCTAGAACTAGTGTACGAAATAAAGAAGAGTTACAAATTACAAAGAATTACCTTCATTATTGAATGAAGATGGAGCTATAAATGATGAAGAAGGTCAAGAAAATTTTTTTCTTAGCGCAAACGAGAAAACTAAAGAATTATCAACCATATTGGAAGACGATCCTGGAACCCCTCTGAGAAAATCAGATTATTGTTAATCAATAAAAACATTGTTCAAGTAACAAATTACGATTTTCCCATAGATGAACTAGGTAGAAAATTTCATGTATCTTATTATACAAAAGTACATTTAAACGGAGAAAAAGATTGCAGAAACTGGCTTCTCTATTCAAAACTAAAAGATAAGGTATTTTGTTTTTACTGCTATTTATGTCCTAACCAATTGTCAACATCATCTTTTGAATTAGTAAATTTCTTAAAATCTAAAATGAAAGCGAATAATATTTGTGAGAAAATTAATATTTCAAACAAGTTAAAAACCGCAAGAACAAGAAAACGTAAACGTTTATTTGATTACGAAGGAGAAAGAGCAGATGAATGTGTAAATGATCCAGAAAGAAACTTCTACAGAAATTATTTCTTAGTAACAATAGATCAAGCCATATCTTCATTACAAGAAAGATTTGAACAAATTGAAAATCATATTAATACAGTAGCGACTCGTTAATCGGAACCCCGGTAATCGGAATCGCCGGTAATCGGAACGATTTTCAGTCGGACTGTGTCGTGCCGAATCGAACGTTTTTGATACTAAATTTACTTCTAAAGTATAATTTTCATGTTTTTATATTCTTCAATATATTTATTTTGTTTGTACAAAATGCAGAAATAATTTTTAACGATACGATAGCCTCGATTATTATTATAAAAATTTTCGTTAGGCTTAAAATCGACGAAAATTCAACACGAAGCGACACGCAACGAAGAAAAATTTGAACATCGGACAGGTTAATGTAGTTTTTCGTACATAATCGGTAATCGGAACAAATCACTAATCTGAACAACCCCAGTCCCCAATTGATTCCGATTTTCGGTTCTCTACTGTATTATCGTTTTTTTTTTTTATTTACAATATTCCACTATTACGAACAATGAAAGACGACCAACTTAAAAAGTTTTCTGTTATTTTATATTAACTTAAAGTTTTTATAAAAGATTATTTTCTTAATTAATGTACTAGAAAATTTAAATATAATAAATTGTATTTTCTGTATGATATTTTGTAATATGTAAAATATTTTAATAGCAGTAGAAAATAAATAGAAATTAAAAATATAGAGCAATAGAGCATTATTAAATTACTTTATATACTGGATGCAAATGTTTCAAGTAACTAAACAATGAATTATAATGATGTGGCTGTAGAATTTAATGGCGTCACGTACTGTACTAGTCACATTGATCATTACAATTTGCTGTTTACTTACTTGATAAAGTTTAAGGTATTATGAAACGGATTTAAATTCACAGATTACAATTATTTATATTGTTTTTTTTAAACTTTTTTCGCCCTGTAAACACAAGGAGGGTCTTCTAATCAGGCCATCTTCAGTTCAGGCTACACAGTGGGGCGGTCGGTTGGTAAGACAAAGCTGTAAATATCTGGAAAGAATTATTCTCGAAAAATTTTTGCAGGTTTTCGAACCGTCCGTATTCGTTGTGGAGTATTAATCAGTTAATACATAGATACGAAGTATTGCGTAAGATGTTAGAATATTCGAAAAACTTCGAACAATGAAGTGTATTTTATAATTATTAAAGACACAGGGGTGTATCTAAAAGTGATCGACGGTCTTCGTATGAAATATTATTTTATTTTTTATTGCTAACTGATTGATCATTTTGATGATGATGATGATGTCTGCGCCCACATTTTCGCAGGAAGTGAGCGAAGTGCCAAATAAACAATCAGCAATTTGGAATTTTTCTGTGGAAATAACTGTACAAAGACATTCATGAATATAAAAGCTTCGGAGAGCACATTTCGTTCAAGAATATATTGCACCGTTGTTATGAAGGACAGATGTATGACAAACGATAAAAATCAAACGAAAATCGTATGATACGATAGCATTTGTATCGTGCTCACTAGGCTTTAAAAAGCCCGAACTTTGTAAAGGAACACACAAAATATCTATGAAACTTATTAATGTACGATTATGAATCTTAAAATAGAATTCGTTAATTTTCTAGGAATTTTTAAAATCATAGAAAATTAACGAATTTGATTCTAAAAATTCTAAACCTAAAAATTCAAACAAAATTTAAATTGCATTCTAAAGCAAAATGCTGTCTACTTCCGTTTTTGATAATTTTTGAAAAAAAAAAAACACATTTTTCATAGAAAAAAGAATTGAATTTTTAATGCTATCTGCTGCATGACCAAAGAAGCTACAATGACCCTTGATATTAAATATAAATCTGGGTGCAGGAGCTGATGGAACCACCAGAAAATTGAGAAATTTTCAATGGTACTAGTGGGACTGGTCCTTTTATATTCATGTCCCCTGGCACCGGTCTTTACATTTCGGGCGCAGCTTGAAGAAGTTTCATCCACCCATGGTTGGAGTAGGCATATAGTTTTTTCTAATTGTTTCTTATCGAGTAATTCGTAAATATTCTACCTTTTGAATATTTTTTATCAGTTTCGTCAAAGTCCATTTCGATTGTTTTGAAAGCACACTAGCAATATACACACAGAAAAAATTGTTGATTTTCCTTATAAAAATAAATGCACGATACTAATCAAATCAGGAAGCAATTTTTAAACTGATAATTTATCTCTTTATAATGTTTATATAAACAACCGCAATTAAAGGTATATTTAGTAGTGTGCGAGTGAAGAGAAGAGTATCTTCTTATAATAAATTTTCTCGACTCACGCGAATACTTCGCAAATCAGAACCCAAAGAGCTTCAAAATTATAAAAGTAAGTATTGTAATTAAATGTTTTACTTTTTCTGTCCGCCATGTGGGGAAGTAACTTGTAAGAGAAGCCTTTTTCCATAAACATCGTGGGTTGGTCAGGCCCAGAATAAGGTGAAAGAGAGACTTGATATATCTGCTGCCTGTAGAAACTTTCTTGTGTTTTCAACCGTCAAGATTCCACTCCAATGCCCCCCCCAGAATGACATGAAATCGGTCCAAATTTGATACTGTTAACTATATTAACAGAAATATTGAAGATGTTTGGAAGAAATTTTGGGTTTTGGTTAGAAAGTGATAACGTTAAATTATAATGAATGAGATTTATTCCGTTCGACATTCTATAAACTGTTTTAATTTACCGTGAGAAATTCTATCAATTTTGTCTGCATTCGGTAAAATTTTAGAAGAATCGAATGGAAAATATTTAAAAGGAAAAATCGACGAAAACGATCGACTCGATTGTCTATCGATAAAATCAAATACTCAGACACCACCTATCCCAGTACGCCGATTAATGAGAGCTGGTAGATATTGTAGTATTCACGACACTTTTTACAATATCGTAACTTACGATGTGCTTTGTGTATACCAGTGGCGTGCCGTCATTGGAAGCGATGGAAGCGCCGATTCCAAATTCCAATGACCTTCCCTTGTATTTTATAAAATATAAATTTTCATATTTTAACGTACTTTGAATTAATTAAAATTAATATTTTATTATAACTGCATTATGTATCTTTTACAAATTTCTATACTACGTGTGAAAAAACGATAAGATTGCTATTGTATATTCGAATAATTCGGTGGCGGAAGGAATGTCGAAACCGGGTCAGTTTCCAATCAGCCAGATTATATAGGCATTGGCACATGCGGTTTACAGAGCAGCAACCTCACCCGGTTTAGCTGCTAGAAGCAACACACGCATAAAGCATCTAATTTTATATCCCGGACCGGTTCTGAGCTGTTAGCCGCCTGCCTACTAGATATTCGGCCGCCCTCGCCCGATTACGCGAATCACGAGTAGACTAGATCAACGGCGGGAAACCCCCGGCCCGTGGGCAAGCTACGGCTCGCGAAAAGTTTCTATCCGGCCCGCGAGATCTTTAATAGATTATTAAATTGGAAAAATAACTAATTAATAGTTATTTTTCCAATTCTTTGTAATTTTCGAAAACGATAAGAGAAATAAATGTTGTAATTAACTTTTTATTTATTTATTTCATATTTACAGACTAAAAAAATTACGAGTCACAAGAAGGCGTCAATTAACTACTACGGCCCGCGGAAAAAACGTAAAATTTATTCTGGCCCACGTTATAAAAAAGGTTGCCCACCCTAGACTAGATTTATAACTTAACCAACAGATAGGAATTTACTGGCACGTTTTTATGATAGTTCTGTATAGTTGACGGGAGTTTTAAAAAAAATCTATTAAAATATTTGATACATTTATTCCGCGTTTATTCCGCTCTCCCATCTTATATTACTTACGGATTTCGATGTTAAACCGGTGATATTACGATTTAGTATGTCCCATCCGTAAGGGGATGCAGAAAAAACGTGTACAATTCTAGTACAGTGTTAAAAAATTAACTGTTACTTTGGCAGCATCATTTACAACCAAATGTAATGAATGAGACGTACAATGGTACAAAAAAAGCTCTAGAATTTATTTTCCTTAAATTTACGATTTATGTATCGGTTGTCATAGAAATTTCTTTCCACTTCTTTCCCAAGACTACAGATATTCGAGTACAAAGTAACCGGTTTCGACTTATTTCTACTTAAGAAGTAGTTAAATAATTAAGCGATTAGGGAATTAGAAACATAAATAAAACCCTGATGAGAGCCGAAATTTTACTTAAACAGAAGCTTAACCGAACCAATCTCTTGCCGAGTACAGTGGGTCTGATCTCCTCGTAATATTAGATGTAATAAAGACAGAAATTTTTCCAGTTCAATGAAAGTGACCGAAAAGTTGTAAATTTTGGAAATTTCCGTGGACACTTGGTCCTAAAACAAATTAGTTAGAAAACGAACGACGGACAATCTGTTAAGTTTAAATGCTGTCACTGCGCTTTTGTCACTGTGAAACATTGAGTCGAAAAACGAGGAACATCCTCGTTTTTCGACTCAAAAAGACATTCGGAACGAATTTCTACGAGTTTAATGGCTGGGACAGATCTTCAATAAAAGAAAAAAATAAATAAAAATAGGAAAATATAATTCTGTGTTTTGTCTGCCCCGTCAGGGAAAAAGGCGATTTGTAGGAAATTTTTAAAGCGTTATTAGGCTAAACGGGATTTAATAGGATCACTTCGACACGATAATGCATTTCTTGTATAAAAAGGATGTAAATTTAATAAGTACAGCATCTAAATTAAATTATAAAATGATTGGGTACGAAATAATTGAACGAATAAACAATCCAAACAATTTGTATTGTAAAATAATAATAATTTGGCCAATTGTTAAAAATCTACATCGAAAAATGGCAGAAGAATAGATATTTTTAACGTCAGATGTCCTATTTGTCTGGATGTTTACATCGACCCGGTCACCCTCACGTGCGGCCATCTGTATTGCAAGACGTGTATCGAGAGTGTTAGAAAAATCTGGAAGAGTTTGTTTGATGTGTCGAACTCGGATACGCAAAATTAAAAAGAGAGACCGTCGGGTAAAAGAAGTGAAGAAAATCATGGCCACACATTATGCCATCTGCCATTTGTGTGAGGAAACAACTCTCTTATCCGGACTACGCGAACATAGGACAGCATGCGAACAAGCTGCCAAAAATCCTAACAAGAGTACACTTGCTGGTGCGAAGATCATTCGATGTGCAATGTGCGAAAAAAAGATCGCACCGAACGGACTGTTAAAGCGCCTGGAAAACAAGAAGAAACGTGGACATTCGTTGATCTGTCCGAAGTGCGCTTTGAAAAAATGCGACTAAATGGAGGATAGTCGCATGATTTAAAATAGACGTGAACAAAATTTTTAATGAATAATTTTAAATGGAAATAACGCTTCGTTTCGGCGAATCTAAATGCAAAATTTCTGAATTTTCAATCATTAAAATTTGATTTTATTATTTACGAATAATTTATTTATATACAGAAAGAGTACACATGCCACTCATATTCAAACCCTTTGTGTATCTGTTCCTAATAACAACTTTTTATATTTTAAGGGGCAATTATTTATCGTGACGTGGTCACAATGTCGGGCTGCAAGTTTTAATCGTATTATTAACTTATTTACTTTAAAATGTATGCTCTCCACATGAAATTAATAGTGGCTTGCCCCGTACATCATACTTTTCCTATTAGCAATGGAGTCTAGCTCCTTTCGGGGAGAAATTTTTGAATTGAAATAACATGACTTCCGATTTGTACCGGAAACCTGGGCCTTTTGCCCTTATGGTTTCCATATCTGGTCTCGCCTTTCGTTTACCTAACTCCATTGTCGAGATTAAGGAAGGACAGACAGACAGTTAGAATTTATAGGCGTGCAATTTTTTTCAAATTGTAGCTCAACAACAATTTCGTGGGAATACAAAATAATTTGTCGATTCGGATATAAATAAGACAGAGGGAGGATTTATCGGTTTGTTGGGTTAGAAAACGAAAAGGGAGGCCATTTTAAAAGTTCCAAAAATTGCTTTTTCTTACAATCTTATTTTGTTTTATAGTAAAATAAGCGACGAATTGAATACGTGGGAAAGGCACGACAAGGCGTGCCACAATTGCCGGGAGGGATGTCTCCAGGGAAATATTTTTATGGGAAACCGGTCCCCATTTGGAATAAAACCAGGAAAACACCAGACCGGACCGTCGTTCGAAGGAAAGTAATTAATCTTCCGTGCAAATGACGCGACGAGAGACAAATTTCTGAACTAGAATAAAATAAAATTCTGTATATGCCTTTGGAGCCACCGATACGCGCGATCAATGGCGCGATCTCTCGTATCCGTATGGGTGTTTTACAACACTTATCCGCCCGAAAGACGAAATACGTAAAATATCGTTAGAGACGGTTTGTAATTGACTTTGACGGCGAAAACCAACGATCCAGAATATACTATCGATACATAGAGTGGTCGTGACTAGAGCCCTCTAGTCATGACCTTGGTTACAGCGCTCTTGGTGGCAACGACGGATACTATCGACCAGTTACAATACTCTATCTCGTTTCCTTTACGCAATACAAAAACCATGCCCCTTGACTAAAAAGAAAATGGCCAACGTGTATTCACTTTCCTCAAACACGGGGTCGCTTCAGCCACTCTATGTATTATATTCTATCTCGATGGTGATAACTTTCAACTGTAATTAAGTGAAACGTTAACGAACGGGGCCTGAAGAATCCAGAACGGACCACATGTGAGGTTGCCGATAGGGGGCGCAATGATCAGGACGGACGAGAGGAGTGGAGAGGGTCATTTTCATTTTTCATTCATTTAGATTTATTAATTTTGAATAATTAAAGATGCCAGAAATATTTCCGAGTGATTTCGATGCTAATTGTAAGAAATTCGAAGTTTCGTGCTTTATGGTTAAAAATCGTTTATTATTATTTCCGTAAAAATGTCTGGCAATAAAGAAGATTAATAGAATAAGTTTTTCTATTTAAAAATAGCTTACTTAATAGTTTTCTTTTATTCTGACTAACAAAAGACTTTGAGAGGTTATGAATTTATACACGTTTTTTGCAATCTATGAGGATGTATAGTCAGCTGGGCAACATTTTCCTCTTCATTTATTTTATTTTATTAATATTTATTTATTTATTATTATTTTTACTGTTTTAGCTGTTATGTATATATAATACGGGAAAGTGTTGTAATCGTGGCAAACTTGACCCTCCGGGGTTTTTACAAATCTCCGTTTTCAGACACAAACCGCCTCCAAAAAAACAGAAAAAGATTCCTGGATTTGTGTATGTGTGTATGTTGTGGTTAAATAAATACCTTTTCAATGAGAACGGAAGAATAGTGAGGACCGATTTTTGATCCCCGCTCTATATCAAAAATGACATCTACAACATCAGAAACGTATTTGCATTAACAAAGAGAGGGTTCCCGAATATCAGCATAACCAGAATCGAGTTACTCACGTGTGTGTGTGTCACAACTGTACCCATTAACATATTTAGATTTTTACAGCTACGGTGAGAAACGTTTAAAATCTACAACAACCCCGTCGCGTCCTTTGAAATATACTAGTGATGCGACAAAAGAGGCATTTGACATCGACCGGTATCGGCACCCTCGGGATTTGGCACGCACACACCTACCCGGACCGTCTCCGATTCCATTCATTAGCCACTCGTAGGGAGCTATTTCACTAACTTGTAAGTGAATTGTTTTAAGATTTAAAAAGTAAAGAATATTTTGTTATTTTTATGTACGTTTCTTCACAAAGTTATATTTAATTATAAGTTTTTTTAAAAGTATATTCGTACAATTGAAGAATTTTTTTACCGTCACACCATTCTGTTTTACCAAGTAAGTTTTTCTGATAATTTTAATTTTAGCCCTTATATCGTGGCTAGTGATTCAAAAATTTATTGTAAAAAAGTTTTGGTTCAAGACCGTATAATGAAAAAGAAAACATTATTAAAAGAGAAAGACCAATGCCTAAATTAAATATAAATACGTCAACAAAAAAATTTCGACATTTTGACGATAAAATTTATGACGAATGACGATTCTTTCGTAAAATTGAAGCAATTTGGAAATCAAAATAGAATAGAATTTAACAATGGTAGACAATATAAAATAAATATTGAAAATTATAGCAAGATAGTTACGATTAATAGATATATCTAAATTAATAGAAGTTATATGTTTTTTTCTCAGAGCGAGAATTGGCATTTAGAGGGCGTAGGGAATTTATTGAATCTAATAACGGAGGTAATTATATCGAACTTTCTTATTTATTAAGTACGTCAGATAATCGATTAAAAATACATTTAAAGAAGTATACGGTTTTTACTGGCTTATCGAACAAACGAATACGAACGGGCCCTGACGCGCAATTAATTAATTGCCCCTGTAAGTCGGTTTCTTACAGAAACACAGCTTCCCTATCATCAAATGTCACGGCACGCCACTGGTGTATACAAGACATTTTATGACTGAAAACTAACGAGGAATTCCGTCGTAACTTACGATATGAGATATTTGTTTGAATTCGCACCACAGAACGTAAACACAGAAGTTGTAACCGATTTGCTATTATAAAAGATGAAGTAGAGAGAACAAAAAAACTAACTTGTAAGTAGTATTGAATGGCAGTGAGTACTGAAACCATTGTCCTAATCGAACACGGAACTTTCTTTGGGATAGTACTATAGAGGGGTGCAGTCACGTGATATAGCGCCATCGCTAAGCCCAACAAAACAATCGTCCGCCATATTGGTTGCTGATTTCACGTTACCTTGCTTGATCACTTTATTATGTCTACGTGAAAGAAAGGAATTTTACCAGGGTTTGCAGCCGATTTGAAAGGTAATGATTTGATAAAATGCAGAGAGAAAACTTATTTTATTGGATGGGATCCATACGAAATGAAACAAATGGATTTTTCATCCAACGATTTAACCACGTGGCCTACTTTAGAACATAGAAACACAGTAAATTATTTGGTTTTAACAACTAACGCTGTCACATTGGGTCAGATGAAGGCATACAAGTCACTCGATGCTCATAATTATTTGACAAGCGGATTTATTCATCGTGATATTTTATCAAGAGCCGTTCGTAATGATTTAATTGTGCTTGTAGGAAAGGTACCTGTACGTATCTTCTTGTGAGATTTTCCATTACTCATAACATATTAATTGAGTTAATATAAAGATAAATGTAATTCCAGAATGTATTAGTCTGGAATTGCTATTTATGTTAAGATGGTCTTGATAGATATTTGTGTTTATACTATATGGGTGTATGTAAGCTGATGAGTTTTTGTGCCCGAAATGCATTCTACTAAAAATTTGATTGTGGTTAATTAAAAGCTAATTTTTGTAAAAATTTAGTCTATTTTGCTCCAGTCAGTCCCTGATGTGATAAACCTTCCAGTTTATTATAGCCATATTTAATTTAATCCTAATAATAGGTTGTTAGAGGCTTGCGCAACACAAAACCACAGTGACAAAAGAAAACATTTAATACTAGTTATAAATACAACTTAACTTAAAATGTGACTAAATATAAAATTACATTCATCTTTATATTAACGCAGTTAATATGTTATGAGTAATGGAAAGTTTCACATGAAGATACGTACAGGTACCTTTCCTACAAGCACAATTAAATCATTACGAACGGCTCTAGATATAATATCACGATGAATAAATCCGCTTGTCAAATAATTATGAGCATCGAGTGATTTGTATGCCTTCATCTGATCCAGTGTGACAGCGTTAGTTGTTAAAACCAAATAATTTACTGTGTCTCTATGTTCTAAAGTTGGCCACGTGGTTAAATCGTTGGATGAAAAATCCATTTGTTCCATTTCGTATGGATCCCATCCAATAAAATAAGTTTTCTCTTTACATTTTATCAAATCATTACCTTTCAAATCGGCTGCAAAGCCTGGTAAATTCCTTTCTTTCACGTAGACATAATAAAGTGATTAAGCAAGGTAACGTGAAATCAGCAACCAATATGGCGCGCGCTTCTCTGCGCAGTCTCTGTATATGTGAGCGGAGTCATGTGACGTCACGTGTACCCCCTCTATAGCAGTGTCTTTGTAAATTAATATATTTCCTCGTTGTACCTGTAATTGGTGTGATCATGTGTGGAAGTAAATACTGTACTGTAAACATTTGTCTTGTGATTTTCTTAAATGAAAAACTATGTTCGTTCTATTAATGATCGTGAAAGCGTAACTGTTTCTATGTTCCCTATTATGCGAGGACATTTTCTTTGTGAAGCAGACCTAGCAGCTAATATATTGAAGTAAATTAGCTAATTTGTTTATTAGACTTGTCAAAGTCTAACAAATTAACAACATTGATATTAGAATTATATGATGATACTAGAGAATTGAATGACCAAGGCATCCACCTACCTCTGAAAGATGCGAGATCGATTCCGGACAAGTATTCATGGTTACTCTCTCCATATATGTCGGATCTCGTTCCTCATCACTCTGAAACCTTTATTGCGGGCCTTGCCGAAACCACGATGGGTAAGTATGTAAGGCTCTCAGCGTCCACAGGAAAGAAAAAGTTAAAAATGAAAAACTACTAGAGAATTCACCAGCATTCGTGTAAACGTATTCATGAATAGAATTCCTATGTTCGGAGAGTTAGAATAATTTGCATAGCAATAATATTTATATTTATTTTACTCGATCAAATTAAGGTACTTGAAATAAGAGTGACCGCAACTGTTAATAAATCATATCTGAAGTGTTATTTTCTCACTTCCTTCTTTCTTTTGAGTTATGTTTTATTTTTTACTGTTTTTGTGACATGATATGATAACAGCTATTTCTTCTGTTTAGACAGTAGAAGAAACGTTTGTTGTCATACAAACAACGCCAATATGCAGATGATCTATTCATACAACAAAATTACAAAATGCATCTCTTCTTTTTTCGAAACTATATATTTAAGGGTTTCACTCCGAAAGAAAAAGTGATGAAGGATGAAATGCACATTGTGAAAGAAACAAATGCAACAGTTGTAATGTTGTTTGAATAAGTGGGTTGTAAGAATTGCATTGTTTACTAGGGTGCAGAACAAATGTCTTTTATCATATACCAGAAAATAATGTCTATTTCTATTAAAACGATATAATAATAACTATTAATGTTTTTATTTGAATTAGGAAGAAAACTGTCCACTGACAAAATGGCTGAAGGAATAAAGAGACCTAACTACAGTGACTGCGATGGTTTTCGATTACCGGGTTCCTTTTCACACGAAGCATTTCGCTCGGCAATTAACTATAAAGCTAAACCGAACGAACTCTATGTGGTCACGTATCCTAAATGTGGAACAACGTGGATGCAGAGCATCGTGATGCTTATATTAAGGAAAGGAAAACCTTTCGAAAATGCATTGGATTATATGATAAACACACCATTTATAGAATTTACCGGAATTGAAGCTTTAGATTCAATGACAGGTCCAGGAGTTATTAAAAGTCATCTGCCTTTTCATTTAGTACCGTATTCATCCCAGGCCAAATATATATACGTGGCACGAAATCCTAAAGACTGTTGCGTGTCTTTTTATCACCATACCAAATTCCTTATACACTATAATTTTACAGATTGTACGTTCGATGAATACTTTGATTTATTCGTAAATGGGCAGAATGATTTTGGAGACTATTTCGATCACACTTTGTCTGGTACGAACATAGAAACGATTCCAACGTTTACTTTACAACATACGAAAATCTGAAAGCAAATACTAAAACGGAGGTTCTGAATTTGGCAAAATTCATAGGTGAAAATTATTACGAAACACTGCAGAAGAATCCGGACATTGTGGATAAAATACTTGAATACAGTAGCATAAGTTATATGAAAAAATCGATAAGTGATGACATTAATAATTTATTTAACGATACATCAGAAAAGTTGAAAAACGTAAATATTCCGCCGGGATTAAAAGCGTATCAAGAATATTTGAAAAAGCATCCTTCTCTTGCAGTAAAGACGGATGGAAGTTTTATTCGTAAAGGAATTGTTGGAGATTGGAAGAATTATTTCAGTCCGGAACAAGAAAAGAGAATGGAAGAAAGAATCAAAGAAAAGACAAAAGGCAGCGATATCATGAAGTTATGGGAAAAGTAAATGAAATAACCTTCTCTTTACAGGATTTTCATAAATGTAAATGATATTACAAGTTTGAAAACTTGACTTTCTGAATAAAATCACATACCAATTAATTGTCTGAATAAATTCGAATAAACGTATTTATTTGAATCATGTTTATTACACGTATGTATATTAGGAGGTTTGAAAGTTATAAAATATTTCAAGAATTATTTTCATTGTACGCAACTACATCCTATAAATCTATTATATAACGGTATTATTAAGTTTATTGTCTAAAAAGAATCGGTATAATTGACTATAGTTTGAGATCCATTCAAACTGTACTGTCTCTGTTATATACCCGGAATAGTTTTAT
Organism: Centruroides vittatus; assembly: GCF_030686945.1. Lineage (NCBI taxonomy): Eukaryota > Metazoa > Arthropoda > Arachnida > Scorpiones > Buthidae > Centruroides > Centruroides vittatus. Next base: position 99,247 of record NW_027122505.1, on the reverse strand, counting down.
ATATTAAAATTATACTACATAAGTAAATATAGATTTAACTATTCTATCGAAATATAGAGCTTTATTACAAATTCAGAGTAAAAGTAGGGGTTAAAACAATAGTTGAAAGTTTTCTAAATTCTAATGAGTTTAGAAAATTTTTAATTTTACTAAATTTGAAAAATTAGAAATGGAACCAAGCCAAACGATCGCCGTTAATAATTGGGCTTTTATAATGCAATATTTAATAATTAGATACTAAGTATCAAAACATCCGACTTCGGGATGTTGTTATATACAGAAATTTATAATAGACGATTATGAAAAATCCCAATGACATCAATATTACAACAAAGCAAAAGAAAAACAATTCACCTTTTAAGGAATTTAATGAATTATGATAATTTTCTAAATTATTAAACAGATTTAGAGAGAGATTTGGAAATAGCCCATAGCCAAATGCACCCGTACATTGGGGCACACGGGACGCGTCGGGTTGCCTTTTTCTTAATTTCCATGGGAGCTCTAATGTTTCATTTTATTTTAAAATTAATTACACATTTTTATCGTAAAGAACTTTTCTTACGAGTGACAAAATCAAAATAAAAATATTCGTTACTAACTGAAGATATGCTCTAGAGGGTCCTGATTGTTCGGTCGAGTGCCGAGATACCACTATATTTGATTAACATGATTTTGATATAAGCGGAAACCTCGAGAAATACCTGTATATTTTACATAATGTATACGATGTCCTCCCTTTTTGTTATAGGTTCTGCCCCCTTTCTTATAGTCTACGGACACCGCTGCTCATAGCTACGAAGGGTTATGAGGTGGCTAAGCACTTTCAGCTTTTTTTTTTTTTTTTTAACTCTTTTCGCCCTGTGGGCACTAAGAGGGCCTCTTTTAGTAGGCTCATTATGGGTTCGGCCGGGGCGACCGGGTGGTGAGGGACGGGGCCCGACATATCCGAACGGACCACCCCCCGAAAAATTCCTGGGGATTATTCGACCCGCTCGGATTCGATCCCGGTTCCCCCAGAGCGGTAGGCTGCCACCTTTACCGCTCGGCCATCCGGCCGTCCACTTTCAGCTTAATAATACACATATGCATTACTGTATATATAAGTTTATGCTTTCATCACGTACACCTTAGCTACTGTTATTTATTTCTACACTTAAACTGTAGCTAATAAGCATTATGTTACCCGAAAAAATTGCCAGTAACAATTCTTTCGTCCGTCCAATGATTTATTCCTGGCTTCGGAAAACTTCGAATCTGAGCCCCTCAAAAGCAGTAGGTAGTCTTACTTAATTATAATATTTGACAGTCTTTAACTAACCTCTATTGACCGCCGAGTGTATATAAGCTGCCTTTGTCAAACTTAAAAAAAACCGTCCACTTGAAAGTCAATGGAAGTACAGTAATTAAAAAAAAATTCAGCAACAAGTACATTTGGTGACGCCATCTGTTATCATATTTTATTTTAAAAATTTCTATATTATTAATTACAGGAATACCTCGGTTTTCGTTGACTTCGGTTATTGCCGGTTTCGGTTTTCGTCGATTGCCTCGGATTTCGTTGGTGTGCCCTCGCTGCTAATTTTGCGAAAACAAAGGGCAACCCACGCGTTTTCCTGCTCAGTATAGTGTTGTTTCTCGTTGTGTGGGCACTAGCCCGTGCATCTAGCCAAACAACTTTTCTATGAAAGCTGGATGGCCGAGCGGTCAAAGTAGCAGCCAACCGCTCTGGGAGACCGGGATTAAAACGGACGGGTCGAAAAATCCCAAGAATTTTTCGGGTGGTGGACCGTCCAGTTATGTCGTGCCCCATCCTCACCACCCGGCTGCCGCATTGTGGGCCTAGCCGAACTCATAATGGGCTTGCTAAAATAAGCCCTCTTAGTGCCCACAGGGAGGAAAGAGTTCAAAAAAGCCAAACAATTCCATTGCTTTCCATTCCTTTTAGCTTCATCATGGAACCAAAGAAAGTTTCCAGAGCCAGAATCCTTTCGAATGCCATGTTAAATGTTAATTTATTCATTACATTAGTGCAGTGTTTTTCAACCTTTTTCATTGAGTGGCACCCCTGACTGAAGAATAAAAAATTGCGGCACCCTTGACCTGCGGCGGATCTAGAATCTGAATAAGGGGGCTTTAATGGGGGCAGATGAGTTTTCTGCAAAAACGAATATTATGCACAACGCTGGAGTGGAGTCCGGGAAGGGGACTCCCTCCCCGGGAAAAAATTTTTAAAAATTGACAGTTTGAAGTAGCATTTTAATGCAAAAATAGTGTTTCTACGTGTTCAAAATCAAAATTTAAGTCCATTGAATTTTGTCGAAATACTGACAACGAGTTATCTTGAACTACACTTAAGTAAATTTCCAAGAAAATGCCTAAACTTTGCGACTCCCCGGTTGAAAAACACTGCATTAGTGTTTTATATTCATTTTATATTAAATTCTTATTGTTTTTAGTATTAAACAGTATATTTATTCCCTATAAAATGAGTTTTTAGTATATATTTAGGTGTGTCTAGAACGAATTAATTGGAATTACGTTGATTCATATGTAAATAATTTCCTCGGTTTTCGTTGGTTTCGGATTTCGCCAATTGTTTTCGGATGGATTATCGACGAAAACCGAGGTATCACTGTATTATAAGATGGCAAAAAGCTTAATTTTGAGGGTAGGGGTGAATTTTATTAAACAATTCTAAATACTGGCAAAGAGTAAAATCGTCATTAAGTTCGACCCTACTCGAGATATAGACGACCTTTTTATCTCCCCATTTTGTCGACTTTTAATCACCAAAATTTAATAGCATTAACCTCCCTAATACACAAACTACTATACAAAATTTCAGAAATTTGTGATAAAAAGCATAAGAGTTATTAAGTTTGAAACAGAGTGAACAAAATTGGAGTACACGACAACTGGGCAATTCACAATTGACAATAGTCAAGTGGGCGACGGTTAAATGGGTAACAGTGGCGTGACGTCATTGGAAGCGCTGGAAGCGCCGCTTCCCTTGTATTTTCCCTTGTATTTTCTAAAATATAAATTCGTATTGGTCGATTATTTTCATATTTTAACGTACTTTGAATTAATTAAAATTAATATTTTATTATAACCGCATTATGTATCGTATTGCAAATTTCTATGCTACATTTGAAAAAAAACGATAAGATTGTTATTGTATATTCGAATATCAGTGGCGGAATGGAAGCGCTGTATTGTCGAAACCGGGTCAGCTTCCACGGCGAAAATAACTGAATGGTGTAAAGCACCAGGCATTGGCGCACGCGCTTTACAGAGCACCAACCTCACCGGGTTTATCTGGTGGAAGCTACACACCAAAATATCGTATAACGCTTCCAACGATTCTATCCCTTAGCCACTGGCAAGGAGCTATCTAAGTCAATTGTCAATTGTTAAGATTTAAAAAGTAAAGAGTATTCAATGTTGTTTTTATGTACGTTTCTTTGCAAAGTTATATTTGATTACAATTTTCTTTTAATTATGCTGTAATTATATTGACATATTTTCAGACATAAAATCTTTAGAATTTTTATCACTTTTACAAGTTAATAATTTAAATATTATGAAAAACAATTTTTTCAAGCGTGTTTTAATTCTTTAAATTAAATAAGTAAATTTTATGGGAAATTTTTTTTTATCTAAATTACGTAGCGAATCGCAATATTTATATTCGTGTCCGGACTATAATGACAAGTAACTCTTAGACATAAAAAGTATTATAATTAATGACGATCCGAACAAAGACGTACTAAAAGAATTATATGATTTAATATCGTTAATTTTTACGAGACCATCTACCGGTGGGTCTGCTGAGCGCAGTTTTTCGACCACGAAGCAAATTCCTACATTGGCCAGGAACACTCAGTCGGAGGAAAAATTGGGTCGCTGGTCGCTAGTGTTGCTTTATCAACACTAAACGTAATTAACGACTTTGCGGAGAAAATCGCCGAATAGAGTTTGTTTATAAAAACTTAAAAAAACAAGTTTTTCTATCATTGTTTGTATCGTATCAATTTGTATTATGTATGTATTATTTGTCTTTTAGAACTAAAACACATAAATTGCTTATTTTTGTCATTTCCAGTATTCGTTTAAAACTTTTATGGAAATGTCATGTACCGGACGGGTCTGACCCGTCACGAAAGACGCGAAAAAAACGGTTATTTTAGAGAAAAATTTATTAGTTTAAAAAAAACATAGGTAAAAGTCGTTCGTAGTCGGACACCCATTGTTTATATCAAACTGCCAGGCAGAAACCATAAATCGCGGAAAAAAGTGGTCCTACGATCGGTGGAAGATCGAATTCGTCTTCGATTTTGACTTTTCTCGCGCTCCAGGTTAGAGTCTCGTTACGTTTAGTAACCAGGGACCAACCACTCGGGAAGCGTGATTGAGGGAAAATGACCAATCAAATGGACGAAAGAAAGAACGAAGATTGATATAATCCCCGACAATCGAGAACACCTCGCACTCGGTTAACGTTCCGAATAATCAAAACGCCGTGTATCAACGCTTAAAAAAAAAATAAATAAATAAACAGTTTCTCGTCTATTGTGCCAACCTGTAACTCGTGCCACTTTGGACTTAGATTTAAACTCGTGCCACCCTTAAACTTGTGCCTTATAGATTTGTCAACGCCACTGTCCCGGGGCCACCTTCGATCGACGATCGAAGAACCACATCGACGCCCAGGACGTCTGAATAGCTGATCGTCCTAAGGCAGCGTTTCTCAACCTGGGGGTCGCGGTGATATTAAAGGGGATCGCGAAACAATAATGAAATCATTTTACGAGAAAAAATCATTTATTATAAACTTATAAACATTTTACTTACAATAAGTACAAATGTAAAGAAAAGAAATTAATGAGATGGTTGCATTTGTTTTTCGTTGAAAATTTTCTCCATACGTGGATCTACGTTAGAAATACACAAAAGCAAATTGTTTTCGAGTGATAAAAGACGATTCCTGTATTTAATTTTTAGCGCAACCATAGACGAAAAACCCTTTTCACAGAGATAAGACGTGTCGAAAGGGATTAATATTTTCAATGATTTTGTGCTTAAACTTCCATATTCGTGTCGACGAGCGAACCAAAACGTATTTAAATCTTCAGATTCCCTCCGAGAATCGCTGAATTACATAAAACAAAACAAGGAAATCTCGTATGAAGAATAACATGTAAACACAGTTATAACAAAATAATATATCTTATAGATAATAAATACATAAATTTTTAAAATGTAACCACATCTATGTATGAATGGCACCCTGCACTGTTCTTTATAAAATCACAAAATTTGTATCCTTCGTGCTTTTAGGGCCACAAAATCAAGTCTAAACTTTCTTTTTTCTTTATATAAATGTATATTAGATGTTAGTGTGTATGTGTGTGGCAGATTTTGTTCACCCAGTTTGAAGCTTAATAATTCCTGTGCTTTTTGTCGAAAATTTCCGAAATTTTGCAGAGCGGTTTCTGTATTAGTGGGATTGATGCTATTAAATTTTGATGGTCAAAGGTCGATGGGTGAGGGAGATAAAAGAGAATTGTGTGTCATATCTCCAGTAGGGTCGGACTTAATAACGATTTTACTCGTTATTAGCATTACAACTTTTTTTTATTTATTTATTAAACTTATTACTACCCTCAGAATTAAGTTTTTTTGAGATTTTATAATAATTAAAAATATAAAAAGTTTTAATAATAAATTATCATAACAGATGACGCCACATATGCAGTGTTAAATGTCGTTTTCTATTGATTCGACCCTTAAAATTGTCATTACTAAAACATCTGCCATGTGTTCTTGTTACGTTCTTTATTGTAGTAGAATATTTATATTCTTCATAGTACATAAATACAATTTATTCGTACCTAAAAACGCATGATTCGTAAAATTCTCACAATTAGTTAAGCACAATAAACTGCCTAGCATTAGTTTATTTGAAGGGTATCATAAATTCAAAGATAGAATTAATAGAAATTATAGCTTTTTTTACGATAATATGTAAATTTAATTTTATCGTGGTAATATGGCGCCTCCGGACAAGAGTGGATTTTGGCACCCACATATCCCTCCAAATAAAAACTCCGTGAACAGGTTTGGATGGGAACAGTTCAACTAAACAGATACACGTTAAAATGTTTTATTGATAGAGCCCCGGGCCGTGTGCCCCTCTAGTTCAGTCCTGCATATTTCAATCCCGTGATCACGCTAATAACGAGTTTGTAAGACTTCCTGATTATTTTAAGATCTTTACAGTTGTAATAATCGAAATATTTTCCCCAAAATTATATAAATTACTCAATTTATGTGCAATTTTTCAGTCAATTTTCAATGATTGATTTCACCTTCAATTATAAGGAAGATTTTTATATATTTATTTATTACACCGGTACTTTGTGTTATTTTTTAAATTTTCTAAATTTCTAAATTGAAATAATATGACTTTTGATTTACACAAGAAGTTTCTATAGAGTTAATAATATCAATTATCTCTTTCCTGAACCTCATCATGTGTAATTATTAGTGTTTTCTTTTTAATTATAGAGAATGTATAGTAAAAAGGAAGCGAATTCTCATTCATTTGCACTATGTGAAAGCATAAAGGAATATAAAATAAAATAAAACACGTGGCCTGGAAAAGAAAAGAAAAAGAACAGGAAATCGATTAGACTTCCGGTATTATCGTAGTGCCATCTGTTGTGCAGAAAACGAAATAAGTTATTGTAAATGTACACATAGTAAGACATTCCATGCAGTAATTTTGTTGTTGAAATTGTACAACGAGAAAGGAGGTCGAAGGGTTAATTTTTTTACACACAGCGGATTTATTTTCAAACAGACTCTGCTCTTGTGTATATTTAGAAGGATATAAATAAGGAAAAAGGTAATGTTGATTGTAATTTGATAGTGTAATAAGTGAGAATGTCGTATGGTTTTGTATTTTATATACTCGAAATATTTATTTCTTTTATACACAATACTTTTTTTGCCCTGTGACACTTTTTATGCTTTATATATACATATAATAAACTAGGTATTTTTTTTTTTTAATGGAGTATCATGATCAATGTTACTGTTGAACTACAAACACACGTTTTATTTGCATGTGTTTTTTTTTAAATTAATGCTTTATTTTATTTAAAATAATCTACATCCATATATCAAGCTTTAATATTTTATTTATTTATTTTTTAATCAGAAATTTTGCATTATTTTCCCAAAATTTAAAGCATAAAATAGGAATTTTACATGGTTTTCGGCATTATTACTTTTCAAGGACTTCTATGATTTATTGTTATATATTGATACTATAAAGTCATTCAAAATTAATAGAAAGAAGCAATTACTTAGGACTTTTATATAATAATTTAAATAAAAGATCTAAGTAATTGCTGACAGAACAAAATTTAATATTTAGTGTAATAACTAATATTTAATTAAAGTATTTTATTTAAATAATATATGTACAGTATTTACGTAGTAAAAACCCGTGTAAACCGGATTGCACGGCATTGAGTATTATTTTCGCTTTGAGCAGGTTCCGTTTTGGCAGGTTTTACTGTAAACTATTTTATTAGGCTTTGTGTTATATTATAAGATTATATAACACAAAGCCTATTATATTATTGTATTGTATTATACAAAAGAAGGAAAATGTTTTAAAGAAAAATATTATATGAAAAATCTTTGTAAATGTTAGATAATTTCAATATATCAGGGAGAAATCAGGTGTAGACGAATTTATAAAATTCTAATTATGTATAATTATAGTTATTTTATTTGGTTAATGTTACCTATGGTGCCAAAATGGCGGCTCGTCTCTGATTCCAGCAAACAGAAAGAAGGAAACAGTGGGGACGCACATTCTAACCTAACCTATTCTAATAATTTGGTTGGTAATAATTATGGTAATTTATTAGAATAGGTTAGGTTAGGTTAGGTTAGAACGTGCGTCCCCACTGTTTCCTTCCTTCTGTTTGCTGGAATCAGAGACGAGCCGCCATTTTGGCACCAAAGGTAACATTAACCTTTTATTTAATATATTGGCTTTATAAATCAAATAAAAATAGCGGATTATAGGGCTAGATCATTATAACAATGGAATTGAGAGATTACTCATAATAGGTTGGTTTTTCCGATTTTCAGTTCAATATAGAATTCCAATTTACAACCGTAAACCGCTATCTTACACTTCTTAAATCGTTTATATTATCTCTATTATTACAATAGTAAACAATTATTTTAATTATACTTTTCCTCACTTAATTAAGTAAGGTTTTACTTACTTATTACTTCTTTCTAGGTTAAAAAATGCCAGTCAAACCAACATATTTAGATTGCGACGGATTTCTAATAGCGGCTGGATTTTCTAAAGATGCTTACCGTTCAGTTGTTGAATATAAACCAAAACCCGATGATATCTTCATTGCAACGTATCCAAAATGCGGGACAACATGGATGCAATATATTGTTACTTTAATTCTTAGAAAAGGAGAACCATTTGCCGATGGTTTGGATTTTTTTACGAATAGTCCCTTCTTAGAAATGACAGGAGCGGATGCCATTGAAACTATGAGAAAACCTGGTGTGTTGAAAACCCATCTTCCAATTCATCTGGTTCCTTTCTCTCCGGAAGCAAAATACATTTATGTAGCAAGAAATCCTAAAGATTGCTGTGTGTCTTTTTATTATCATACAAAATTGTTCTCTCCTTATAATTTCGAAAACGGTACTTTCGAGGATTATTTTGAAGTTTTTATCAGAGGGGAAGTCGATTGGGGGGATTATTTTGATCACTTACTTGGCTGGTACGCTCATAGAAACGATCCTAATGTATATTTTACAACTTACGAAAACATGAAAAAAGACATTCAAAGTGAAATATTTAAAGTTGCAGCATTTCTTGGGGATGAATATTTACATATATTACAAGAGGATAAAACTGTGTTGAATAATGTTCTTCGTTATAGCAGTTTAGATTATATGAGAGTTAATATGAATGCCCTAATGAAAGAATTTTACGAAAAATTAATTGAGGGTTCTTTTGATGAAAATATACTTCCTTCCGGTTTAAAAGCATTGCAGAAAAATATCAGAGCATCTATAGAGGCTAAACAAGATGATGTCTTAAAGACCGAATCTAAAGAAGGTGATAAAGAAATAGCTTTCGTTAGAAAAGGAGTGGTTGGTGATTGGAAAAATCATTTTACTCCCGAACAGGAAAAGATTTTAGAAGAAAAAATTCGAGAAAAGACTAAAAACAGTGATGTTATGAATTTATGGAAAGATATTTAGATTATATTTTACATAAATATAGAGGTTATGACTGATTTTGAATAGGGGATCATTTAAATTTCCTATTCAAAATGAATTTTAATTTTGTTGGGATATTTTTTGTTTTTATTTTAAGCCATTATATTAGTAATATTTATAGTTATTAGTTATATTTGAATTATCTTATTATAAAATGATATGCGTATTGTATTCGAAGCTTGATTAGTTTTGAATAGTATTTAGGGTCGCTACCACGAGCTGAAAAATTGCGATATGTCACAATGCTAAGCGTGGGACCACTCGCATGAAATGCTGAGTGGTCCCACGAAAGACGAAGTGCTTATTTAGATGAGAACAAGTTTGACGGATACGTATACAGACGTAGCTGTAGTTGGAACTGAGCTGTAGGAGCACAATGTTACCTTGTGACATTACAGCATGAAAATCATCAACTGTAAATCCTGAGACCGGATGACCCGGAAGTTAGGATGTCTGTCCACTGCTCTGGGGGAGTCGGGAACGAATCTGGAATGGTCGAAAACTCCAGGAGTTTTTCAGGTTAGTGATCCGTCCTTATATGTGGGACCCCGGCTCTCACCACTCTGCGGCACCATTGTGGGTTTGGTGGAACCCATAATGCGCTTGTTAAGAAGGTCCTCTTGGTGCCCCAGGGTGGAAAGAGTTGTAAAATTTACCGCATTACTTGGCATTATGCTTAAAATAGTCACATAAAAGTCAAATTTTGAGAATATTACTTTTTCAATATTGGAACAAGTTAGGCAGGTGCTCCTAAGCAAACTAGAATTTTAATGTTTAGCTTCCATAATACGGTTTACCGTAATGTATGGTTTATATTTATAAGAAAAGGTATTATTCTCTTTGAAAAGATATCTTCGGATTTTTACGGTATTTTGTCAGGGTAGTTCTTGTATGCATTGTATAATTATAGGCTATACAATATATAGCCTATGTTAGGTAGTATATATAATCATTTTTGTATACTACTTAACCATATACCCATTGTGAGTTTGGCCAGACTTACAGTGGTGAAAGATGATGAGAATCAACATATCTGGAATAGAACATCTTCCAAAAATTCTCGAGGTTTTTCTCCCAAATTCGATTCCTGATTCTTTAGAGCGGTAGGCTGACGCCTTAATCGCTTTGGCCAATCCGGTATAAATGTATTGTTACGAAACTGTTTTATTACATTACACAATATAACCACGATTAACCGTGTTCCGATTAGCCGAAGTTCAGAGCTATCCGAGGCAAACCGTAAGTGAATACACTACTCTTCTTATACTTCTACTTATCCAAGTAATTCATCTAAGATAGGCTCAACCGACGGCTCAACACCTGCAATTGCAGGGGCAGCAAGCTTGTTTAACGTAATGGTTTTTTAAAATTTTAAACATTAATTCGAAGTTGGCCTGGGAATGCAAGGTATAGCATTGCAGGGGACTGTAAAATTCCTAGGGCTGATTCTGATTCTAGGGCTTTCTTATATAAAATTACCAGCATTTATAATTAATTTTTACATTATTTGATTGTATTTCTGTAACGTCATGCCCATTCTGTACATTTTTTTTGATAATTACGATAAATAAAATAACATTTTTCGCAAAATTTATAACTTTTGCATTAGTTTTATTTATAACTTTCTTTCTCATTAAAAGATAAAGTTTAAAAATAGTTGCATACTTTTTTTTAATGAAAAATCGTTAAATACGAGAAGTATAACTACGGATATACTTAATAATTGTTCACAGTTACTTCAAAGATAATTAATTACAAAATATAAATTAACTTTACAAAGATATTAGGCTAAACTTTACAATATATTATTAACTTTACAATTACATCCAGACCTCGAATTGGGTTGAAGTTACATTCTTATACCTCGCAAGCTATACATATCGAGTAAAAGTGACTTCGGATATTTTCCATAAAGTTTCATATTGTAAATAAATTTCTAAAAAACTCGATTTGCATAACTCCGGCAATGTGAAAACTTTAATATTTCTATTTGTATAAGTCTTTATAATTTGTATTTTTTACAATATATGGAAATTTTTTTATAAATTATGTAACGGTATTTTTATACTTTACAACTACCAACCTAACTCCAATACTTCGTAACGTTTACATACATACCCACCAAAAATTGCGCAGTGCATATCCTCGATCAATCCCTTTAACTGTACTACTAATAATACACAGCACGGAGTTACATTATTTTATAAAGGAATTGTCCCAGTCTTTTCAAAAGAGATCTTTGACAAGCACTTCATTTGTTATCTTCTATACATAAATGATACATCAACAATTTTTTAAGATACTAATACAAAAAGTTGATAGATAATATATGCAGTTCTAAATGATACCGAAAATTTTAATAATATAAAACACACTTATGCTTATTGTTGTACAAATATAATTACAAAATTACACATTAAATACATAAAATCAGTTAAATTTTAATTTATATCGTATTGTTATACAGTAGGGCAGAGATTCTCGACCCTCTTAGCTCCGCGACCCCCAAATAGTAAATATAAATAAAATTAATATTTTGCGACTCCCACCCAAAGGAATAATAACAGTAAGCCTTACTATTACTAATTGAATTTTGACTGCAATTATAAATGTAAATTTTTTAAAATATATTGAGCAATTTACAAGTTCCAACGTGATGTGTACGTGCTCTTTGTAATTTGATCCACGTGTGGAGAAAATGTTAAATAAAAACAAATGCAGCCATCACATTAATTTCTTTTCTTTACATGTGTACTTATTGTAAGTGAAACGTTTATAAGTTGATAATAAATGATTTTTTCTCATAAAATGATTTAATTATTGTTTCACGATCCCCTTTAATATAACCGCAACCCCCAGGTTGAGAAACGCTGCAGTAGGGTATTTTAAACTTACCGGTATTATTATTATTGGTTTATATAACTATTCAAAATTTCTGACTGCACTTATTACAATCCAATGAAGAAACAGTTATTTATTCCATAATTTCATCAAATCGCTACCTTTTGTTTTTTCTTTAATTCTTTCTTCCATTCTCCTTTCCTGCTCAGGACTGAAGTGGTTTTTCCAATCTCCGACTATACCTTTGCGAACAAATTGTCCATCCGCTTTCTTCGAGAAACGGGGATGTTTCTTCATATATTCGGCAAATACTCTAACTCCAGACGGCAGATTATCAAGATTATCTGGGGTTTTTATGAATATATCATCAAACGATTCATTTATTGTTTTTTTCATGTAGTTGACACTACTATACTCGAGAACTTTATCGAGAATATCCGGATTATTTACTAAAGTTTCGTAATACTCCTCTCCCATAAACTTTGCTAACTTTAATATTTCTTCTCGAGTATCGCTTTTTAAATCTTCATAGGTAAGGAAGTAGACGTTGGGATCGTCCTTACGCTCGTACCACGATAAGTGATGATCGAAATAATCTCCGAAATCCGTCTCTCCTTTTACGAAAAGTTCGAAATATTCATCGAAAGTGCCATCGCTGAAGTTATAAAAACCGATCATTTTTGCATGATGATAAAAAGAAACGCAGCAATCTTTAGGATTTCTTGCAACGTAAATATATTTTGCATGGGGTGAAAATGGTGTCAGACTAAAAGGCAAATGAGTTTTAATTGCTCCGGGGTCTTCCGTGTAGTCTAATGCATCGGCTCCTGCAAATTCTATGAAAGGCGAGTTCTTTGCGTAATCCAGCGTATTTGCGATAGGCCGCCCTTTTCGCACGATGCACATGATTATGCATTGCATCCATGTCGTACCACATTTCGGATACGTTACCACATATATTTCTCCCCGTTTTGGTTTGTACTTGATCGCCGAACGAAATGCTTCCGGCGAGAATGCGCCTGGTAAACGGAAACCGTCGACGTCTATGTAGTTAGGTCTCTTCATTTCGTCTTCCATTGTAAACTGTTTATGACCTGTAATAAGAAAATATAACAATAATATTCGTTAAAATCTTAAAAACATAATGCTTGTGTAATAAATAAATGAATTTCTACAACGAATCGAGTTGATTATATATATATAATACGACTATGTGTAATTTTCGAAGGCACGTTTTCATATGTTTTGAGTAAAAATAACTCAGATATGATCAACAATTCGTTATTGAATACGCGAATATACACTGCTTCATCGATACGAAATTAATTTAAAATGTTACCAGAGATGTGACGATCTTGTGTGGCGCCTGGGGTAGAGCGGGTTCCATAACAGAAGTTTATTTCCTTCTTCGAATAAATGTTTTCTTTATTAGTAAAGTAAGTTTTAACGATTTTATTTTTATTAGTAAAAATAATATTATTTATAGTGGTAGTAATCTTCTGGTGAAAAAAGTTCTTCGCCGACAGTCGGAATGTAGGAAGCTTTAGCATTCTTCATGAAATGCATAGTTTGTGGTCCTATAAGTGTGGTTAGCAACTCGTCAGCAAGGTTCGAAACCTCCACCCTTCAATCTTTATCTGTGAGACTTCTGCATCAATTTTGAAGGATTCTAGAATTATAACACGGATTAAGAATACAGACATGCTGTGAACTCAATACATCACTTTACTAACACTTTCCTTTATTGGTATGCATTTCGGACAGAGTACCTCATCAGCCAACTTATTAAAATAAATGATAGGGTAAAATTTGATTGTCCTGTTTTTTTTGCAAATCTCCACGTTTGAGATCTGAACCATAAAAAGTCAAGAAAATGGGAAAAATTACGCGCGTGTGTGTATGTTAGCGTTTATTTAATTTAATATTTCAGGATGAGGTAAAGACTGAGATCCGAAACTTGGCACGCTTGATCGGGTTTAAGTTGCATTGATGCTATTAAATTTTCACGGTTAAAGTTCGAGGAGGTGAAGAGATAAAGGAGTGTCATGTGTCATATCTCGAGCGGGTTGGACTTAATAAAGATTTTATTCCTTATTAGCATTTGCAATTTTTTCATAAAAATTATCTCTACTCTCAAAATTAAGCTTTTTGTTATTTTATAATAATTAATAATATAAAAAGTTTTTAGAAACAAAATTTCGCAACAGATGGCGCTACATACAATTTTATTTATTATGATTGACATTATAAATGTTATTTTTAAAATATAGTCCCATAATAGCGCAACTCGTTGATAAATTTTTACAAATATAATATGAATAAAATTGAAAAAAAAAATTATGCCAAATATCTAAATGAATTTTTCTGTTAAAATCTAATAACATTTAAAACTCGGTAATTTTTCTCTTATATTTTATCATCAAGAATTTATTCATATAACATAAACAATATATGATACATTATTGATATTTAGCTTAAAGTTAAGGAAATTTAAATGCATAGTTCTTGTGTAAATTTTTTTCTGTACTTTCAAAATATTTGTATTATTTTTACGTTTTTTAATAATATATAATTTTACAAACAATTTCCAAATATAAATTGAAAGCGTAGTTGTATAGTATTTGTACTTTATAATATAATTATAATCTGTATTTAATTATACTTACGACCTTGTATGAGAATGCTACAATTACGTTAATTTTACTTTGTTAATTACATTTATTAAGTTTTTATAATAAAGTATAAATAAAATAAACTTACGGAATAAATATCCCGAAATCTATTTAAGTTGCAATTAGATTTTTGAACAGAATTACGGACTTTAATTTGTAGGCGTTATCGTTGATACACTTATCAAGTCTTACAAAGTTCATATAAAATATTAGAAGATTAACTTCTTCATTGTTTTATTTTATTTCATTTTACTATGCTTATTTTCAAGTGGTTTTAACCTATTGATAAACTGACGGAATTAATTAAATTAAATTAATTGAATAGAGTTATAATAATAATTATTTTTTGAGCGGTCGCCACACTTTTCTTTTGTTATATATAACAGTGCCGGGTAAGTACTACTGTTTAATGTAGTGTAATTCAATAAAATTTTGCACGTCTTCTATATTATTTTCGTCTCTAATATTGGTTTCCGTATTCCCGATTTTCCTAAAATAATAATATTATTAAGATTTGTAACTAAAGTAAGTTTGTTTCACAGGATCGATATGCCAAGGGTGTACCACCTGAAAGGACTTTCTACGTTGAAACTAGACCCTGTTCAAGTGCTAATTAATATAAACGTATCAAAAAATAGAGTTGTATGTATTGCAACTAGGATTCTAAATATCATAATCCCTATTAAACATGGAGTGAATTATGATTTCTATACACTATAACAGCTCAATTGATATCATTATATTCTGTATGCAAAATACTAACATATCTATCCATAGAATCGACTATACTGATGTTAGATGAGAATTTATTAAGTGATTTCTTCGATTGTGTCTTTCATCTTTTCTTTCGTGTTTCTTGGTGATGATCTTCGGTTACTCTACTTGTGTACTTGTAAATGTCATGTAAGGCAGATATCTCTGGTGTTCTTAATGCTGTTATTTACTTTCCACAAATGGCATTTTACGCGACCACTGGTTTATATATACGCAGGTGCATAAAATAAATATACAAATAAAACATTAGCTGATAATAAATCAAATGATTATTCTAAAATATCTTACTCTTAATTGATATTTTTCCAGTCTGACGATTGTTTATTGAAGAAAAATCTCCATTTTTTTAAAGAAAAATTAAAGTTAGAATGATTATTTATATTGTTTATTTACCAAAAATTGATTTTTTTAATTGTTTCAATACAATACAAAAGAGTGTATATTATTTCATCTTACATTGTTAAAATATCCAGCAACGAGTTGCTTAATTTTCCTTGCAACACGAAAACTGCGTGTGGCGAAATATGTTATGATATTTTATTGAAGTAATTTTTATATTTTTAATTATTATTAAATGACAAAAAGCTTAATTTTGAGAGTGGACACGGGTTTTATAAAAAATTGTAATTGCTAATAACAAGTGAAACCTTCATTAAGTCTGATCCCACTCATGATCCCTGACATAATTCACTATATCCCCACCCTCGACCTATTTCCATAAAAATTTAATAGCATCAATTCCCCTAATACACATTATTAAACTTTAAAATGGTGGAACAAAACCATTTCTTGCTAATTCGTAACATTTCCCATCAATTATATCTGCATTCACTAACCTCATTTTAGTGAGAAATGAACTTTAAAGCTACAAAACCGATACAAAATTTACGTCAGAGGATTATAGCAAAGTAGATGTAGTTACGACTCAAGGTTATATTTAAAGGGAAGTAATAACAGTAAAGTTCGCTTAGCAGACGTTTAAACTAGAAAATTTATAGGGAATATTTATGATATAAACTGAACGAAAGGTAAGTAGAATAATCATAATTTTCTGGCACTTAAAGGAAATCATAAATATGATATAACTAACCTTAGAACCTATATAAAAATATATATTAATTGGTTTATTTACTTTATCTTCTCGTATTTTTTAATCCTTATTATCAGCAAGAACAATTTTTAAGGTTATTTTATATTTAAAAAAAAATCTCATTCACTGACATTCATTAAAGCATTATTTAATTGAAGACGATGTAAATGTAAAGTGATAGACTGTATATATTTCGTTTGTAAGTTTATTTTATAATTATATAAATGTAATGACACGTTACCAAATTTAATAATAATTAAAATAACATATATTCAGTCCATTGTTCGTTACCTATATTAAACAGGTTTACAATACTTGTTTACAAAGTATTAAAAAATAATTGTTTATACGTCCCATTGGCTAAATATCGTACATATTCGTTTATATAACGGCAATCTCTATTAAATACTTCCGTAGTGTTATCTACTTCTATTATAAACAGATTAAAAGAGAAACTTGAAATGAGGTTAGTTAAAATATAAACAAAGAAATCTATCATAATTTGAGGTTAAGAGAGTTAATTTGTTCTGAATAATGATTACGTGAAAACTCAATGATTATCTTTTAAAAGACATATACACGGTCGATACTCCAATCACTCGCTCTGGTTTTTATTTAATTAATGAAAAGTCCTGCTACCGAGAATGCCCTTTCCGATTCAATTAATGTGGGTGGAATCGTCTTTAATGTATTTTAGAAAAGACAGATGTTATGCGTTTTCTTATCTGTAGCCTGGAAGATTTCTTATTCGTTTTCGAAATGCGTTGCAGTACAGTAGAGCATCGATTATCCGACTTAATTGGGGACTGGGGTTGGTCGGATAACTGAAAAGTCGGATAACCGAAAAGTATGAAAAAATACATTATTAGTATAGTGTATTAGGCCTGGTTTAAATACCAGCCTCCCTTTATGGTCGAGGCAGTGCTGCCAGCTAAAACATGCAAAAATTTAACAAAAATAATATTAAAGTAGCCAAGACATGACCAAATATTGTAGCGTCACATCACTAGCGGACATTTGAATTTGCCGACTAGAACGCGGTCGGTTAACCGATAAGTCGGTTAATCGGGGATCGGATAAGCGATGCTCTACTGTATATATATATTAGTTTTAACTTATGAAACTTATGAGGTACTTGCTTTATTGCTGTCATAACTGTTAATAATTGTTCGTTGATTTAAAAAAAATGTAAATTAGTATAAATCAACAGGCATGTTCATTACTTCTAACTATCAGAAGAAAATATTTATGCTTCCAATTGGCTGCACAAGATTAGTCATATTTACATGAATAACTTATATTTTTTAAATGTAACATTCTATTATACGAATGTATTAAAACAATTTAATATTTCTGATGTAAATTAATGCAGTGTGTATATAGAACAGTCCTGTATGCATTGAATAAAAATTCGTTTTCAAAGATATGAATGCAATTTTATACTAACTTCATGAGTTAATTATAATTCATTATATAAAATGAATTAACAAACTTACTTAACTTAACTAATACAGTTGACTTCGGGTATTATAATCACGGATAATCTTATCAATCAGCTATTTTTATCATAATCAATCGGCTTCAAAACACTATATAGATTTTTCTAGTTTAATTTGGTGATTTGTTAAGTTAAAACAATTCTTTATAAGAAATGCAGCATATATAAATGTGTAACGCTGTATTAGTACAGTTCGTGGTAAATATAAATTGTACACAGTCATGCTGTAATTGTTTGTAATAAATTGAGTTCGATAATGAAAATTTTTATCCTCCGTTTAATGTTATCAGCCGGTTATTGTTATCAAGAGTTGCAAGTTCCAAGTGATCATAAATAATGGATTTCATTATATTTATCCATTTCTTACAATAATGGCAGAAAATCACATTTAACTTCTATGTAAATCTCAAAAAGGAAAGTAATTAGAGTTAAACCATTAATTAAGATTATCTTTTTCTTAGTAGAAAAAGAACTTAATAGATAAAAATACAGTTTAAGGTAGAAATGCAGCTCTGAATGTGGCTGAGAATCACGTCAATATTTCTATGAACTAATCCTTGTTCGAGTTTTCGGAAAATGTCTGGAAATAAAGGAAGACGATATCCATCTAGAATTCTAACTTTTGCATATCGAAACGGAGACGACCCTTAAGGTAAAGGTCGACACTGCCAAATGAAATTGTTGTTTCTGTAGCGTAAAAAATGGCCGAATTGTGAAGATCATGTTTCTTCTTTATGTGAAATTTTATAAGAATTTATCGTCTATATTAATTTTTAATTAATATTTATTTTTTCTTACTCTCTACGCCCTACGGGTATTATTAAGAAGGCTTTTTTTAGCAGGTCTATTATGCGTTTGGCAAAAACCCACAATGTAGTGGCCTGGTGAAGAGGGACGGGGCCCCTCGAAAAATTTCTGTGGCCTTTACACATAGAGCTTATTACACTTAAAAATAAGCACAGTAAAATAAAATAAAGTATACTGAATGAGCTTGTTTTTTATATTTTATATGAACTTTGTAAGACTTGATAAGTGTATCAACGATAACGCCTATAAATTAAAGTTCATAATTCTGTTCAAAAATTCGACTGCAACTTAAATAGGTTTCAGGATATTTATTCTGTAAGTTTACCTTTACTTATTTATACTTTATTATAAAAATTAAATAAATGTAAATAATAAAATAACATTAAGCCGGAAACATCATTTTCATTCAACCTATAATTTCAGAGAACCTACTAGGTATAGTTAAATACAGATAAATATATGATAATTGTAGATATAATTACTGTGTATTACATTACAGAATTAAATATCCAAATCCATAACTTTGGATCCTGCTTGTCTTTCTTTTCGTTTATGAGTGGCTGCTCTTTGCAATCGTCAGCTCTTAGGCTGTTCTGAGGGACCGTGTAGTCTGGCAATAGGTATTAGGATTTTGAAGTCATGCCAAACGGTTAGTGTTCTTGTTGGTGATTAATTTATTTGAAAGTGTCGTCAATGTTCTTGCTTTCCCGAGGTTTTCTTTATACTCCTCCAATGTAGTATTTATCATGTAGCGATGAACAGACAAGAAACAGTTTCATTGTTGTCTCTCTACGTCACAGGAATCTTGTACACGCCTGTTGTCACGTCATTTATTATAAGATCTCTATTATTTCTGATAAGATCGAATATAGTTAGTGGGTAAATGCTGGGGATCTTGGTTGTCAATTTCGGGTGGACGTTCGGGCGGGCACTGTCTTAACAGTCGTTTGAACTGAAATTGTCTTTGGATTTCGTTACAGATGGATCTGAGATAAATGAATTGATCGGGTAAGCAAATTGAATGTGTTGTGTTTTCAATTAAGACGAGATCCTTCGTTAGGTCAGTATGCGTGGACGAGTATAAATAGGCTTGTAATGTATACGAACTTGAAATGTATGCAGGAAGGATACGGGCTTCTGTATACATGGGCTGTGGGCTTTCTGTAAACGGCTGTTTTGATGGATCCATCAGATGGAAATATATAGAAAATGGATAGATTCTTGATGCACTTAATGCTAATCCACCATTGTTTCGATTGATATTGTTCGTCGACGACTTGGCACTAATTATTATCTACATAATTATTATTTTTTAATCAGATCACATTTCATCACGATTGTTAGAGATTCCTCCATTCTGACAGTCAGTTCGAAGGGTTTTTCACAATACGTTACTCTCTCTATAAATTAACCTTATTTTATAAAACAAACAATAAAACCTTTAAAACTTTTTTATTATTAAATAAACATTAATATGTTTAAAAAGAAAAAAAGCACGAGCTTGTATATTTCCCACTCTACTCTCCGGGTGTCATACAAATCTCTCCATAGCCGTGTTAATATTTCAAATTAACTTCTAATAGCCGAAGCAGTATGCATTTGCATATATAATGAGGAATTTCTTAATATTAATATATCTGAATTACATTTACTCAAAACACAAAGAAAAAGTGTAACGTTCTGTACATGAATTAAAAAATTAAACATACAGTCATATATAAAATCAAGCGGATTCTTTGTAGGAATCAATTTATTTATTACATAAATAATAACACTTTTTAAATCCATATTTTCAAATTTTAAAAGAACTTTTTAGATGCTAAATTCTTAATTATAAATCATAAATTTTTAAAAAGTTTTCTTTCGAAGATAATTTAATTATGTCTTCAAAGCAAAAATGCTTTCATTTTGCTTATTCTTTAGTGTATACATTACTCAGTTGGAGAATAATTTAATCTTATGTTTTTAAGATTTTAACGAATATTATTGTTATATTTTCTTATTACAGGTCATAAGTTTACAATGGAAGACGAAATAAAGAGACCTAACTACATAGACGTCGACGGTTTCCGTTTACCAGGCGCATTCTCGCCGGAAGCATTTCGTTCGGCGATCAAGTACAAACCAAAACGGGGAGAAATATATGTGGTAACGTATCCGAAATGTGGTACGACATGGATGCAATGCATAATCATGTGCATCGTGCGAAAAGGGCGGCCTATCGCAAATACGCTGGATTACGCAAAGAACTCGCCTTTCATAGAATTTGCAGGAGCTGATGCATTAGACTACACGGAAGACCCCGGAGCAATTAAAACTCATTTGCCTTTTAGTCTGACACCATTTTCACCCCATGCAAAATATATTTACGTTGCAAGAAATCCTAAAGATTGCTGCGTTTCTTTTTATCATCATACAAAAATGATCGGTTTTTATAACTTCAGCGATGGCACTTTCGATGAATATTTCGAACTTTTCGTAAAAGGAGAGACGGATTTCGGAGATTATTTCGATCATCACTTATCGTGGTACGAGCGTAAGGACGATCCCAACGTCTACTTCCTTACCTATGAAGATTTAAAAAGCGATACTCGAGGAGAAATATTAAAGTTAGCAAAGTTTATGGGAGAGGAGCATTACGAAACTTTAGTAAATAATCCGGATATTCTCGATAAAGTTCTCGAGTATAGTAGTGTCAACTACATGAAAAAAACAATGAACGAATCGTTTGATGATCTATTCATAAAAACCCCAGATAATCTTGATAATCTGCCGTCTGGAGTTAGAGCATTTGCCGAATATATGAAGAAACATCCCCGTTTCTCGAAGAAAGCGGATGGCCAATTTGTTCGCAAAGGTATAGTCGGAGATTGGAAAAACCACTTCAGTCCTGAGCAGGAAAGGAGAATGGAAGAAAGAATTAAAGAAAAAACAAAAGGTAGCGATTTGATGAAATTATGGAATAAATAACTGTTTTTTCATTGGATTGTAATAAGTGCAGTCAGAGATTTGAATAATTTTATTTCACGACGGAAGAAATAAAGTCCTAGAAACAATAACTTTGAAAGATTATCCGAAATGGTTTTCATCATTTAGTGTAGAAACAATGTCTGAAAGAGGAAATTTTTAAAAGAAACAATTTGTACGATTGTTTCGTTTAAAAACTCCGAAAATATGTACGTTTTCAAATTATAATAAAACTAGTTTTAATAAAAAGGATATTAAAATATTTCTAAGATATTTTACTCCGAAATACATACATTAAGCATTGAATATAATACCGTAATAATATATTTGTACCGGGCTGTCGATAAATTACTTTATGCATATATAGGCGAATGTCCATTCAGGTAATCGTTAAGAAGGATTACAAGGGATGGTGTGTTTACAGAAACATTTTTACTTTTCCAGCTGTTATACATAACAGAGAAAAAGTTTGGCGATCGGTCAGAAAATGTCCCTCCGAGATTTTTACAATTTTGGACTTAGGACACCTTAAAACGTCGAGAAATGTAAAAAATTCGGAGTTTTTTCCTGTATGTATGGATATTAGTGTGTGGGGGGACACGATTTTGTTCACCCTGTTTGAAGCTTAATAACTCCTGTATGTTTTGTCGAAATTTGTCGAAATTTTTCATGGAGGTTGTATGTTAGGAGGATTGGTGCTATTGAATTTTGATAGTTAAAGGTCGACGGGATGATATCATTATCCATTCTATTGCCTATCGAACTTCAAGTCAATACAAGAAGAAGAAAATAGAGTTTATTAGTATTGTCACGATACAATGACAACACAGTTCGGAATAAACGCTGGTTTTTTTTTTTAAACAAGGACGTAATATACAACAAACAATCACAGAACAAATCTTAATAACTCCAAAATTAATGAAATAACACAAGAATAGATAAAGGAACTATGTTACATAGCTACAAAAATAACAAGAGGTTCGAACTTTCGGATCTGTCGAGAACAATCTAAGCTTTGATGACCTTAAAATTAAAATGTGTTATGGTGCACCAATTATGTTTCGATGGACTGTATAGGCTAATTAATTTGTACGAATATTAGCTTGAATTTCTCGAAATCTCCGCTCTTCTAAATTCTTTAATCTCAACTTTTACATAAAAAGTAGCCTGTCATGCTTCATGGGGAATTTCTATTATTTCTATAATGAGTATGACTTATCACAAAATTATGCAACAGTGCAAACAATAGAAACGTATTGTGTGGACGAAAATAATTTTATAGTAAATCTTAATGATGCATTATTAAAATAAAGGACTTAGTATAAAATTATTTTCATATACAGTATTAATCTACTGTTTCTATTGAACACATTGCATAAACTAAAATATAAAAATTTAATATAGAATATAAGATATACAGGGAATTTTTTAAAAAAAAATTTATGTTTTAATTTAGACGACGGAACTTAAAACTTAATATTTTTAATAACTGAAAATTAATGTATATAGGTGAAATACTGTATATTATCTTCATTTATATTTAAATACGTGCAGATTGTTATAAAAGATGGCACTACTTGACGGGCTTTGCGCTATCATTTGGCCTTGAATTTAATAAAAAGGCAGTTGTACATACATCACACTACAAGTCGTTTATCGAGAAGCTGCAAGCTGAGAAACGTTAACTCAGTAAGTAAACACTTACTATGAATATTTCCTATTACCTTATATATTTAAAATTTAATTAATAATATGCAATGAAATATTTCTAAAGTATATTATATAATAAATTTACATTGATCTGTATCTGTTATAGAGATATAAAAGTATAATAGCAATTTTTTTGAGTATAATGTATCAAGCGAACAGGTTAAGCTGGTGCTTCATTACATCGTAGAGATACATTTACTTTAAAACTATTCAAATTCTCATTGTTTTGTGTTATACGACGTTGATTAGTAATATAAAATACGCTATACTTTTAATATATTATATTTTAACACATTTTTTTCTAATTTATATACATAAAGACAAAATTTCTTATATAAAAACTGTTAAATTTTACTAATTTATTACGCCTATAAAACATGATTTCATTTTAAAATTCTGTCAACGCCTTCATTTTTTTTTCAATTATAGCATCGAATGTAACAGTTATCTTAGTACAAGGATTCAAGGTTTTGATTAGGAAATTCACTCTCGCTTTATCGCAGTATTCAGTATTGCACAGGATGTAATGAGTAGAAGCTCGTAAGCATTTGTAATGGTGGGGCTGTAGCAGTAAACGTGAAAAAAAACGTCAGTAGCGATTGAAAAATTGGTTTCATTAATAATACTATGTGTATAATTTACTTACGATAAATACAATTTAAGAATGGCGTAAATAAAACAGGAACTTCCCTTTTATATTGGAGGTGCCGCAGATCGTAAGGACGAGCCGACACTTAATATAATGTATGGAAGAAAACGAAGAAAGAATTCAAATAAACTAATTTTCTTGTTCATATAAAAAGTTTGAATGACTTAATATTCGAAAGTGTTTTCTGATATTGTAGAGCTTAACTGAGTGAGCAGGGACTTCATAAACATTTGTGTGTATGTTTGTACGTTTATATTTTAATTTAGAGGAAATCATATTACAATAAATGATATAATTACTTGAATGATACAATTTTTGATTTGGCAAATGCTAACTTAAATTTTCTGTTATGCTTAGAATGTAATAAAGACGAAGATATTACACAAGAATGTTAAAATATTTGTAAAATTTTTTAACGGGATTAATGTAAAGATATTAATTATTCTTAAAAATAAAAAAAAAACCTAGCATGTGACAAAAAGTTCATTTAAACATTTCTAGAATCCGTGCAATATAATTTGCATATTTGTCACAGCATCACGAAAAAGATTATTGAGGATTGTTTTCAATTTATTAGATACAAGGCAAAAGTGCTTTGTATCTAATGGTGAATATAGCAAAAAGAAAATTTGAAAAAGAACAACCTATGAAAAGTGCACGTTTAATTTATCGTAATTCTTTTATAATTTATAGATTTTTAGAAGTTCCTATAAATTATGGCCTAAAGAAAAGTACAGGAAGACCAGGTGCGATTGGAGCAAGAAGTGCACGTGCATCTATCCCTAAAGGCCTGCTCGGCAAATAGCTGACAAAACAGGTATGGAAATCACTGTTAGAAATGTTTAGCCTATTGAAGTCTAATTCCAACATCAGTATAAAGAAAATCAAGTTCAATCCAAGGCACAAGGATGCACGTTTGAAACTTGCCAGACAACACATCATACACCACTCAGTCACAAGACATTACATTCAACGATGAAAAAAAAATTAACCTAGATGGTCCAGATGACATTGATTATTATTTTGTCTAGAAAACAAATGGGATGTGAATCAGTTAAGATATGGGATCAACAAGATACAAGAAGAGTGATCTAGAAATCATTATTGGTCATCGTGAGGAATGATACATTCAGCTATTAAAGAAGCATTTTCCACAGTTTGGACGATTAACGGCAGGCTCTAAATGGCAGTTTTGACATGGCAGTGGCGAAATACACACAGCAAACGTCGTGTTTCAGTTAACGAAAAGAAAATTAAATGTTTTCAGACTCTTGCATTATTCCCGGATTTAAATCCGATAGAAGATCTTTGGGGATTGCTTTCTGGTAAAGTGTATAACAATGGAAGGCAATTTTTAACAACACAAGAACGATTCTTGTACATTTTGTGATGATAATTATAATACATATTATATAAGTGAAAGGATTATATAAAAATCTTTTACTTATTTGTTGTTCATTTAAATATTCGTTATGGGTTTTAGAGGAAATCATTGTTGTAATCCTACCAATTGTATTACTGTTCATTCTTTAACCATGAATTATTGTACGTTTAATTTTACTCCTCGTATGATTAGTTTCTAGCAACGGATTGACATTAGTGAAAGAAGCATTTTATTACGAATAAAATCTTCCATTTATTTATTGTCTATTATGCCCTTATTACTCGACTTGCCACAACGGCCACTCAATAGAAAACAATTCGAAACGTCTAGAATGTCTGTTGAGTTAGCGGAAAAAGGGAGACACGAGAAAATTTACACTGAGCCGCGAGTAAAATCCCAATTTTCTATGCATTTTTAGTTATAAGTTTCGAGCAAGTTTTTACCTCACTACGTACCATATTTTCAAAACCATCCTTCTACAGTTGATTAGAGTGTAAAACACAAACTGTGAGATGTTTACAGGGTTTCTGTGAAAAACGGCTTCGGAAAAATTTTATCTAATTATCCCCATCTCCGACCCGGTAATTAAGTCTAGAGTAGTCTAGAAATAAGGAGCTTCAATATTCGATAAAGACATCGTTAGATAAAACTAGAATACGAAGTAAACAAAATAAAATAGAAATTTGTTTTATTTAAAATATTTAATTTTCTGAATATTTAATGTGAATGTGTTTATAATATTAATTACGTTTTTTTTTTTTTTTTCCTTAGAAACAAGTAAGATGGCGGAAAGAAAGGTTCCATTCTATAAGGAAGTGAGTGGGATGAAACTGCCAGGAGTTTTTTCCGAAGAAGCTTGCTTATCTGCCATTAATTATAAACCCAAACCGAACGATCTATCAATATTTATAGTTACATACCCAAAATGTGGAACTACGTGGATGCAACACATTGTGATGTTAATTCTAAGAAAAGGAAAACCATTCCAAAATGCTATTGATTTCTTTATAAATACACCGTTTCTTGAAATGGCGGGAGCCGACGTTGTAGATCTCATGACGTCAAAAGGTGCCTTGAAGTTGCATTTACCTTTTCACTTAACGCCATTTTATCCTCACGCTAAATATATTTACGTTGCAAGAAATCCCAAAGATTGTTGCGTATCCCTTTATAATCATACAAAAGCTTTTGCGATGTATTTTTTTCAGGATGGCACATTCGATGATTTCTTCGAACTGTTTCTGAGAGGCGAAGTGGAATTCGGCGATTATTTCGATCACTTAATTCCTTGGTACGAACACAGAAACGACGAAAATGTTTACTTCACAACGTACGAAAAAGTGAAACGAAATACGAAAGAAGAAGTTCTGAATATCGCAAAATTTCTAGGCGAAGAATACGAAAGAGATTTAAAAGAAAATCCAAAAATTTTAGACGATGTTCTATATTACAGTAGTTTCGAGTACATGAAGAAACACGTTAATGATTATTTTGCAGAAATGAATGGTTATATAAGAGAAAATCCTGATAAAGTGTCTTCTGGGTGGAAACATATTGCCGAATTCTCAAAAAGTATCCCAAATATGCCAGCTAGCAAAGCGGGTAATGACAAATTCGTCAGAAAAGGTATTATAGGGGATTGGCGTAACTATTTCAGCAAGGAACAGGAAGAGAGATTAGAAGAAAGAATTAAAGAAAAAACTAAAGGAAGTGATGTAATGAGATTGTGGGATTAATCGTAGCAACCGAATACAAATAAATAAATAAATAAGAATGTATAATAATTACAAGAAGTAAATAAATAAAAGTTATTAAAAAATTATTGTTCAAATTTTCAAAATGTTATTTTTATTGTTTTATTCTACATTACATTGAAAAATGTGCTCTATACTTGTTTTCAACATATTCTAATTACTATAATTTGTTACTTATGATAAAATACTAAAATTACTTTTTTAGTATTTTATCAAATCAGATATTGAAGAATTCGTCAACGACAATCCTTTCAGGCTCAAGGTAATACTTGATTAGATTAGCGATAGCAAAGCACACTTTCCTGACTTGGATTTAAGACTCTAAAGAGGAGAGATACATATATAATTTTACCTAAAACCATCATTCCTACCCCTACATTTACCTAGCTATTCAAACGATTCATTGCAATACAAGGTGGCAGGTTTTAATGTTTTAATCGTCAGATCATATACGGATTGCATCAGCCTATGGGATACACAAAGCCAGTTTTGTAGGATTAAGAACATTTCCATTGTACACGGAACTTACACCACACTGTTAACAACCTTATATTTGCGTAAATACTCAATTAACTTCGCAGTGTAAAAACTTGTAGATCTCAACGTAAGGAAGTTGTAGTGACATATAATAAACTAAAAAGCAAAAGAAGAAACTCCGAATTTATCAGTATAGGGCCGAAACGAAGCCGCGACCCTATAGTACAATGAACAATGAGGCATTATGATGATGGCACTCGTGGGAATATTGTGGATTCCTGCGTAGTCGTACATGATTCGGACCGGGCTGCTGCCAGCAGGTAGACTGTTGAGGAAAGCTGTACAGCCAGTGTTACGTATACCAGGTATATATTAATGTATAAATATAGTGGGTATCGTTCACCCCAAAGGTTTCGTTCACTTCTTAAATAATTTCGTGACAATTATCGATTTCCGGTATCACCGTTTCTATTTACTTTCTTCCTTTCCTTTTTTCTTGACAGAAAAAGTGTGAGAAATTTACACAAAATATTTTATGTAGAAAGTAAATTAAAATTCCATTTTATTACACGTACAAAAATATAAATTTTAAACGTTCTACGTTTTAATATTCATATTTTAACAATGGCTGTTAGAACAGCCGAAGATATTTAAAAAATAAACAATTTTTCTGGTGACAAATTTTCTAGTGTTTTCTTTTCTTTTTATAAACTTAGTACGCACCGAAAAATGATATTTTATGCATCTAAATAAGATTTGAACGCATAAAATTAAATTTAGACGACAGAAATTAAAACTTAACATTTTTAATAACTGAAAATTAATGTATATAGGTGAAATACTGTATGTTATCTTACATTTATATTTAAATACATACAGATTGTTATAAAAGATAGTGCAATGTCCATCAAGTGGTGCTATCATTTGGCCTTGAATTTAATAAAATGGCAGTTGTACTGTACATCACACTACAAGTCGTTTATCGAGAAGTTGCAAGCTGAGAAACGTTAACTCAGTAAGTAAACACTTACTATGAATATTTCCTATTACCTTATATTTTAAAATTTAATTAATAATATGCAATGAAATATTTTTAAAAGTATATAATACTAGCAGGTAGGCCCGGCGTTGCTCGGGCAAAGGTAACGATAGCGATAATTAAGATTATTAAGTTATAGTCACAAAAGAAAAAGAGTAATTTCATCAACAAACTAAGTATTTCGAAAGAAAGGCCGAATTTGAAAATCGAATCTATATATATAATCGAGACGAGTTGATGATGATGATGATGATGATGATGATGATGATGATGATGTTCAGCGCAGAGCCGAAACGGTTAGGAGTTGAAAGTTGAAATTTGGTACACAGTTAGGGTACGTCACGAGAACGCACACTAAGAAGGGATTTTTCGAAATTCTCCCAACGGGGGAGAGGGACAGGAATAAGGCTTAACACTTCCATCAACAATGGAACTGTTACGTAACAATGGAATTGTTAAGAGAAAGCGACGTGCAAGACAAAGATGCAGTTTTTTTTCGTTTTTGCGGGAAATCGAACATATTTTTAGATTCATCTAAAAATTTTCTAATCAGTCTGGAAACAGGGGAATTCTTGCATTCTGTGAAAACGGGTAAGGTTGACTATAATGTAATAATCTTAATCTTCACTATCGTTAATTTTGCCCGAGCATCGCCGGGCCCACCCGCTAGTGTTCTAATATTATTCGATTTTCACGACGTGTTCTGATTATATCGTTCGATTTTCATCGAATGTTCTAAAGAAGAAAGGTCGAGAAAAACCGAACTAATCTGTTTAAATTTGAAAATCGAATATGTTCTAACATATTACTCTTTTCTTTTTTCTTTTCTTTCAGAGCCCGTAAATCTTGCACGTCGCTTTCTCTTGTTCTTCATTGTTACTTAACACTTTGGTACTTAAATTTGGTACCCTGACTGTGTACCAAATTTCAACTTTCAACTCCTAACCGTTTGGTCTCTGCACTAATTATTATTATTATTATCAACTCGTCTCGATTATATATATAGATAATTAGGCCTATAGTCAGTGACAAAATGATGAGCTCACTTGATTTTTTCAAGTTTATATTTTACACTCATTTAACGTACTGTACATGTCAAGTACTATATAAGATTATCATCACAAAGTAAACAACTTTCTAGAATATTCAAACTTCTAACGTAAAGATATTAATTATTCTTAAAAATAAAAAAAAACCTAGCATGTGACAAAAAGTTCATTTGAACATTTCTAGAATCCGTGCAGCATAATTTGCATATTTGTCACAGCATCACGAAAAAGATTATTGAGGATTGTTTTCAATTTATTAGATACAAGGCAAAAGTGCTTTGTATCTAACGGTGAATATAGCAAAAAGAAAATTTGAAAAAGAACAACCTATGAAAACTGCACGTTTAATTTATCGTAATTCTTTTATAATTTATAGATTTTTAGAAGTTCCTATAAATTATGGCCTAAAGAAAAGTACAGGAAGACCAGGTGCGATTAGTGCTAGAAGTGCAAGTGCCTACACACACCGATACAGTATACAGTATAAACACAGTATAAAAACTCCTACACACACCCATACAGTATACAGTATAAACACAAAAATCTATGAAGACCATCATAACATAAACAGCAATTCCAGACTAATTCATTCTGGAATTGGGTGATGAGGACTTTTTGTGCCCGAAATACATTCTAATAAAAATTTGATTGTGGTTAATTAAAGGCTAATTTTTGTAAAAAGTTTAGTCTATTTTGCTCCAGTCAGTCCCTGATGTGATAAACCCTCCAGTTTATTATAGCCATATTTATTAGGCTAATTAATTTAATCGTAATAATAGGTTGTTAGAGGCTTGCGCAATACAAAACCATAGTGACAAAAGAAAACATTTAATACTAATTATAAATACAACTTAACTTAAAATGTGACTAAATATAAAATTACATTCATCTTTATATTAACTCAATTAATATGTTATGAGTAATGGGGTCTCACAAGAAGATACGTACAGGTACCTTTCCTACAAGCACAATTAAATCATTACGAACGGCTCTTGATAAAATATCACGATGAATAAATCCGCTTGTCGAATAATTATGAGCATCGAGTGATTTGTATGCCTTCATCTGACCCAGTGTGACAGCGTTAGTTGTTAAAACCAAATACAGTAGAGCGTCGTTAATCGGAACGTCGGTAATTGAAATGGCCGGAAATCGGAACGATTTTCAGTCGGACTGTATCGTGCTGAATCGAACGTTTTTGATACTAGATTTACTTCTAAAGTATAATTTTCATGTTTTTTATATTCTTCGATATATTTATTTTGCTTGTACAAAATGCAGAAATAATTTTTAACGATACGATAGCCTCGATTATTATTATAAAAATTTTCGTTAGGCTTAAAATCGACGAAAATTCAACACGAAGCGACACGCAACGGAGAAAAATTCAACACGAAGCGACACGCAACGGAGAAAAATTTGAACATCGGACAGGTTAATATATTTTTTCGTACAAAGTCGGAAATCGGAACAAATGACTAATTGGAACAACCCCAGTCCCCAATTGACTCCAATTTTCGACGCTCTACTGTAATTTACTGTGTCTGTATGTTCTAAAGTTGGCCACGTGGTTAAATCGTTGGATGAAAAATCCATTTGTTTCATTTCGTATGGATCCCATCCAATAAAATAAGTTTTCTCTTTACATTTTATCAAATCATTATCTTTCAAATCGGCTGCAAAGCCTGGTAAAATTCCTTTCTTTCACGTTGACATAATAAAGTGATCAAGCAAGGTAACGTGAAATCAGCAACCAATATGGCGGTCGATTGTTTTGTTGGGCGGAGCGATGACGTTATATCACGTGACTGCACCCCCTCTGTAGAAAACAATTTGCAAAGTTTAGAATGTCTGTTGAGTTAGCGGAGGAAGGGAGACACAAGGAAAAATTTACATTGGGCCGCAAGTAAAACCCCAATTTTCTATGCATTTTTGGTTATAAGTTTCGAACAATATTTTACCCCACTACGGACTCTATTTTTAATACCATCCTCATACGGTTGATTAGCGCGTAAAACTCAAATTGTGGGATGATTACAGGTAGTGTTGCCAATTTAGCGAAAAAGTCGCTAAATTTGGCGAGTTTTTGCTTTAGTTAGCGCCTTTTTTTGAAATTTAGCGATGGAGATTTTTCTAGAGTTTTTTAAAGTAAATTTAGCTACATTTTAGAGATTATTCACGAAATCAAAAAAATTCATAAAACTATTGAAATTTAATAAATTTCTACATTTATATTATTTTTAATGTGCAATAATTACGTGCATGAGTCGCGAATCTTATTTTTCATAAGTGGCAACACTAATCACTGCTCAAGTTTTTTTTTTATCATGACCAAATATGGTAAACATTTGTAAAGGGGACGAATCTTAATGGACATTATCGTCGAAATATATTCGAAATATTCGAAAAATTTCGAATAGAATGGCTACGTGACGATAGGTATAAAAACTGGTTGCAGGAAATAGAAGAAGAAAATACAAAGTGTCGCTGTAAATATTGTAACTGCATTTTGATAGCAAAAGCAAGTGATTTAGAAAAGCGTAGGAAAACTCAAAAACATATAAAAGCCGAGCCATTGTTTAGTATTCAGTGGAGTGCAAATATTCTTCCATTTATGAAAAGTTCAAATGTTCAAAGAACAGAGGGAAATACGGCACTTTTTGTAGCAGAAAGTTGTCCTATAAGTCATGTAGACAAACTAACTAAATTCTGTACAACAAATTTTTCAGATAGCAAAAGTTGTAATGATCTGACTCTTGGACGAACAAAATGCTCAGCCATAATTTCAAATGTTTTAGCACCACATTTTAAAGAAAATTTAATAGTTGATATAGGTGATAGCAACTATAGTTTACTAATTGACAAAAGTAATGACATTTCAATTTCCAAGCTTTTAGGTATTGTAATTAGATATTACTCTCAAATTAAAAAATGCATAAATACAACTTTTTTAGATTTAGTATCACTTAAACAGTGCAATGCCGATGCAATTTGTGAAGCAATTAAATTTTCCTTGAGAAATAATGCCTTGGATTTGCATAAACTCGTTGCGATTGGAACAGATAACGCTTCTGTAATGATGGGATTCAATAATGGTGTATATGCTAAACTCAAAGCCGAAGTACCTGCTTTGATTCTGGTACGTTGCCTCTGTCATTCATTACAATTAGCTACTTCCAATGCTACAAAAGAAGGCCTTTCAAGAAATATAGAATTTCTTATTAAAGAAACACTTAATTGGTTTTTTCATTCTGCGATTAAACAATCCAAATACAAGGAACTTTACTCTTTGATGAATGATGGAAATAAACCATTGAAATTAGTACAAAGTAGTGAGACTCATTGGATGCAGTGGCGTAACGTAGTGGGGGAGGCAGGGGCGGCACTTTTAGGGAGCGGCACTTTTAGGGGGCGGCACTTTTAGGGGGCGGCACTTTTAGGGGGCGGCACTTTTAGGGGGCGGCATTTTTTCACAATAAATAATAATAATATCTTGTAAAAATTTGAACCATTTCATTTCATATTTTTGTCGCACCTATGATTCGGACCGATTGAAATGAGCACGGAATTTTTCATTACTTATTCTGTGACGAAACTGGAGATTCCCCTATCTTTAAATGAATGTATAATAATGACATCTTGCTTATTGTAGCGACTGACAACACCGTCTGTACTGAATTGTAGGGATTCCCCATATCTTATTTAAGAGGGAGCAAAATTTCAAGGGGCGGCGAAATTTTCCCGGCTGACACCCAGTGGCTGTAGCGTGGGCGGCTGACACCCACGCTACGCCACTGGTTGGATGTCAATTCAGACCGCTATTGATAGAATTTTGAAACAATGGAATGATTTAAAGGCAAATTTTAATTTGGCCAGAACAAACGAAAGATGTTATACGGCAGAAATTTTGTTCTCAATGTTTGATGATCAAAGAAATTTCTTATTTCTTTTATTTCTTAAACCTGTACTTGATGAAGTTCAGACATTAAATAAAATATTTAAATCTGACTTGTGAGAATAATGATCCTACGAAGTTGCTACAGGACTTGCTAAATTTAATAGAATCTTGTTGTTCTAAGATTGTTGTTCCAGAAACAAAAATAACAAATGATGTAATGATTGAAAACCATTTAGCACTCAATCCATATTTGGGTTATCAGTTTGAAACTGAAATAAACAATTCTGCACCGTTAGATAAAGAAAAGAAAAATATTCGTAGTCGCTGCATTGCCTTCCTTTCGTCTCTAATAAAACAACTTCGGCAAAGGTTACCTGACAATATATCAATGTTGAAAACAATGACGTCACTAAGTATTGA
This sequence comes from Centruroides vittatus, assembly GCF_030686945.1. Classification (NCBI taxonomy): domain Eukaryota; kingdom Metazoa; phylum Arthropoda; class Arachnida; order Scorpiones; family Buthidae; genus Centruroides; species Centruroides vittatus. Next base: position 64,876 of record NW_027122505.1, on the reverse strand, counting down.
CCATTGTCTCAACCCAATTAAAAGTGATATAATAAACCTTGCGAAAATGTTTTTCACCGATGATGCCGTATTAACTCGCATTGACTTTCAATGGAGGAAAATCCATACAATCCAGTGGAAAGAAACTTCCAGCACGATATACCTGTGGATGGAGGTAGCTCAATACCGAGATGCTGCCAGAGAAAATCCCTTTCAAGACTTAGTCAATTTTGTTTTAAAAATTCTTTTATTACCTCACTCAAACGCAGAAGTATAGCGTTTATTTAGCCAGATGAATATTGTCAAGACTAAACTGTGGAATAGGTTGAATATTATTTCACTCAGTAGCATATTAACGATTAGATATGGTTTGAAAAGATTAGGGAAATGCAGCTATGATTAAGAATTGCCAGCAAATGTCATTCGAAAAATAGGCATTTTAAAATCATATCAACATTTACAGTTTGAAGCAGGACCATCTTTTGAACACAATGAAGAAATTGAAGAAGTAATGGAATTTAGCGACGAATGGACTTTTTGAATAAAGTTAAAAATAGATTACTTAAACAAACAATAAAAACCTACCTTTAGCTATTTTTGTAGAGAATTTTGAAAATTTTTTTAGCTATTTTTAGACAGTTTTTTGTTTGCTTTTAGCTACTTTTATTTTTTTCAGTTGGCAACCCTAATTACATGGCCACTGTGTATCTCGGTCTCGGTGTATTTTACCTAATTATTCCCTTTTCGTAGCCTTGAAAATAAGTCTAGAGTAGCCCTGCTCTTATACTATTGGGATCGATCAGATTCCAACTCTCTTTGGACTATATTTTTTGGAAACTATCGCGATTAGTGACCTCGCCTGCTCCGTATTTTTTCGTAAGGTATTCCTAAGTACGTGACACATGTTAGACAGTTTCAAAGTCTTTCCGCTTATTTTTATTTAGATTTATTTTCGCTTGGGATAAAATTTACCTCATAGTACCTTTAATGTGATAAAGGTACTTTTTCCATATTTTAAGGTTGTTTGACGTGTGTGGTATAACAATATGGCGAAACGACGGGGACTTTCTCTCGAAGATGTTTTGCAGCGTTTAGGTGAGCTAAGTGACGTCGACAATGAAATTGTGCCCAATTTTTGAGAACATAAGAAAGACAAACAACCAAAGTTCTTGAAAGAATTAGCCCTTGCTTTGATTATTCGACATGAACGTCAACGATTGGAAGTGCAGCAGACGCCGAAAGATGTCAAACAGGTCATTCGCAGCTGCGGCACAACAGCCGCAAGGACGGCACAGCTTCATCCAGGTCAATGCAAGAAATGCAATAACTGTCCCAGGTCAAGTGACTAGAAAACCAAATTAGTTTATAAAGAGTGCAATATTATTTTGATTTTATAATACATTGTCATACCATATTTTTTATGGAAGAAAATATTGTAATAAAGAGTTGTTATTCTGATCATATAGCATGTTTTTCGCTTGGAGTTAAACTGAAGGCATGGTACCAAAAATATGATTTCTTTCATGGTACCAGAACAAAGTAGACAAGTAACAAATTCCTCGAAAATCGATAAAGACATCATAAAACAACAGTGACAGAAAGAAAACAACAGTGAAAGAAAACAAAGTGAAAGAAAACAACAGTGCAATAGAAACTTTCCTTTATGTAAAATATGCTAATTTTGTGAATATTTAATGTGACATTTTTATAATATTAATTACTTTTTTTTCCTTTCTTTAGGAACAAGTAAGATGACAGAAAGAAAGGTTCCATTCTATAAGGAAGTGAGTGGGATGAAAATTGCAGGAAATTTCTCTGAAGAAGCTTGCTTATCTGCCATTAATTATAAACCCAAACCGAACGATCTATCAATATTTATAGTTACTTACCCAAAATGTGGAACTACGTGGATGCAACACATTGTGATGTTAATTCTAAGAAAAGGAAAACCATTCCAAAATGCTATTGATTTCTTTATAAATACACCGTTTCTTGAAATGGCGGGAGCCGACGTTGTAGATCTCATGACGTCAAAAGGTGCCTTGAAGTTGCATTTACCTTTTCACTTAACGCCATTTTATCCTCACGCTAAATATATTTACGTTGCAAGAAATCCCAAAGATTGTTGCGTATCCCTTTATAATCATACAAAAGCTTTTGCGATGTATTTTTTTCAGGATGGCACATTCGATGATTTCTTCGAACTGTTTCTGAAAGGCGAAGTGGAATTCGGCGATTATTTCGATCACTTAATTCCTTGGTACGAACACAGAAACGACGAAAATGTTTACTTCACAACGTACGAAAAAGTGAAACGAAATACGAAAGAAGAAGTTCTGAATATCGCAAAATTCCTTGGCGAAGAATACGAAAGAGATTTAAAAGAAAATCCAAAAATTTTAGACGATGTTCTATATTACAGTAGTTTCGAGTACATGAAGAAACACGTTAATGATTATTTTGCAGAAATGAATGGTTATATAAGAGAAAATCCTGATAAAGTGTCTTCTGGGTGGAAACATATTGCCGAATTCTCAAAAAGTATCCCAAATATGCCAGCTAGCAAAGCGGGGAATGACAAATTCGTCAGAAAAGGTATTATAGGGGATTGGCGTAACTATTTCAGCAAGGAACAGGAAGAGATATTAGAAGAAAGAATTAAAGAAAAAACTAAAGGAAGTGATGTAATGAGATTGTGGGATTAATCGTAGCAACCGAATACAAATAAATAAATAAATAAGAATGTGTAATGATTACAAGAAGTAAATAAATAAAAGTTATTAAAAAATTATTGTTCAAATTTTCAAAATGTTATTTTTATTGTTTTATTCTAGGTTACATTGAAAAATGTGCTCTATACTTGTTTTCAACATATTCTAATTACTATAATTTGTTATTGGTTGCCTTCGGGTTATCTGTGTTTACAGGGCCGGATTATCGAGTAGGCAAAGTAGACAAATGTCTAGGGCCCGTAATTCGGAGGGGCCCGGCTTCAGTGCAGAAGACTCCTCTGTTTGAAAAGGAGTTAAAAATGATTTAAGAAATAGGACAGAAAAGGCTGTATTTAACAATTCCTACTAAGCTTCGCTCGACTCGCCATTACCTAAAAAAAAAAAAAAAAAAAAAGGTCAACATCCACCCGTGTGTCAGAAGTAATGTACAGTACGCCACGGGATCTCTCGCGCCATCTAGAAATATTTTCAGGGCCGCGTCTCTTGGTAGTACTGATGTATGGATGGTTATGATTTATTTTCTAAATCTACACTTATACGTCGCGACATCGCATATTCGATATAGCGTTCAAGTTGCTCGAGTGCGAAGATATTACAATTCAATAGTGTTTTATAAAAGAGTTAAAAAAGGGTGACACTACGGTGTGACTTGGGGTGACATCACGATATTTGCACCGGGTGTCACCCATGCTAGCTACGCTAATGTGACATTATATAAGATTTGTTTAGAAGCAACTTACTTAAATGGGGCCCCAATTTAAATTTTGTCTAGGGCCCGCTAGAGGCTTAATCCGGCGCTGTGTGTTTATAGCCACTGTGTACGAAGTTGCGGTTTATGCAATGATGCTGGTAGGCTAATCTTTCGATTTTAAGTTGCAGTTATGAAGTTTTCACAAAAATTTTTCTTTACACAAACTAACTAAAGATATGTTGAGAAAACACGAAAAGCCCTTCGTGTGGTAGATACGTATTCATTCTTCGTTCTAAAGTTTCCAAAATCATCAAATTGCCATTTCTGCGATTTGACCTTTGATAATTTTCAAACTTAATGGGGTAAAGCGGGTCACAATTTCATTTAAAACATGGGCAAAACTTACTAAAGTTAATTTTGAATATATTGTTTGAGTAAAAATAGCATTGATTTGTGGGCACAGAGTGCCTATGTGTCTTCCGGGTCTCCGAAAATCCTGTTTGTCTCTCTGGGGGATCTCTCAAAGGTTGTTTATTACGTGAATATTTTTTGTTTTTTCTCTCTCATTTTACATTCTCGCTTTAATTGATAATATTAGATCCTTTGTGTGTCTTGAAATCTGGTAAATTTCCGAATCAGTTATTAACTATTGTGTTACTGGCCAAAAAGTCGATTATGAGTGCTAGTTTCAGTCAATATCAATGTTAAAAGTTTATTACTATTAATATTATCCGGAAGTTATTTATACCTGTAGGAAATGTCTGCTTTTACAATGTTGTAGGTTCACCTTGGCTGAGGAGTGAGATATAAAATTACTTTTTTTAGTATTTTATTAAATCAGATATTGAAGAATTCGTCAACGACAATCCTTTTTTTTTAACTCTTTTCGCCCTGTGGGCACTAAGAGGGCCTCTTTTAGAAGGCCCATTACGGGTTCGGCCAGGCCCACAATGGCGCGACCGGGTGGTGAGGGACGGGGCCCGACATATCCGAACGGACCACCCCCCGAAAAATTCCTGGGGATTTGGCTCAAGGTAATACTTGATCAGATTAGCGATAGCAAAGTACACTTTCCTGACTTGGATTTAAGACTCTAAAGAGGAGGGATACATACAAAATTTTACCTAAAACCATCATTCCTATCCCTACATATTCCTAGCTGTTCAAACGATCTATTGCAATACAAGGTGATTAGCTTTTAATATTTTCGTCTACTGTGAGAATCAGAACTTTAACATAAATCGGTCATCTATGTCGTCATACTTGTTCGATAATTGTTGTCATTTATGTGACTATTTGAGAAAATCTCCACTTACACTTTCTCGACGGCGAAAACGACTCATTCCCGTGACCTGCAGACATCTTGGCGGGGCCACATCGTGCTAACAGCTTAATTGACGGCCGAAGAGTCAGTCGCCGCCTAATTCTTCCCGAGGTCGAAGAAGTCGCCACCCGGTCCGTAAAGATAGTCGTCGCCCGTTCCTCTAGGACTAAATTCAAAAATTTCCTGTTTGTGCCAAATTGTACTCAAACGAATTTCACTCACGACCAACGGAGCCGGTGAAAACAAACTTACCCGACGATCGTGACCCAGCCTTTCCCGATCCAGAACTTTCTGAAAATCTTCCAGAAGGATAACGGACTCCTTAGTCTCAACGAGATCTATTAACACATTGTGAACATCCTCAACTCCGGGTATTTATCGCCTGGCAAACCAATGTAAACTCTCTCTCTCGAGTACCGCGGAAGTATCTAGATATATTTTAGCTCGATTTATTATAACTCGTTTAACGATATAAAATGTATTTCCTTTACAAATAAACGGTTATTTGTTCTGTTAACCTAGTCTCTGCGTGAGACTTCCAACTCGCTGTCTCGCGGTCTCCATCCCGCTCGTTCCTAATCCAACCCGATTTGCCGTCGTGGCTTCCGTGTCAATCGGGACACTGTGGTGTCATTCCTGACAGGGCATCGAAGAGGAGCCGACCCTTCGGTCACACTTCAAATCATATACACATTGCATCACCCTAAGAGATACAGGTTAAGAACATTTCCATTATACACAGAACTTACACCACACTATTTTAAATGTTCTACGTTATGTACTAATATAAATGTACTAATATAATGTAATATAAATGTACTAATATAAATAACTACACTATTTTAAATATTCTTATTTTAACAATGGCTGCTGGAACAGCCGAAGATATTTAAAAAATAATTTTATTGGTAACGTATTTTCTAGTGTTTTCTTTTTATAAACTTAGTACGCACTACTTACACATATGATATATTTTTGCAACTTTTTCAAACGAATTAATCGGATTTACATTGATTCCTATGGAAAAATTTGTCTCGGTTTTCGTCGGTTTCGGATTTCGTCGATTGTTTTCGGACGAATTATCGACGAAAACCGAGGTATCACTGTAATAGCAAAGGTAATACAACTAATTAATTTATAATAATATATTATAATAATGTAAGGACGGATAATCAGTGGCTAAGAGGCTACAGTCTTACCAATTTTCTTATATAGGCTCTACATATCAGTCTGTAGTTATTTATAAGTAATTTAATTATTAGTGTTAGTAAAGTAGTGAGTAAGTAATTAGTAGTAGTCTAGTAGTTAGTTATTATTATTACAATCATTATTCGCATACATTCCTATCATCATATATCTAAGATACTGATACTCATTAATTTAATTAACTATTTAAGTAACTAGGTAGTTTCTCACCAATTTTTACAATAAAATTGCCTTGCCTAGCCCACTAACCACTTATAGAATAAGTTAAAAACTCTTACTTAATAGAATTAGAGTAGAAGTTCTAAAATATTAGTCTTGTCTTGAATAAAGTATTTTAAAGGATTAAATAAAATTAAATCAATCACTTCTGTTATTTTTTTGACTTTTCTGGAAGTAGGATCTCAAGAAACAAATGGTATTGATGGTGTTGTTTCCCAACCTACTTCTTAATGAATTGCATATATATCCCGCTGCGGAGAAGGCCTTTTCTGCCTCTACGCTAGTTGGTTTCGGGGTCATCAAATAATCATAAACCGTTCCGTCACGTGATTCATTGACGTCACAACCGACCGTAAATTAGAACTATGCACCAGGACTAGGAGAGGAGTTACTTATTTTATTTAGCGCAAAGACACTTTATTTAGCGAGAGCGGAATGTCAACTGGCAATTAGATCAGCAGAGGTAAAAGGGCGGGCGGTGCGGTATAGAGAGGGGGTGTAGCACGTTCCACACTGAACGACAACGTCACTCTTGCCGCCGAGCAATAGCGCACGTAGCAAAGCGGCAACGCCGACAACGTAGACTTTTGCGCCATTATTTAGAAAGTTAATTGAGTATTTGGGGATCCGCAGCCCTGGATCCAGCACCTGGTGCTGGATCCAGCAGGCCGAAGAATGCGCAGGATCCAGCTGAATTGGTGGATGAGGGATCCAACAATTGCAATCTCTACTCCTAATGTCAGGGCCTGACACCAGGTGATCACTTTTATTCTACGCGGGTCATCACGCGTATTAACCGCGAAAAGTCGAGTGTGTCTCCTCTCAGAAGAGAATTGGCCTTCTAACCAATTCTCTTCTGAGAGGCGAACTCGTCGCAAACTATAGGCAAAACTCCTAACTAAAACCTATGGAGAACTCCTTGTTTACTTCCTCTTGCGATGAAACTTTCGGCGAACTCCCCGAATTTGGCGCAAATTGCGTTAATATTCTTTGTCAATGTCTAATCAAACAGATAGATTTCTCCCGCGTGAAAAAGATATACGGGGGCAATCTTGAGGGGTAAAATCGTCAGTTGAGTCTGTGATGAGAGGGATGATAAGACTCCACAAACGGGAAGTTGATTTCCGTTGAACCGAAATTTCTTTCCCCTTCATTGTCGAAATCGTTGAGGGTTTTTTGACCCCTTCTTCAGGTTGACTTTACCTTCCATTTGGTATCAACACCTTTTAAACATAACGCTTTTATTTCTATATCTCTCTCGTTACCAATTATAGAGAATTTACACATATAATATGAAAAGTGAAAGTTTGTTACATCTTCCCCTTCAAAGGAAGTTCAGGGTGACGTATCCTCTGATAAAATTTCGTTGAAATCTAACAGAATATTATTTTCATCTTAAACAAATTTTACAATTACCGTAATTCTATAAAATATCGACCCTAAACTGCGGATTTTCACAATACCATTCTACTTATTACTGCCAACTGCATTGTATTTGATATATCCGTTGGCTCGTCTAATTGTAATGAGAAATACTCACATTCTTCCAAATCATTTGCCAACTGACTTTGTAAATCTGTTGAAATCGCCTAGATTCTTCTTGTACTGTTTGATAACAGCAAATCTTGTATTGCTGAAATAATTTCTCGCTTATTAAAATCAAAAAATTCGATTATTTTGCGTTATATTCGATTTTCCAGCGATCTTAGCTTTGATTCGCTATTTTGTAGGTCGATTGACTTTGTTTAAGCCAATAAACGTTTTGTTACCACCCCTGGGCCATAAATATTTTGGTAAATACATCCCCTACTATTCTACAGTAAATCTTCGCAGTTAACTACACAGTTGGCTGAAAACAATCAAAGGGAAACTCCTTCTACAGTTTTATTGAGTCTCTTCTGTCTTTGTTGACGTTACTTTAACTAATCACAGACTTATGAAACGAAAAGCCCCGCCTCCAACCTTCGAAGTAAAATGTAAACAATCACTGTAAATTCGCTTTTTAAATCGATTTTTAATTCTAATTAACTAATTTAATGCACTTAGACATTAAATTAGCTAATTCGACAATATTTAGGCGAGTAAATATGTTTTTAAAACTATCTTCACGATAACAATCGACTACTCTCCCAGCTAAGTAATTAGAGACAAAGTGTGAATAATGGCAATAACTTCTCCCCCGCTCTAGGTAGAAAGCTGCGGTTTGTTTCGTTTAATAGAGGACAGATGTTTCTATCTAACAGATGTACAAAGTTCAGCGATTCTCTGTAAATTAATTTTTTTTTTTTTTTTTGTTCGTAACCTTCAAATTTGTTCGTAAACTTCATATTATTTTAAATATGTATAAAACTAAAAATTATACAATCGTAAACTGTAATATGTTCTTAATCAAACGCAAAAAACAGATTAAACATAACGCGATTTTAAAGCGAAATATCGCGATTTAAAAATCATCCAAAAACTGCAAAAAATGCGCCGCATGACGAATTCCACTTAATTATTTGCTGTAGATCGCCCGCATGGAAAGGGTTAACCTCAAAAGAACTGTGATTGGTTTCGTAATGACATTCGACGTTGTGTTTTTTTTCCATTGGCATAAAACTGTTGCATATTAAACAAATACAATTCTCTTTAGATTCGATAACAAACTAGTCTTCTGCTCAATCTTTGTTAAAATGATAGGTTCGTTGATTTTTTACTTGGATTACTTACTTTTGGGTAAAATGTTTATATACAGGAAAAAAATAACACATACACACACACAACACAACGATAGTATGTGATGACAACAGTACGAGTTTACAACGACAGCAAGCGATAACAACTAATACAATACACAGAGATGCCGTTGAAGACATGATTATAATAGGCGTGATGGATTAGACAGCGGTCACTGTATCTCAAGTGTAGCCAATTTACCAAATTTCTCACTACATCTAACAAGATTTTAAAAACTAAAGTAACTTTTTATTTTCTTTATTTTTAAGATTTAATTTTTTTTTCATTATTTCAACACTTTGCCACGAGCCTTTTTTTACTTGCGGCACACCCGTGACTCGACGTGGGTGTGCCGCAAGTAGAAAAGGTTGCGGAACACTGGTGTACAGTACAGTGGAACCTCGCTTAACGAGCACAATTCGTTCCAGAACCTAACTCGTAATGCGAAACACTCGTTAAGCGAAACATTTTCCCATAGAAATTAACGTAAAATACGATAATGCGTTCCATGCCGAAAAAATACTCAAATACCGTATTTACTCGCGTGTAAGACGAGGTTTCTATTCATTTTTCACTGCTTCAAAAACCTAGGTACGCGCGAGCGTAGGATCCTTTGCGTTTCTGCAATAATTTTTGTGAACCGTGTATACAGGCAATCCTCACTTTACGACCTATCTGCTTAACGACCACTCGCACTTACGACCAATCGAGTTTCGGCCTGCAATTCGGGGAATCCCCTTTCTCAGCTTGAGTGTCGGTCAGTGGAGAATGGTGACACGCGCAATAAGCGTACTATAATAGTCTTTTTATGAATAAATTTGAAGTTTGTTGCATAATTTGTATAATTTTACAACGATCCTATATTCCCGGCGCAAGCTCCTCGTGTATCGACCAATACGCTTAACGACGTAGTCGTCGGAACGGAACTCGGTCGTAAAGTGAGGAGTACCTGTAGTTCATAGCAGAGTGCTATCGAGGTCAAGATGAATGTCGCTTTTAAAGAGATGATCCGAAAATAGCTGGTCACTTAGCAATGATTATAAATGTAGTTATTTCATATTTGTTAAATTGGTATTTTAATGAATATTTGTACATTCTGAATCACTAAAAATAAACTTGTCACGGGCATTATAATCTTTTGGTTTTGCTACACAGGTATCAGTTGCATGGAAAAGCAATTTTCATAAGCTGATAGCAATCATTCAGGAAATACTGCGTTTTAAATTCACTCGATGGATCAGAGGAAGATGCTTTGTGGAGTAAGAGTGAAAAAGAGGAGAATTGTAACGAAGCTTCGGAGGGCGAGTCCGAGTAGACGAAAAGGTGATAGCATCGAGAAAACATAGTTGTTTGCCTTAATACATGTATTTGATGATACTTTCTGATTAAACGAAATAAAATTAGAAATGTATTAATAAATCTATTTTTCTTCATTTTGATCTTTAAAGTCACATCTCGTCTTACACGCGAGATCGTCTTATACGCGAGTAAATACAGTATTTTACGTATAACGTTTATTGAAAGAAAATTATACAATATACATTGTTAAGGAGCGTGAATCATCATTATCTTTTCTTGTAGCACGGAATGAACCAACCTGAAATGCGAATTCAATTTGAAGAAAACAAAAACATCACAAATAATAGCATGATGGAGCATGCGCACAATCTGGGACTTCCCCTACTCTCGTAACTCGTGACTTTGCTCGTTAAGTGAGTCGTTTAAAAAAATTATTTGCTTGTTATGCGAAACACTTGTTAAGCGAGGTTTTACTGTATAAGGAATCTCCTGGGTTCTTACAGGGTAGTGAATATAATTGTAAAATCGATAGAAATACAGTAGGGTATCGATTATCCGACCCCCGATTAACCGACTTATCGGTTAAACGACCGCGTTTTAGTCGGCAAATTCAATTGTCCGCTAGTGATGTGGCGCTACAATATTTGGCTATGTCTTGGTTACTTTAATATTATTTTTGCTAAATTTTTGCGTGTTTTAGCTGGCAGCACTGGCTCGACCATGAAAGGGAGGCTAGTATTTAAACCAGGCCTAATACACTATACTAATAATGTATTTTTTCATACTTTTCGGTTATCCGACCAACCCCAGTCCCCAATTAAGTCGGATAACCGATGCTCTATCTACTGTAATTAAAAAATATACGGGTGTACTATAGATTACTCCCTATGAAATTTCAGGACTGATTATATATTTGAACTCAGGGGACCGAGACGAGTTCAACGGTACCCTATTTTTGGACCGGAGACGAAAAATAAAAAAGTTATCACACTTTTTAAGTTACCATTCTTTTTTAATGCTCTCATGCAGACAGCACCGTAGTTGGTAGTATTGCCATCTTGCGGTAAAGTCTGCAAACCGTGACGTCGGACTACGGTCATCTCTCGGAGCGTTAAACACGCGATACGAGAGCGGAAAGAGCGACGCGACTTTCGATCATCGCGCGATCGCCATTTCGGTTAATGTTACTTATGGCAGCGAACATGGCGGCCCGACTGACCTCTCGTATGGGCGCCACCACACGCCGCCATGTGCTAAACTAGTGATCGATTCACGGTAGTTCTTGAACAAAGTAAAAAAAGGGGGGGAAACGTCTACTAAAGGCAATTTTAACGGCAAGCGACGGGACTCCCGATCGCGATAGCGAGGCCGACTTAGCGGAGAGCGACGCGACTCCCTATCATCGCGCGATCGCCGGAAAAAAGTATGATAACTTTTTTATTTTTCGTCTCCGGTCCAAAAGTAGAGTATCGTTGAACCCGTCTCGGTCCCCTGAGTTCAGATATATACCCAAACACACGAAATTCCATAGGGAGTAATCTATAGTACACCCAAATATACTTTGAGTTACACACGCGGTAATATTGTAACATCTACCAGAAAAGTGTGCAATAGAATTTTATTATAAAACTTCTATTCTAATCCTAATCCTTCTCCCGCTGACCGGAGATGCTCGAATTCCCATTAGCCGTTCTACGCGCTTCCGCTTCACTGGCATAGGCCATCGCGTAGGCCAAATATCCCACGTCGAGAAGTTTCTGCATATCGACAGTCTTTAGACAGAATTTGTATTTCACTTCCGGTAATTATAATAAATCACAGTGAATGGAGTATATCCGAAAGGAATTACACGAAAAATTCAAAAACTCCTCCAAAAACTATATACGAGTCGAATCCAACGTAAGATAGAGTTTTCCTCTCGAAAATAAACAAAGTTTAAACGAAAGTCTAAAGATTTTATTACAATTTAACTACTTAGACGGAACGGCGACAGAGACCACGTGACACGGTGCGAGGTAAACAGAAACCACGTGGCCGCGGCTAATTTACATATCCAAGCGGCGATAAAAAAAAAAACCTAATTTTATCGAACAAGATAAGAATATTATTTATCAAAATAACTCTTTATATTATTTATGTAATTAAATAATAAAAAAAGCAAAAATAAACGTAAGTTTATTATCGGAGTTTGACGTCTTCTGCGGTACTACACGGCTGCGCGCGGGAAAAATGTCGGCGGTCGAGGAGCCTGGACGACGATTTTCTGTTCGGAGAAGAAACGAAGATTATTTCACCTCGAACCGAAGGTAAGCGTTAGTTTAATTAAGTTTGGTTATTTTGGATGTAGACGAAACAGAGAAAAAACGACATTAGCTGCCATACTCTGTGTCCTAAATACAAGCGCTGTCCAAACTTATCATAGCCCGCGGGCCATATTTTCTTCACCAAACATTTCGGGGGCCAAGAAGGTTGATAAATGAAAAGTCAGTTTATGTTAATTAAAAAAATATTTTATATATAACTAAAAGAAAACTTTAAAATATTCTTAATATATTGATGAGAACATTGTGGCCGTAATTTTCACATAGTAAAATAATTTTAATATTAATAATAATAATTTAGTAACATAAATTAATTCATAGTAAAATGTACTCGCGGGCCGTAAAAATAATTTGGAGGGCCGTATACGGCCCGCGGGCCGCCAGTTGGACAGCCCTATCCTAATAGAATTACATTTTTTAGCCAGACGATTTATCGTAGCGGTTTCGTAAATGATATAATGACGTAAACAGCAGCTCTCTTCTAAGCACGATAATTCTTTGGTAAATAATTTTGGTAAATTACCAAATTACCAAAATTCCCTAATAAATTACCAATAATTTTGGTAATTTATTAGGGAATAGAATAGGTTAGAACGTGAGTCCTCAGGCCGGTACAATTCTAGGTCCGAATGAGGAGGTTGGGACTTTAACAGAGCTGTAGAGCATACTGATAGGAACAAAAAAAGTCTAATAAACCATGGGTGTACGGGCGACCCTTCGCGAGATATAGGTCCCCCAAAATGACTATCGACGTCGGAACTGACGCCGCTTTCTCCGCTAAGCCTATCGCGCGTTTAACAGGCAGTAAGCCCTATTGGGTGTACTATAGATTACTCCTTATAGAATTTCAGGACTTTGATTATATATTTGAACTCGGGACCGAGACGAGTTCAACGGTACCCTATTTTTGGACCGGAGACGAAAAATCAATGTTACTTATGGCAGCGAACATGGCGGCCCGACTGACCTCTCGTACGGGCGCCACCACACGCCGCCATGTGCTAAACTAGTGATCGATTCACGGTAGTTCTTGAACAAAGTAAAAAAAAAGGGGGGAAACGTCTTCTAAAGGCAATTTTAACGGCAAGCGACGCGACTCCTGATCGCGATAGCGAGGCCGGAACTGACGTAGGCGCATCTTTCGAGGGCTATATCTTGCGAAGGGTCGCCCGTACACCCATAGTTTATTAGACTTCCAATGATTCTTTACCAAGTGATACCCACTTTCGGGAAGAGTCCATAATTTCTGGTTTTTCTAAGCATGGTCACTAAGCTTTGGCCGGAATTGGCATTTTTAGAGTTTCCTTTAAAGGCCGCCATACACGTTCAGGGCCCTTGGTCTCGAGTTTTTCGTGTTACAACTCCCAACGTGTTGAACGTGTCACTTGGTACCATCTCACACTCTGACGTCAAATCGGTAGTCTTGAGTTATAACTCATGTGCTTTACTATCTCACCATGTAAGTTGCTACTCACATTGAGTCATGCATGTGAGATCGCTACACGAAAGTGAAAATGGCTTACAGATACGCAATTCTTATAGCTATCGAAGAGTTAGAAAGAGCCGAAAGACGTTGTTTTGAGAAGACGACGCATTTTTCGACCACGAATAGATGCCTTTGATCTTCACAAAGAACATTTCAGAAGCCTAAATAGGCTTTCCAAGGAAGTGGCATCAAATTTAATAAATACACTTCGACCAACACTGAAAGAACAGACTAGAAGATAGGCATTAAGTGTTCAAACTAGAGTAAGTTTAAATTATTATAATACAATACAGATATAGGAATGTGCTAAATAATTATTAAGTTTAAATGATATTACAATATACACATATAGAATATCTTCGGGGATACTATAAATTACCACCTATGGAATTTCGGGTCTTTGAGTACATATCTTTACTCAGGAGACCGAGATGAGTTCAACGATACCCTACTTTTGGACCAGAGACGAAAAATAATAATGTTATCATACTTTTTTCCAGCGATCACACACTGATAGGGAGTTGCGTCGCTCTCTTTGCTAAGTCGGCCTCACTATCGCAATCAAGAGTCGCGTCGCTTGCCGTTAAAATTGCCTTTAGTAGACGTTTTCCCCCTTTTTTTTACTTTGTTCAAGAACTACCGTGAATCAATAACTAGTGACATTTAGCACATGGCGGCCTGCCGGCGGCTCCCCTTCAAGAGGTCAGTCGGGAGCATGAACAGTGGGAACGGCTGCCATGTTCGCTGCCATAAGTAACATTAACCGAAATGGCGATCGCACAATGATCGGAAGTCGCGTCGCTCTCTCCGCTCTCGTATCGCGTGTTTAACCCTACTGGAGATGACCGTAGTCCGACGTCATGGTTTGCAGACTTTACTGCAAGATGGCAGTACTAGCAACTATGGTGCCTTCTTCATGAGAGCATTAAAAAAGTATGGTAACTTAAAAAGTATGATAACTTTTTTATTTTTCATCTCCGGTCCAAAAATAGGGTACCGTTGAACTTGTCTTGGTCCCCTGAGTTCAAATATATAATCAGTCCTGAAATTCCATAGGTGGTAATCTATAGTACACCCATATCTTCCTCTAGTAATAATTGCATGAGTAAAAACTGCATACATTGTGTGTCACTATAAATTGTAAACATTGTTAATTTTAGTAAGTGAATTAAATCTTTTAGAATTAAAATCTTAATGTAATGATTAAATTTATAGAGTATTGTGTAGTAGTATTTTTCATTCTGAATGAATTATTGCTAGCATTTATAAGTAAGTTTGATTCTGTTTTATTTAACATGTATTTTATTACTGTTCATTAGGTTTTGGCAGCTGTAAGATTTTTTGCCTGTGGTTCCTACCAGTTAGGAATAGGCCAAGATTTTACTTTAAGTATTAGCCAGAAGTCAGTAAGTCGAGCTATTAGAAGTGTTTCAGTAGCTATAAAAGATAATTTATTAAAGGATTGGGTTATAATGCCATTCAATATACAAGATCATGCACAATTGAAACAGCAGTAAGTGAATTAACAATATTGTGGCATTCTTAATAATAATAATAATAATAAATTGTACATTCTTAATTATAGATTTTATGAAAAATACTCTTTCCCTGGTGTAATAGGGGCAATTGATTGTTGTCATGTAGCAATCGTATCACTACCTGTAGAGGATATCAATTATCCAGAGCATATATATGTTAATACAAAAGTATATCACTCTCTTAATGTTCAATTGGTAAATATTGCATTACTTATCTATCAAAATATATCTAGCAATTAAAAAGTTACTTTTGATATTTATTGTATTTTTATATTGAATTAATAATTCATTGCTGAAAATGAATTATGCTATGAGCATATGCAATAAGGAGTCAACCAACATTTTTTATTTTGATTCAGACTATCACAAAATATCATCTTACAAGAAAATGTTGGTTGATTTTCTTATTGCATATGTGGATCCAATATTGGTATGCATTTAATTTTATGATACACTAACAACATTTATATAGAATTAATACATAATTTCATTCAATATACTTTTTTTCAGATATGTGATGCAAACATGTACTGTACATAATGAATGTAAATGCTCGTTTTCCTGGTAGTGTCCATGATGCATTTATATGAAAAAATTCTAATGTTAGAAAAGCCTTTCGGAGATGGCATAACTACAACAGAAATGCACATACTTGGCTTTTAGGTAATGATAAATTTAATATATTATTATAGTTGTTAACAGTAAGCCTCTGTTTAAATTTCCAGATACTTTATAAATAGTTTATAGGCAGTATTTACAAATCATAATTAGCTTACATGGGTGCGTTCTTTAATAGCTGTCACTCTGCGTCTCTGCTACTGCAGGAGTGCTCTGCTATTTGTAGGCATTTAGGAACGACGGTGAAAGAAAGAAAGATGGCGGCACCCACACTAGCGATAGTACCGTGATGGAAGAATCTATAATTCTAAAATATGAGCTTTAAAAGGCTAAAGAAGGGTCCCAATTATAAAATTTAACCATAAATGGATTATTTGTTGAAAGAGCATTCAAAATAGCCTCGAAAAAAATTCGTAAAGACACTTACATCACCGCATGCGCTAACTCGCGCTTTCACAATTTCTAAATTCTCATTCATAAAACCACATAATGGACCCAGAAACGAAACTATCTTGAGCCATGGAGGACGCCATGTTGCTTTCCACCGTAAACTACTGCTACAAGCGGTCGTTTTTCTGTTCAACGGCATGCACTCCCACCGGAATTTAGGAACGTGTTTCGCAGAAATTTTTAAACTGATGTCGCTCGCGCAGAGTTACGCGGAGGAATAAAAGAACGCACCCCATGTTCATTTTTTACGATACGGTACGGTTATTTTATGCTGCGGAACGAATTAGATGTTTTAACGTGTATTTCTATGGAAAAATGCGTTTCGTATAACGGACGTTTTGCTTAATGGACGTGCACCTGGAACGGATTAAGTATGTTATATGGGGCGCCACTGTATATATATGTCTGTCAACAGTCTGCCTTTTTCAAGAATATTCAGATATAAAGAACAGAAAAATCAGTACTTGAAAAACAAAATTAATTTGAAAATAAATAAATTATTATTGTAAACATATACGATACATAAAAATAATATATTTTCTCAAATATTATACATTATTTTGGGATAATATATCAGCAATAGTAGTTAATGCTGTTGCAATTTTTTTAAGTGAGTCTCTGTTTTCTTCAGATACGGAAAGTTCTTTCTCCCTCAACTCCAGTTCTTGTTTCTTTAATTTTTTCCTGTTCTAGATGAATAAATGAACCTGTTCTTTGCTTTAGTTAATTCTTGTTTGGCAGAAATGTGTTTTCTTTTTCTTCCTTTTACTGCAAAACATAAATTCACTTGGAAGACTTACTATAGCTGTAAAATAACTATAAAAATTAATTCTTTTACACTAAAGCTTATAACTTTGTATATTAAATTAATATGACTTAATACTATGCAGTTCATTTATAACAGGTTCTATAAATTCAGTTCTTGTAATTAATGCTACAGGTGCTTTAATGAAGTACAGTCAAACCTGTTTTTATGCGGGGGATAGGGACTGCATTAAAAAAAACACATAAAAAAAATCGCACAAAACTTCACGAATGGCTGTAAAAAATAGTTTTCGCAACACTATTAAAAAATATTTTTTTTATGCGGTCCCTGTTGACCGCATAAAAAAAGTCTCACATAGAAAATAACTCAAAACCGAACGAAATAGAATTTATTGACAACAGATATCAGCACTTGACTGCATCGTCTGGTCTATTGTCTGTTTTACATATTTTTGTCCAGGTGGTGTTTTGTTGACTTAAAAAGTAAATTATTTCATTTTTCGCATATTCATGCAATAATATTACTATAATAAGTGCATTTATGCTATAATAAGTTTATTTAGCTATAATAAGTTAACGTGAGACATGACGAATCACACGAGACTAGTCGCCAATTATACTGCACAAATAAAAAATCACACAAAAAAAACCGCACAAATTAAAAATTCGCATTAAAAAAATCGCACAAAGAAAAAGAGCGCATAAAAACAGGTTTGACTGTAATTTGAAAAATTTACTTACACTGACTCACTCCTTTTGATACATCTGTATATTCACAATCTGTTAGATAAATTGAAAACATTTGAAAACCATAACAAATTTTTGTGTTATAATTATTTTGTGTATGAGATTGTTTATTTTGATGCATACTAACCCTTTTCAGAATCAGAAATAAAATTTATTCCTGTCACAGTGATATTTTCAGTTTCTGGCAGTGCTGTAGATTCCTATTATAATAAATTACATTTTTAAAATATAAACAGAGATGATGATAGTACTGATAGAAATTTCAAAACTTATTATTAATACTGTCCATTATATACAGAAAAATGATAAAGTATAACATTTTTTAAAAGACGTTGTTAGTCTTTATTCATTTTAAATTTAAAGATTATTATTCACCTGAGTCTGAATAAGACGGCGGATGGCCAGCGGTATGTGGCAGCCTACGTCTGGGGGAAAATTCTTTAACTTCTGATTCCACAGAGTTTTGCTGCCCCAAAACCACTATCTCCCCATTATAAAAATAATTCTTTCTTGTAAAGAAGATAATTTTTTATTCGATTCTCTACCACCCCCAGTCTTTTCTCTGCTGCTTTTTATTTCTGATGCCTTCTCTTTTGCATTTCTCTTCATGTCAAGCCAGCATTAATAAAAAGATTGTATTTGATAAAATTATACAGCAAATTTTTCCAAAAATAAAAAAAAGTATAATTCATAGAAAAAGAGAATGAATTAAAATGATAGTAAATTATATTTATAAATTATTAAAAGCATAGACACTAGTAAGATTATTTATTAATCAGAAGTGTTAAGTTCGTTGAACAATTTAAGAAACAGATCAAGGAAGAAAACTGAAGAAAGGATTAAATTAAAATACTTTTTTCTGTTCCACAACGGATTTTTTTGCTCTAAAGCATGCATTTAATTTTTGAACTAATTCTTTCCACATATCTAATTGTTTTTTTTTCTAGTAAACTCATTGTCAAATTTTCCAAAGTTCATTTTCTTGTTGTTTTCAATGTATGTGACTAATATCTCCTTCTGTTCATCACTGATTTTTTCTTAAAATAAAGCATTGGAGGCCTCCATTTTCTTTATCGCTTTATAACAAAAGTGACTGCAACATGTGCAAACTTATTCACATGGATTTGTTTACAACTTGTTACAGTTAAATTGATTGGTCGAATCATTATAGTCGCAAACCCAGATGCATTGTAAATAATCCCATCATGCTTAACGACATACGTAACCAAGTGAGTATGACGTATTTCCTCTTGCTTTTCGAGTTCACTCGACGGGCAAGCCTGGCCTTGAGGAATTCATGTTAGTTAGTGTATGGGGGGGAAAACTGTACAGTTTCGGTGGACTGTACAGGCCGCAGGAGTAAAATGAAAAACCATTTGATTTTCCTGCACAGTTTTGGACTGCGCAGGCCAACTGAACTTGTGTGCTGTCGTGTTGTTCGGTTGTGAGGCCACTGAGTAGTGAGAACAATGTCTCGTGAATATTTGGAAGAATTTTTTTTATAACCTTTTAAAAAGTTAAAATTATTTTCAGGATCAAAAATTTCTCAAGTAAATTTTAATATTTAGAAAACTTCTCAATTCATTTCTTCAGTTTTATATTTAGAAAACTTTTCTGTTCATTTTTTTAGTTTTCATAAAACAACTTGATACTCTGTAATATCATTTTCTTTTACATTTTAAAAATTTATTGTTTTAATGCCTATTCCTGTTTAATACCTGTTTTAATGTTTTATTTATTAATGTATTAAAACATGACAACTTAAAATAATATTTTAACAATAAGATACAGTTTAATAAATTATTTTTAATTATTAAATTATAAAATTAATTTGCAATAATAATTTTTACAATTTGTACTAATATCGGATGTGGTTGAGAATTATTTACATTTCCAATTTTTTTTTTTTGTTCTAATATCGGAATAAATTAAAACACGACAATTTGAAATAGTATTTTAACAATAAGACAAAGTAAAATAGGGAAATAGTTAAACATAATTTAAATAATTATTATGTTAGTTACTTATTTATTAAATATCTATACAACGTATTGATTTTGAACATATCTATGTTTTGTTCAATTAAGAATCGTTCGTAAGATAGAATGTTGCAAAAAGAACAATGCTTTTTAAAATATCTGTGGTAATAACAATTCTTTTTAATATTATCTGATCTTAGACACCAAAGAAGTTCGATATCTAAATAACTAGCTCCAGTTTTTAAAAAGACTTCTTTTCCTATCTATCCACCTTTAAATAAAAATAATTCTTTATACGTTGAGAAATAATTTAATAAGTTTTGTAAATTACTATGATAACTACATCTAAACCTTTTACCGGTGTGTAATCTCTTTGTCCAAACTCGTAACACAAATAGGTGTATACAAACGTTTTCGAACCACAAACGTCAGCTTTTCCTCAGGTAATACGAATTTCGTTGGAACTGCCGTTCGAATCACTTCAAATTTGTCGAAATTATGTTCGAATTCACGTTTCCCGTTTACGTAATACTAACGCATGCGCATTAGTTGACCAACTCGGCTAACATAAACTGTCATTCATAAGGGCGCTATGTTAGCCGAGTTGGTCAACTAATGCGCATGCGTTAGTATTATGTAAACGGGAAACGTGAATTTGAACATAATTTCAACGAATTTGAAGTGATTTGAACGGCAGTTTCAACGAAATTCGTATTACCTGAGGAAAAGCTGACGTTAGTGGTTTGTATACACCTATTTGTGTTACGAGTTTGGACAAAGAGGGATTACACATCGGTAAAAGGTTTAGAGGTAGTTGTTATTATTTTCCGGTGTTGAGATGGAGTTTAGTGAGTTTAGTAGTAAATTAATATGTTTGATCCAGCCAGTTATATCTGATGGTTTTTTTTGTCTATAATAATAATAATAATTCTTTATTGGACATAATAGGCTCTCGCCTGTTACATAGGGTGTAATTTGCTAACAAACAAATACAAAGTTACATTTTACAATACAGGTAAACCCTGAAATTAGTTATTTACCATGTTTAGACACATTATAAAATTAATATAAAAGATATAATGAAGAAGGTTTTCCTTCATTTAAACATATTATTTCTTAACAAAAACCAATCAAATAAGTTTCTAACAATTATAAATTGAGCATATAGTTTCATAAATTATAAACACTTTAACTTTATCTTTTTAAAAAATTGGGAATGATTTCAAGAGCTTCACATTGTTATATAATTTATAAATCATATTAATATCAGCCATATCAAAAAGCTCATACGTAGTATCTTCGTCGAAACAATTTGACAACATTCAAGTCAGTTTTTTTACAGATCTCTTTAACAATCTTACATTTGCAAAAATACAAACCTTAGTTAATATTATTATTACAATTAGAACATTTAGTTTGTAGATATTCTAAATATTTATTGTTTATTAATATCCAATTTTTATTCAGTTTAAGATGGACAAAGAATTTTTTAACATTAAACACTAAGTTTGTGAACATATAATTATTATTAAATGGATATTTTAGAATCTTTTTATACCAGCCTGGGTGTAATTTTTTTTGGATGTCATCTATATCTTGAACAATGGAATTTTCTAGTACTCGGTATATTAATAGGCTACTCTGTTCTTCATTAGCATCTACTTGTTCCATGAATAATCTCAAGGAAAACCCATAAGTATTTAGTATTCTTGAAAGTTGTAATATCCAATTCTTATTTAGTTCTTTATTCGTTGATTTTTGATATAGCAATTATAACAATTTCGTTGTTAGATTCTGTGCTTTTTGAATTTTCAATCAAAACTTAATATATCTCTTTATTAATATTGCATTTACCTTAAATCTATTAAGTTCAAGTCTTAAGGCACTCCCTGGGATATTGTTTTCTAATTGAAAGATTCTCCGAATAAATTTGTTTTGAATTTTTTCAAATTTATTGAAATTGTTAATACTCCATATTGGAGCGGCATAGCTTAACGAGTTCATTATTATTGAATTAAAAAGTCTAAAATGTACTTGGAGATTCTTCATTTTAGTCTTACTAAATAATAATATTAAATTATTTATTAGATTATTGGCCTTAAGAACAGTTTTCTTATATTGTTTCTCGAAAGAAACATTTGGAGTAAATATTATTCCTAAGTATTTAACTTCATTAACTATCTTCAATTCGTCCTGATTTATAAAAAAGTTTATATGCTTTTTTGGCAATTTACTGCCATTTCTAAATATCATTACACATGATTTTCTCTTTAAAATTGGAGGTGTCGGAGTTACCTTGTCCGTCAATTTTTTTGCACTTTTAGACGATACTTTCTTTGACTTCGGAGACGATTACGTTTCCTTTTCCTTTGGTCCTTTAACACTTTTAGATGAAATTCTCTTTGATTTTGGAGGATTCGTTGTTACTGTTTTGTTTTCTACTTTCCTTGTGTTTCTTTTTTTTTTTTTTTTTTTTTTTTTGCAAGATTTGATACGTGTGCGGAAGGGACGGTCTTTGGCTCTAACCATTTCGGTTAGAGCCGAAATGGTTGTGGAACCAGGATAAATCATCACGAAATGTTTTACAAATATTTGAAATCTTTCCCTGGGTGTTTTTTCGGGCCATTTCATAAATTTCTTATACACAAAGAGGTACATATGTGAGTCTTATAGGTCGGTAGTATAATGCTTTCAAAGATGTTTTTTATTTTTGAGATAGCCCCATAACCGTTTGATATTTTGCATGTGACATAGAGTTTTGGGATCGATGAAATTTTTTGAATGATTTACAGTTTTGTGCTCGATAATTAAACCTTTGATTTTGTCGATGTGATTGTAACCTTTCCATTCGTCTGTTATTATGATACTACCAGAATTTACATATTTGTATACTACCCAATTCAACGTGGTTTCTGACCTATCGTTGACCTGGCAAATAAAGCAGTTCTTATCGTTGTGGCAAATTCCTCCTCCCACCCATTTCATCGATTTCATTAAACGACCTTTTGCATATTTCCTTTTACATATGACTGTTTTGTCGATTTTGACCGTTTTATTTGGGCCGCTGATTTTAAATGAGGTCATGTTATGCAAAGCTATAAGCATCACTAATCTTATGTGGTTTGTCTAATCGACACCAGCCTTTTTCGAAATACCCAAAGCAATGGCTGAATTCGTAGCAGTGCATTCTAGGCAGAGATAATGCCAGATAAATGAAAGTATACAGCCCCACGAAATATTGGAATATTTACTCTTAAACGTACCCTCATATGCTGAAAACTTACTTCGACATTTACTGCATCTTAAAAAGTACAATTTTCGGTAGTGTCGATAGTATAATTTGCATTTTATTTCACACGAATCACATGTCGACTTGGTATGCTGAATTCCAAGTTTTACAGTGAATTTGAATGCATTATCAATATCATTTGCTAATCCCAATTCCTTGTAATCATTTTCCATTAGCTTAAAAAACTTACGGGTGGTACAATTAGACCAAAATTCGTCCACCTCCAGACCCGCAAAGCTCATTGCTACGGCATTAGTTACAAACTAAATAAATTTAAATTTAAATTCTTAGTCATGAATTAATTTAAATTCCTCCAAAACGTTTTTTACAGTTGAAAATATTTACCTTTAACACTTCGTTAGAAAAAAAAAATACTTTTGAAAAAAAAGGGTTACAATATTTTCTCTACAGATTTACACAACACTGTCAGATATGACTGATTACAAGATAATTTGCATAATTCCACGTAATAGATCCCTCTATTCTCAGTACGGTTTACGACTCTGTTTTGAGATTACTGGAAGCGCTGCCATCTTTGGAACCATAGGTAATATTAACTGATCTTAAATATTATTAAATAGGCTTACTGTATGAAACACTTTACAGAAACTGGATGTATTTGAAGTAAAATTAATATCTAAAGTCCTAAATATGGTAGAAATAAAACATTTATCATCAGAAGTAAAGCTTTTAGTGATGTACAATGGCCAACTTCGGGTTAATTAACCCTTTCCCGGCCAGGGTACCGATCTATCGTTACCCTATTCGTTTAGCAAAACGGCCAGGGTACCGATTGATCGTTACCCTGTTAACAATCGATTTTTATAAAATTTATCGACAACAGATGTCAGCACTTGACGGCATCGTCTTGTTTATCGTTCATTCTACATATTTTTGTCCAGGTGGTGTTTTGTCGACTTAAAAAATTTTAATTATCGGTTATTTTTTCTTAATTTTTCATTTTCTGATAATTTTTTATTTTATTTTTAGCATATTCATGCAATAATATTGCTATAATAAGTTGATTTATGCTATAATAAGTTTATTTAGCTATAATATGTTAATATATCGTAAATATTTAAGTTATGACCTTCAGTTCTGATATTTTATATATTTTTTTTTATTTTTAATTTTTAATTTTTTTTTAAATCTAAAATATTAGCAAATGTTACATCTATTGCTATTGGTAATCGTATGTTTATTACAAAAATATATAGTCTTGTTTGATATGAAATGAATAAAATATATTAGTTAATTATGTTAGATGAAAGCAGAATAAAGTTCAATTTCAAACAAATGTTTAATATAATGTGCGATAATTTCACAACGAATAAACGTACGTGCATAAATGTAATATCAAACTGTACAGAACAATATTCTACGTCATTCTGGCTCAGTGACAATAAGAATAAAGTAACCAGACAATGTTAATTTTGACAAAAAGTAACAAATTTTCAAGTTTAAATGTCAATTATCATATATTATTTTTTTTTCTCATAAATTTTTCAAACAAACTTTATTGAAAAATGTCGTATTTAAAACTAACTATATTGATAAATATATGTGATTTTTTTTCATATGAATCAAATAATAATTTAATTTTTGGTGAATTTTTAAAATAATATTGCCTGATTTACCTATTTTGACCTTGGCCGTTTTACAAAATAAGGAGGCGTGGCAGACGGCAGGGAAAGGGTTAACAAGTTGGAATTAACAAGTAGAACAGGAAGCACATTTAATATTGAAGACATTTGAAAATTATAAGTTCACATAACAAGTCACGTTCACAAGTGCATAAAATATGTTAAATAAAACATAGAAAATAGTAATAAATAAATAATACAGAAAAAATTAAATATAAAATAAAATAATAATAATAAATATTATAGGCAGAAATAAAATATAGTAAAATTGAAGTTTACTGGGCTGGTAAGAAATGACTGCAATTAACTTCACCTTACAGGATGCCAGATAGGTTTTATAAAAAGTAAAGCAGAATTTGTCAAAATGCAGCCCAAATTATTTTTAAAGTATCCCAAAAAGTAGTAAGTCTCTCAAATGTGGTGGCCTACAGCCTTACAAATAAGTTATCTGAATCAGCTACTTGTAGCCCGATCTTGCAATTTTGAAAACCGACCATATTTTATGAGATAGGAGGAAAAAAGAATACTTTGTGGGTTAGGTGACACTGGAAAACGTGTTGCTATACTAGCAAAATCATGTTGACCAGATTAGTCCGTTAAGAAATTATAAGACTACCACATTTTTGTAGATTTCTGAAAGTAACAATGTTTAATGATCATTTCTTATTCTTGACAAAATACATACCATAAATCACATTTTGGATGATTAGTTCAACAATTGGGGACACATTTTAGTTCCTAGATATACAACTGTCACATTTTCACTGGTAATGAATTATAAGACCACCATTAAAACAAAGATTGAAAAGTAATTTTTTTTTTCATTTAATAATTTATTGATGCTTCATTTTATCATGTCACTTCAAATATTCTGTTTGGCATTGAATCTAACAGTTTTTTCTGTAGATAATTTGAGTGAGTGTGAGTGAGCTCTTATGCCGGGGTCAGTGGCATACATGGATAGGGTTGTGGTGAGCCTTTTATTATCGATATCGTATTTGTGTTCCTTCAATCTTTTATTCAGAGAGCGTTTTGTGGACCCGATATAATCCAACCTCCTTTGAAATCTGTTGTCCCATAGAGGAACCATGTACACATCCGGTGCTTGTTTTTTATCGATCGTGACTTTGTTTATGGACTATTCCACAGTAGCAGTGCTAGGCCTCTTATATGCAATCTTAGGTCGCGACTCCACTAGCCGTAAAACAGCCGTAAAACCCCTCACCGTAAAAGCTTTTAATCACGTGACCTATTTGCGTTTGCGCTCGGATTGCGGTGGAGTTCCGGCTAGTGAAGCTTTTTACGGCGACAGTACTATTACGGTGTATACGTGATATATCGATATAAAGCAATAATTATATTCTACGAGTTTTCTCTATACTATAATTACAAATATAGTAAAAGTAATATCTTTACTTTCATATATTGACTTTTATTATTATATTATTAAGATAATATACAGCATTTATAAGCTTAGCTTTTTTATTATATACTCCTCTAAATTGAAGGATTTTCCTTTGGCCGTTCATATCACGTGTTTTAGGCATCCATTATTATAATCGGGATACCTCTTGTCGTAGATACATGAATACTTTCGGATGTTTTCGATAAATCTTTCCAGATCTTTAGAGTAGCCACGAGAGAACATACACAAAAGCTCGTTTTCCGCCATTTTCGCACCGTGTCACGATGACCTAGATTTAACTGACTTCTGATTGGTGGATGGTACTGGTTTACGGTCGTATTCATTTCGAAAGTTGAACACTGCTCAACTCGCTTTTACGTTGGTTTTACGACCTGCTCAGGCGTAAAATATCATGGTCACGTGATTAAAAGCTTTTACGGCGAGGGGTTTTACGGCCCTTTTACGGCTAGTGGAGTCGCGGCCTTAGTGTTGGAACGGGAGGCAATCTCTGAGTAAATAGAGTTGAGGTGGTGGTTGTACTCTACCACTACACGAGATTGTGTGCCATAAAGGTTGCATGTTCCGTGAATTGCTGAATGTGTGTTAGACGTGTCTCGTGTCACTATAGGAGTAGGCATTAGAAAGGTTGCGTATCAAGTTCTATGCTATATCCATGCTGTACGGCTATGTTCTGAATGCCTTTCAACTCTGCCTCGGTGTCTTCAGATCTGGTGTTGTGTGTGAAAGCCCTTTTTGTTAGGGCACAGAAGGCAGAGATCTTATAGGAGGAAGGGTCAGCAGAGTTGGCTGGGATGAACAGTGGCACATAGGATGATTTGTAGTGTACCTTTGTTACTATTCTGGTGCCATCAAGTTGAATGTTGATATCCAGAAAATATGTGGCTGTGTTGCTCTTCTGATCCAATTTGATGGTGAGGCCGTATGGGTTGTCATTCATTTTACCTATGAAATGGTTTGTGTGTGGTTTCGCTTTCCATAAAATAAAGATGTCATCAACATCTCTCTTGTATGCGAGAATGTCGGAAAGGAACTGTGGTACGATTTTTCTTTCAAGCTGTGTGATCACCAACTTGCATAGATTCCCTGAGAGCGGGCTGCCTATAATTACACCATGCTTTTGTAAGTACGTATTGCTGTTAAAGCAGAAGAAGGAGGTGTAACATAGAATGTGCACCAATTCCAAAACATGTTTACGGTGTGCAGTGGCGTCAGGGTTGCCTAGTAGTAGATCACTGATGGCACAGAAGCACTGTTGTAGTTTGATTGAGGGATATAATGAAACAAAGTCGAGGATGGTGATGCATGCATTTTCAGTTATGGTAAGAGGTTGCAAGGTGTCTATTAACTCGGTGGAGTTCTTGATTATCCACAGATCGCCGCTCAAGCTAATATAAATGAGTTTGTGTGTTAGGGTTAAGATCTTTTATCGTTAATTTAGTTTCAGTTTTGATAATCTAACGATAATTTGTTCGTTCTCAGCGCAGGATAGGATAAATCATACATACCAGCAGTCTTCAAAATTCACTTTATTGAAGTTATTATAAACATAAATCACAAAAAAAGCAGTTGACTACACGGAGGAAAAAACGAAACTAAAAAAAGCGAAAATGAAACCAAGAAAATGGGGATATTAATTTTAAAATAACGGGACGAGATCTCGAGCTCTTGTCGTGAGCACTATCGTTGAGGAGTTGTTATTAAACACGGATGTTTATGTACAGCAGAATTCAATAATCGAGTAGGTGATCTGGCCTTATCAAGAATCTACTTAGAGAATCTAATGTAATTATATACGGTAGATTCTCTATAGTTGATCTGGAATAAGACAATTTCAAACTATCAAATTGAGTGTGTATGGAATATATAAATAATATGTACAGGTGTTGTTAGCATGTTCATTTTATTGGCTTTAAAATATATGGTGTTTTATACAATACAAGGCAAATGGCAACTGTATCTGGAAGTATTTGGCAACATTATCATTTCACAATGCAAAAAACTGAGAGCTGATGTTAGAATTCGCATCGTGCTTAAAATTTCGGTGTACGGTGTCTCATCACACATGATTTGAATTACCCAAATATGTATTTTTTTTTTTTTTTTTTCATTCTTGTTGAATATATGTTCTTTCTTTGGCTTAATGGTGGTAGTGCTTGTACAAGGCATATACAGTGTTCCTATCCATCTGGAAAATCTGGGATTTTCATTAGTATTTGGAAAAATTCGTAGAAAGTCAGGGAATTTGACTCCTTGACTGTGTTGATTTTTCGTTCACAATATGGTTCGCCAAATATATTCTTTCTGCATGCAGACAAAGTAATGTGGTTGAATACAACTTACAAAAAGGGGTGCAGAATATTATGAGGACCAAAATAACAATAACACTGCACCTTCTATACTTTTCCAGAAATGGTTTGAATTAAAACAAGTGTTTTCAATTCTGTTCAGAGGTCTGCCTCAGGTTTGAAATCGTATACATTACAAAATGAAGTAAAAGAACAGAGTTCTAATGGCAGAACTATAACAGCTTTTTTAAATCATTTATTTTGAAATGTAAATTTTTGTATTTTAAAATTTAAACATAAATTAAAACGTAATTTATTTTATTTTTCAATTTGTATTGTTAACGAACAGTAAGTCTAGTTTAAGTCATTCTCTTTCATTGAGATATCAACTACAGTAGACAGCCAAGGTTTGGAGAACGTTTCCTCCTTGAAATTAATGCATTCACCCTTTCTAGAGGTTTGGAAAATTTCAATTCCATTGATCTATTTTTGATGTTAAATTTATGAAAGGTATACAACAACAACAAATTATTCTGGTTCAAACATGCCGACACCCTTGGCTCGCTCTCAAATTGGGCAAATACTGTGGCCAGACCAGGAATGTCCAGCCTGCGGGCAGCACACCCACTTAATATTTTGTGTGACCCACTGCACCCTAAATATTTTAGGTATATTTTCATTTTTCTTTGAAGTTTTTGAAGTCTGCGTCAAGAGCCCCTTTTTCATTTCATATTTTCTTTGAACGTCTGATTTATGCTGAATGTCTTGTGCATTTTACATGAGGTGGTATTTTTTTTTTCACTGGGACATTTACAAAAAATAGTAAAATATATTTTCTGTTGTTGATTGCTTTTAAACTATATTATATTTTATTGTACATTCTGTAATGTTAATATATATAGGTAATTCTCAGTATAATATTTTAACTTCTGAAAATTGTTTTCAATGATCTCTATTACAGACTTGGCACAGAATAATGTTGCTATCTGACATGTAATGGGGGAATTGTTGAAGCCATTTTCAAATTAATGAGGCTATAGATGTTTTAATTTTTGGCGTATTCACTACAATTTTATCCACAAGTGAATACTTCAAACACAAAAATAAAACTGATCTGCAGTAGACTGTCAGGCTGCTGCAAGTTTCGATATTATGAACTGGTGACAAAAGACGAGGTGCAGCCAATTCCTGTTCTTGGAAGGAGGATTTGTGAGATTGTAACCATCTTGGAATGTAAGCAGGTACAGTATGTTAATTAATAATTATCCTGGTGGAAAAACATTCAATTTGCAGTGAGGGTGGACAGCTGTCGTCAATGGCTCTTGCTACGGAAGCACAATCGGAAACTACAATTGAATATCTATCAAGCATTTTGAAAAGACTGGGTCTGGAGATGACTTTTAGTGGTTCCGTGCATCAGAGATTTGCTAAACAACCAGGAATCGGAATTAAAGGTAGAAAGATTGGTTTAATAGCAAACTACTTTCCGATCGATACACCAAATGGTGAGATATAGAATTATGACCTAGATATTTAAAAGTTTTACCTGTACGTGATGCAGGTGATTAACTCTGTTTTAGCAGCATCTTCTCTCCTTATAAATTATATTTCTGTCTGGGAGCTGGAAAGGCTAACTTCAGGTAGCTGATTAATAATCAACTTCTTCCAGCAGAAATACTTGTTTTTAAAATATTTTTCAATATAAATCAGAGAATATAATACAGTAACTGAATATGTTTATAGAATAATTTATCAGTAAGTTTTATAATGTATATCAGAAAGCTTGGACATTTATTTTTCTTGAGAAAATGAATGGAATTCTAAGATAGTTATGCATTATTTTTTTTAACTCTTGGGCACAAGATATTTTAAGTAAAATAGTAGTGTTTTGATTTTGTTGTACATATTTTCATAATGAATTTCTATTAGTTACAATATGGCTTATTTTGCACTAATTACTGCAAAAAATTACATGATAAAATAGTGTTAGAGAATTGGGGGTGGTAAGTTGTTTGTACCGTTGTGATGTTCGTTATGATACGTACTGGATCCCGCGAGCAGGAAGGTACAAAAAAAAAGACTTTGATTACAAAAATTAGCACAAAGTGTTATATTTATTCACAACGAAACGGTTCTTTTTTACACGATCCCAACTTTATCTCACTTACTTAGTCAAGATACACAGGCGTTGACCAATTTTTTTTATCTAACCAACGAACAAGACTTCGTGGTACGTGACAAATATACGCGGGTCGATATATTTTTACTCTAACTTAAAAACTAAACTTACATCTATCTTATAACTAAAATAAAAATGAAAAAATGGAAATTAAGAATAAAGGACAGAGAGAAAGATTAGAAAATACCCGGGATTTTTTTTTGAATCGATGAATCTTGGGGTAAGACACCTTCTCCGATTCTTTTCTCCTTTATACTCTTTTGACTCCTCTGTTGCCGTAGACCTTATCTTTTAACTTGTCTCGATGTTCTACTTATATGTTCGCTGTTCTCCACTTCTTTCTCGGATCCCTTAGCACCTTGCAGTCTCTCGTATTCTTTTGTTTCTTTCCTTTTTTTACTCTCGAGCACTGCCTTCCTCGTGCTTCTTTCTTCGGATCCCACACCAGAATGGTCTCTCTTCAGCCGTTTTACCCTCAGGCTCCACACTCTTCGTTTGTTTTCCCACGTTCTCGGAACTGGTCGTCTTACCCCCATGGGAGAAGGATTAAGAAAACGTTCTAGGAAGAATTTTAGAACAAAGAAACAGGAAAGACTTAAAACTAATCCAATAAAATACGAACATATGTACAAAATTATACAAAAAAAAAACATGGCCGACGGCCACACCGTCATGCACATCTGTGTCATTAATGTTGATAATCTAAGAAACAAATTTTATTCTTACTTGGGCACAATGGAACATCACAAATTGTGCAAATCCAGTCTGTAATACTTTGGTTGTTTTTGTACTACATATTGTACATCATTATTTTGAGGGAAATTGAGCAGGCTGATGTGCTGAATCATCAAGATGCAATGAACAGGCTACTTGGGATTTGTTAATTCATAAGAAATGTAGATGTTGATACTGGTAGACAGACACTGCTTCTTTTGGAAATATATTCATGTCTAAATCATAGCTTAATGCTGATTGTTCATTGTCTGATGGATCACCAGCAGATCAGTCCTTATCAGATGGTATGTTTTCTATTGAAGACAACTCTGATAGTTCAATCAAAATGTCTTCATATTCAAGCTTCCCAGCATTTTGTTTAGGCTTTATCTTAGTGTCTACCTAAGCACTGATAATTAAAATAATGATTAACAGTCAACTGTAGACTTAATTACACATACATGCAGAAAACAATGCTAAGAAATATTTCATAATAAAACAAGTATAAAAACCCAACAGAATGTGTAATATCTTCAACTACTACTTAAAAATTAAAATAAAGCTCCTTGTTTATTAAGCTGTACTTCTTGAAGATAATTAATAGATATAATGGTTTCAGAAAATGGTTCCAGTGGAGAGGAATTAGTGCAAAAAATGTAGAAGTGAAAGGATTTACAATGCATACTCTGCATTATTAAACATTAAATCTTTTCTTTTTACTATTATCAACTCTACTTTTCCAAACAAATCTTTTGATATAAAAAATGAAGAATGTGTAATTATAACAAAAGACGTAAATGAATGCAAAAAAATAATGACAACAGTTCCAAGCAACAGTAATGCTATTAGTGGGACCATGTGCCTCTCACAATACCATGCAGCATCATTTATATGAATTTAATACCACCATAAAGATATTTATTTCTGTTATTTACACTCAAAATGCTAAACACATGACAAAATCCCCTTGATGTGGGTTTCTGTCTGTGGTGAGGGGACCACCCAGAGATGGTTTAGTAACACTTTTTGCCATCCCTGGGATCTGAATGCTCACCATGTGTTTGCCGTGCATGGTGTCCCGTATGCTGGAAAAGGGTATCTTGGTTTCTGAGGAGCAACGTAACGTCCCCAACACTCTGCTTTGGTCCCTGTTTCAGATAAACAGGAGGCTCAAATCAGGCTCCATTTGAGTCAGTTGGCTACTTGCTGAGTCATTCTTGACCTCTGGCTGGAGTCAACTGATCTGCTTGACATTTTGTCAAGTGAGACAAGATGTGCTCTTCTTGACTGCATTATGAGGGTATAGCTCCTGGGAAACCCTGGTGTGATAATGTATGAGAGTCCCCTATGTGACAGCATCCCCTTGTGCCCCATGGTGGGTGGGGTCACTAGGAGCTGAATAATTATTTCTAAATATGGATTCCAAAAATACAAATTGTCTGCACAGTCAAATTACCTCCAGTCACAGCCAGCATTTCCAGTGCTGCAACTTACTTGATAGTGCATGGAGAAAAACCATTATCAAAATGCTCTGTTTCTTATACAAAAGCTATTTGAATCAACTATTGGGCACCAAAAAAATTCAGAAATTGAGACCTGCTGATAGAGACAGCATCAGCCCAGCAATCGGTGAAGCTCCAGACAATGAAGATTTTGGGAGACCTGAAAGTTAGTGTCGAATCACATGAAAGTTTAAACTCGTACGTGGTGTGAATCAGAGATTGATCAGACATTGAGATGGGTCTTTCAGATCGAGGTGCCAGTGCTGTCTGACTCATCTCCATTTGGCGAGATGGCAAGTTGATACTAACTAAACACCTAATTCTGATGTTCAACAAACTGACATTGTTATCTTTTATTACAGCAGGATATCTGTGCCATCTAATTTGTCTGTAAATTTAAAATCCACTGCATTGCTTCAAATGCCAGTGGTTTTGACATTCACAAGCATCCTGCCGAGGGAAGAGTATATGTGCACGGTGTGGAACTTTCGTAATGTTGGTGTAAATTATATTCCTTCATTACAGCAACAGGGTCATTGCAAATTACACGTACGGCTTTGTCATTCTTTGACTGCGATTGCACAAAGTATTTTACTTTCCATTCTTTATTACAAACACGGCACTCGTTATCAACTTTTTTTTCTTCTTTCCATGTTTAAATGTTAAAAAATAATAATAAACTTCTGAATAATTAATTTGTAATACATTAAATATGAATTTACACATACCAATTTACAAATGAGTCATGAAACAGAACAAAAGTCAATCCTGAGGTCAACTACAGAGATGCCGCATAGAATGCTCTCGATTGTTTCTTTTTCTCTCTCTACTTACTAATATAAAGACAGTCCGCACAATTTGTGTATTCGTGTACCTTCGCTATTCGCCTGCCTTCGTACCAATTTGGAAGTTACCAAACGTAGCTCAAAACAATATTTTTACGACTGTAAATTTAAGTAAAATCTTATACTTCAATAAACATTCAGATTCCTTAAATATATTGTCACAACCACCTTATGTATCTGAGAACTAATATTTATTACTTTACTAATGTTTTTTTTACCTGCTCCACAGGTCATCCTCAGATATTTTTGAAATATTTGGAATGTTTCCTTGTAACTGTTCCAGTTTGAACGTTATGCAAAACAAAAAATTCAAATTTTATATCTGTTCGAACAATTTTTTTAAATACAGATATACAAAAGATAAATTGAAAATAAATAAATACATGTATCCAAGTAAATTAATTAAATTAAAATAACATAAAATAAAGTAAATTAACATAAGAAGATATATCAATACAATAAACCTAATCATATGGACCGAGTGCACGTTGTATAACATGTTATACTGGGTTTCGATCAGTCATATATTTCCTGGCTGTTGGTAAATTTGTGGCATCTTTATAATTCAAACTCTTGCTCATACGGCCGGATCTGTACATTTTGAACTTCTCCAAAGTCATTGCCAAAGACAGTGATTGCACCTGTCTAATAACTCTAGCTTCATTTCAATCAATTGCCGAACCTTCAGTTTGTGCTACCTTGGACAGTGCTGTATTGTAGTGCCCTTTACCTATATCATTCACATGCTCCTTAAGCCTTTTACTTGACTTTCTGTTGGTGACACCAATATATTCCTTATTTAGCCCTAGTTTGTCATTTACATATGGTATTCTGTATACCCCAGACTGCTCCTCCTTTTTTATCCTGTCCTAGTCATTTCTAAGTAGATTATAAATCGTAGGAGCCCATTTATATACCGTATTTTGACGAGTATAAGTCGCTGTCAAGTATAAGACACACCCCTATTTTGAGACAAAAAAATTTAGAAAAACACTTTAATAAAATGCACCTTTAGACAATACCATTAAAAATCATAGTGGCCAAGAAATTCTTCAACTGAATCACTGCTATCTAAATTACCAGTACACCTATTAGGAAACATATCTATGACGTCATTAATGACTGAATCATCATCATCAGGATCTTCATAGATTGCCTCATCTTCTGTACCATCCAGAGCATTAGATACTCTGGTTTTCTTGAATGACTTGATAATTATCTCTGTTTTATACTTTCCCAAGCACGCAGCACTCAATTGCACACTTGTGCAAAGCTGGCTTGTTTTATTCTCCCTAGATAATATGACGAATTTAGCCTCTGTAATCCAAATTATTATTGGTAGACTAATCTCACAGCAATATCATTGGCAAATTGGTTTTATTTTTTAAAAGTTACATCATATGCATTTCGGGCTGTCTAATGTTCTCCAACCCCTTCTCAGTGCTAAAAACAAAACAGGTTTTATGTTTAACCATCTAGAGACGACATCAATGTATGACAATAACAAATTTACAAACAAGGGAGAGGAACTTACAATATACGTTGGTGGGAATTACAACAATATTTCCATGGGTGGGAGGGCAAACCTTCCTCACATATGCTGGTATCCTAAAATTACAATTTTTTTGTACACAACTTATTGATATATGGCTAATATAAGTAAAATTGTAAACAACACATACTCACAAGTTTAAAAAAATTTGTTTCCACCACAAATGTATAATAAACTCACTAAAACATCCAATAATTAAATAAGCTGACGGACAAATGTATAGATATTCCCAAAGCATGGGTTACACCACAAATTTACAACATTATTAGTTCCAGTAAACATCATTCGACACTTTTACAACAGTAATCATGTGATGACTTCTTATTACTTATTAATTTATTTTAGTGCCATCTATTAAATTGTACCAGCGGTAATTAATTTCCATACCTTTCGAATGATTAATTAAATTATTATTTTTTTGTTTTCTTATTTCTATATGTTCCTTAAATTTCCTTTTATACATGTCTTTTTCAATATGCAAAATTTTTATATTGTTTCGATTAATGTTACAATTATTATTATTAGTGTGGTTAAACCACGGAGAATTATTGTACTTGAGTCGAATGGCCGCTTCATGTTCTTTGACTCTTACTTCTAACACATGCCCGGTTTCCCCTATATACATACATGGGTTATGACAATTACATTCAATTTTATATACCACACCAGCTATTTTTAAAGGATTTAAATTATTATTACTACTTTTTTTAATATATTTACAAATATTTTGTGAAATTTTATTGGTCAAAGATGGGGCCAAACAAATATTATGATTATTAATACTTTTCTTACAATTCTCAAAGATATTTTTAATGTATAGAAACTTTTTATGTTTTATCAGCTTTAAACTTATTATTTAAAGAATAGGTACAATACTATGTTTTCCATTTTGTAAGAATGAATTTAGGATAATCGTTCATTAGAAATTTTGTTTCCAATTCTTTTAGTTTAATATTTATGTTATAATAATTAGATATTCTTGTATATATGTTTTTTAATTCAATAAGGTATGAATTCTTTTTAATGTAATCAGGGATATATGAATGCTAATTTATAGTTTTGTTAATTTTCCATGATTTTTTATAAGTTGTTTATTCTCCCTGTTGGTGTTAAACTTTTATTTGCAGCAGTCATCATCCACTTGTTCCATTCATCACGAATTGCTTGCTTGAATGGCTTATTTATTGACACATCTAAAGGTTGCAGCTGTGATGTAAGCCCTCCTGGAATTACAGCTAAATGTGTGTTCAATTCTGCAGCTACTTGTTTTATGCTCTGTGTCAAGTGTCCCCTAAATTCATCCAGTACCAAAAATGACTCTCTCCTTAGAAGCCCCCCTTGTCTCTTCATCCAAATATTGTCAAACCATATTTTCATGCCATCTTCATTCATCCAACCTTTGTGATGAGAATGAACTAAAACTCCATGTGGCAGTTTTTCCTTTGGCATTGTCTTTCTCTTAAATATTAACATGAGCTTGAGTTTTGTTCCATCAGCCAAGCAACTTAGTACTGCAGTAAAATGATTCTTTTCATTTCCAGTTGTCTTGACAGTAATAGTTTTGGAACCTTTTAGTCAACAGTTCTGTTCAATGGACAGTCGAATGTCATTGGTGTCTCATCCATGTTTCCTATTTGATTTAGTGGAAACTGCATCTTCTTCCTCAACTCAATAATAAATTTGTGAAAGTCCATAATCTTTGCTTCATATGATTCAGGCATCTTCTGGTTCAGTCTAGTTTGGGTTTACATTGCCAGGCCCTGTCTTCTCATAAACCAAAACACACCCAGTATAGAGTTCCAGTAAAATCGGCGATACCTTTTTCCGCTGCTTTTTTCCATGCCTCAAAGAGAATCATCATTGTTGAAATGGCCACTCTGCTGCTATGCTGTTCTGTGATCCATAATTTAAGAACTACTACTAATTGTGGCCACTTTGGGTGCAGTCCTCTGCAAGCTCTCTCCTTTCATGGCAGTCTTCAAAAAATCCTGTTTTCACCAATCCTGGACTAGCTTTTCATTTGGCTCATACTCTCTTTCAGGAGCTCTGTTGCCATTTTCTTTGGCATATTTTATCACCTTTAATTTGAACCCAGCTGAATAGGACATTCTTTTTTTCTCCAGACAATTTTCAAGGATTTAAAAGACTAGAAAATTGAAAAACTTGCAATGTTGTTGATCATTAAAAATTCTCGAGAGATGACAAAAACTGGTTAAAGCTACATTCACTGTAGTGGTCCAGTTAAGGGACTAGTTCACTTAAGGAACCAATTCAGACTTCACACAAAATACCGGTAAGTTGCTCTCAGCGCCCCAAGTGGCTTTCTGAGAAAATACCTAAAGGGGAAGACGTGCGAAATGAGAGGTGACTTGAATTTTGGGTAGTTATTGATATTATTGATATATAAAAAGTTGGCAGATTACCCCGCAATCCGCCAACTTTTATCAAAAACTTCCTGCAGAATCGAAGATTCCAAGTCAGGATGGGCACAACTTTATCTAGGCTTTACACACAAGAAGGTGGTGTTACTCAAGGTTCTATTTTGAGTGTGACTCTGTTTCTAATTAAAATTAACAGCATAGCTAAGTGTCTCCCTCCCAGTATGTGGATGATTTTCAGATTTCCTGCCAGTCTAGTAATATGATTTTTATTGAGAGACAACTGCAAACCTCTTTAAATCGCATAGACAATTGGTCCAAGACCAATGGTTTTAATTTTAACGTAGAGAAGGCCTCATGCATCCACTTTTGCCGAAGGCGCGGTTTGCACCTGGATCCCGAAATTTACCTAAATGGAGTTAAAATTTCAATGGTCAACGAGGCTAAGTTTCTTGGGGTTGTGTTCGACCATAAATTGACGTTTCTGCCACACTTGCGTAATTTGAAGAGTAGATGTTTAAAAGCTCTAAACCTTTTAAAGGTATTATGCTGCTTATTCTGGGGAGCAGACAAATGTTCGATGCTCAGGATTTATAGGGCTCTTGTTCGCTCTAAGCTGGACTATGGATGTATTGTGTATGGCTCTGCACGAGAATCTACTCTTCGGATGCTGGATCCAATTTACCATCAAGCATTGCGTTTGTGCACTGGTGCATTTCGAACTTCTCCTGTTCAAAGCTTGTATGTGGACGCTTATGAGCCTCCACTATCTCTTAGAAGAGAACAGTTGTCTCTTTTTTACTACATTAAACAGAAATCTCAGAATAAACTTTCAACTAATTGTTCAGATACTCAGCTGAAAAGACTATTTGCAACTTGCCCAAGCTGTGTCCCTACATTCAACATAAGAATGGAGAATGTAAGCAGCACGATTGACCTGAACACAAGCAACATTTCACAGGTTGAGGT
This sequence comes from Centruroides vittatus, assembly GCF_030686945.1. Lineage (NCBI taxonomy): Eukaryota > Metazoa > Arthropoda > Arachnida > Scorpiones > Buthidae > Centruroides > Centruroides vittatus. The sequence goes on along the minus strand of NW_027122505.1, from coordinate 26,022 downwards.
CGATAATATATCACCTTGGTCAATTCCTGTGATAAATGTTGACATCAGCTTAAAGCAGTTTCCTAAGGAATCCATTTCGGACTACATCTATAGACAGCACTTTGCAGAAATTCAACACCATGACAGGAATTTAATTCCTATTTATACCGATGGATCGAAATCAGTTGATTATGTTGGCTCAGCCTTTGTCTGCCAGGATGAGATCATGGCAAAACAAATTGCACCAAATTCTTCCATCTTTACTGCAGAGCTGCAGGCTATTTACTTAGCCTTAAAATATGTAATTAGGAAAGGTCATCGTCGCTGTGTTATTTACACTGACTCAGTTAGTGCACTTCAGGCTTTGATCTCACATGAACCTAGTTCTCACTCTATAGTGATTAAAATTTGCAAACTGTTTTGCCATCTTTTGAGGAAGTTCTCTATAAAATTTTGTTGGGTCCCAGGCCATGTAGGTATAAGAGGAAGTGAAGAAGCTGACGCAGCTGCAAAGTCAGCAAGTCCTTCTCAGCATACAATCCATATTGAAAAAGGTGACTTGAAGGTAGTCATTAAAAAAAACGACTAGAGGAGAGATGGCAAAATGTGTGGAACGCACAAGTCCACAATAAACTACATGAGATCAAACCTATGATAGAAAATTGGACACAGAAGAAACCCTATGACAGGAGATCTGAGGTCATTCTTACTCGTTTGAGAATTGGACACACTTGACTGACTCGTCAATACCTTTTGAAGGGTGATGACCAGCCTGTATGTCAGTATTGCAACTGTACTGTAAGTGTTAAGCACATACTGAGCAATTGCACTGCCTCTGAAAGGATTCATAGGCAGCATTTTGAAAATGCAAGTTTTAAAGAGATTTTGGGCCAGAGGCCAAATGTTGATAAATTATTGAACTTTCTAAAAGTTACAAATATTTATAAAGAGATTTAATTATTTATTTATTTATATCTATATACATCTTGTTGTTATACACAGTTCAACTGTTGTATATTTTTGTTATTGGTTTTTTGTTTTGTTCATTTTTATTGTTATTTATGTACTTATATATACCATAAGATGTGGCGCAGCTTGGCCTATGTGGCCCTTGTGCCAAAAAACCTTAACCAACCAACCTGTAGGTATAGTTAAGTGTCTGAGACAATATGGACCAAAATAGAACTATAAGTACTGAAAGTTATTAGTATGTCCAACAAAAGAATGTAGTTTTTCAGAATTGTCTGCTAAGGTGTTCAGTATTGAAATTGGTATTTTCTATTAAAAAAAGACAAAGGAATTAGACAAAAGTTCTATTTATTGATGTATTTTATCACATCAAACTATGGTACATTTATCACACCAAAGCATGTTTATTGTTCAAATTGCTGAATAGTTAAAATAGAAAACAGGCATTAAATACAGCAATTTTAACACGTATCTTTTTCTTTCTATTAAATGTAAGTTGTTACTTTTTATTTTGTTAGTGTGTGGGTTATGGATCCTTATTTAAGTTTGGTGAAGTCTATGCACATTTTTTTGGAATAAAGTGATTTTTAGTATGTTATTTCTGTCAGTGTGAAATGGACATGGAATAATCTAATCAATTGTTAGCATTGTTAAAAAGTTATAGTTACATGACCCTGATAACAATGTCTGTTGTGTTGGTAAGAATGGTGGCTAATTATTTAATCAATTTTAAAAATAAAGCTTTAGAGTACAAATTTATTAAGTGGTATTGTAATTCAACAATTGATGTGCACACAATTAAATTTTGTGAAACAGTTTAAAATGGTTTTAGCGGTATATGAAAAATTATTGCATAATAGAACTGTATAAACTACTTTGATGAATATTACACGAAGGAGTCATAGAAAAGATTTATCTAAGTAGTAGTTTTGGCAATTCTATAAGCTAGCTGTGCCTGTTGTGTTGCAAAAAGCATTTAAACCTTGAACGTTTATTTATCACATTGTATTTCTTAAATGCTGTGAAAATAGAGTATTTTTTTTCTATATACAACTAATTTGCATTAAGTGTTACTTTTTTAACATAAAATCATTAAAAATGACAATTATGAAATGTTTTTGATGACTATATTAAAATCACCATTGTTGCTATTCTAAAAATTAAAGTAACTACTTTTTTTTGTACTTTAGGCAACTGAACCAAAATAAAACATTCGTAATTAAAGATAATATATTGAATGGATAAAACGCTATATTTTTTACAAGAAATTTTTTGTAATTAGAATATGAAATTGTTTCAAAGATTGATAACAACGATTTGAATAGTATTTCAAATTATTGCAAAAAAATACATTTCATTCTAAAAGAATAAAATTTGAATATTGTGTATAGTTTAAACATTATTTATAAGAATTCATTTTTACAATTTTTTATTTATAAGAACAAATATGATGATGTAATATAATAAAAATCAATTTAAAAATTTTTGAAATATTTTATGAAAAAAATAGGTTTGGAAACATTTTTAAACATGTTAAGTAAAGTAAACAATTTTCTAACTTGTCAAAACACCAGGTATATTTATTAGATAAAAATAACAAAATAACTTGTCACTCTTTTCTAATAGCTAAGGATGTTTACAAAATGCATTTGTAACATCCAAATTATGATTTTTTTCTAGAATAAACAAGATTTTCTAAACATGGAAACATTTGGAAAATGATACTTTTTAATCAAACCTTAATTGAAAGATATAGTAGTAATGCAGTAGAATTAGTAATAATTTTACTTAGTAATAACCTGTTCTACTTTTAGCAAAATTTTTTCTAGAAGATGTAGCTGAAGAATTAGTACAAGAAATTACTCAACATTTATTCTTTCTTCAGATAAAGCAATTAATTTTAAATATGGACATATATTGTGCACCTGAAGCATCTGTATTATTGGCATCTTATGCAGTACAGGCAAAGGTATCTATCGTAATTTTAAAATAATATACAGTTCTTTAAAATTTATAGCAGATAAGTGATTAAGAAAAATAAATAAATGAATAAATAATTAGTGAAGTGAGCCCAACCTCCTGCTTGCTTCACTTATTGGTTTCCAACAGTGACTATTCATAACAAAAGTTTCAATAGTAATAGTAATTTTAATGAAAGAAACCTTTTGAGCAAAACTACTTTCTTGATTTTTAATGCCACTTTCATTTTGAATTCTGATATCAGTTTTTGTTCTATGAATTGTTAAATGATGCGTCCTCTGCTGAATGTATAAATACACATATTAAATAAATTTATTTTTCTTCTTTTTTTCCAATCTTTTAATTCTTTCCAGGTGATTATATTTAATGATGTTTTTCCATTTATTATACATATCTTGTACTGTTCGTTTCTCGAGTCCTCCGTCAAGTTTAATTAATTTTCAGTTTTTACTGTATTTTTCAACTCCAGCAACTAAAACGCCTTCTTCTTTCTGAGACCATCTTATCTGCGAAGAGAGGAATATTGTATTGTATTGCTTATACTAAATAATTGATATATTTAAACCAAGTTGAAACACTTTTGTTATCAAAATTAATAATTGATATCATCATCTCCAAACTTGCAACACAGATCTTATTGTACAATTTTAAATTATGAATGGCTAACAATCTGAATTATTTACAGTGAACCATTTAAAAGTTATATTTTTTATATTTTTAATAAAACATTTGTCCGCCCAAGTGGGCGGGACCGGTACAATACTTGCCAGGAAGAAATACTGCAATTGGGAAATGTATCTCCATCTTACAATTCATTATATAATTTTGTAGACGTGTTTTGTTTAATTATACTTCTTGTAAGACGAGTTTCTGTTTGAAAACAACTAGCTAAAATTTAAATTTCTGTTAAGTAGGATATAATTTATAATGAATTAATTCTTATTTTATCCTTGGTTTATCCTTGTCTAAGGTATATTTACATTCTTTAAGACTAAAAGATAAAGATCTGTTAGTAGGTTCAATAGACACCATACATTGGTCCTACCACCATAAATTGGGAGAGAGTATACACTCCTGGAGCCCTATCAGTTATTACTTTACCCTTACCATTGCTCAACAGTCTATAGATGGATATGTGATATGAGCATTTGTGTTTGGCTATGTGTTTATGATTTTTCAGACTATGGTAAACTTATAATCTAAAATTATAAATCTAGGCAATTCTGGATCAGGTTTATATTCGTACCTCACAGATGTGGATGTTTCTTACAAGCTTTCTGCTCTATCAGTGAGCTATGGGAATTTCTTCTGTGTAAGCCCCTTCCTGGTGTTTGTGATGTTGAAACAATGTGTGTAGGCCTTACTGACTAACACTCTAAAACAGCTATTTTATTTGGCAATGGGTCATTGGTTTATGTGGAGGATAAAAAAGTAATATTTATGTCTAGGAAGTGGACTCCAGCTTTGAAACTTTGTGGCTCATAAAAATATTTAATTTTTTTTGAAATTTCACGTTTTTCTGGTATCTTATTCAATTTCCTTTTTAACTGTACAGTTGTTTTCTGTAAGTAATCTGTTTCTTTTCAAACATTTCATGTTAATAAGTAAATGAGAAAAAAGTGAGCTGATACAGATTTGTTATATTAAATAAAAAAATAACTTTCAAAGGTTAACTTTATTAAAATACTCAAATAATTTGTTTTTTTTTTAATTAAATTGAGTAAAACATAAATATAGTTAAAAGTAATTTTTTGATAAAATAACTTTTGTATATATTAATACAGTAGTACCTTGGTACTCGAACATAATCCGTTCCAGAAAGAGGTTCGAGTACCAATATGTTCGGACTCCAAATCATTATTTCCCATTACAAATAATGTAAAATGGATTAATGCATTCCAATCTTCAGTTGATTTGCTAGTATTTTTTTTATTGTTTCTTTATTCTTTAAAATAGTCGATATCGTCGACTTAGCCATAGAATCGAGGTATCAAACACAAATCCGTGTTAATAACAACCACTTGGCTTTTTTCCACCTTTATTTAGTTGATCTGGTGGTATTCGCCGTTTCTATAACAATGGCTATTGTTGATTTTTGTGAAACCGTGTTGTATTATTCTTCGAGGTATCAAACACAAATCCGTGTTAATAACAACCACTTGGCTTTTTTCCACCTTTATTTAGTTGATCTGGTGGTATTCGCCGTTTCTATAACAATGGCTATTGTTGATTTTTGTGAAACCGTGTTGTATTATTCTTCGAGGTCAAATCAAACATCAACATAGCCATTGTTAATAAGAAACGGCGAATTACCACCAGATCAACTAAATAAATCGCGTGTTATAACAAATGGCTATAGTGGTTGTTATTAACACGGATTTGTGTTTGATACCTCGAAGAATAATACAACACGGTTTCACAAAAATCAACATTAGCCATAGAATATTGGACACAGAGAGCCGAAACACGTACTCCATTTTCGTGTTTAGCAATGATTTCTTTTTTCAATTCGATTGTTGTTCTCACTGTTTTTTTTTCACTTGACCACTTTCACTTTTATTCTTCTTGGGACCCATGTTTAAGGGCTAATAAATCAAAAGAAAAGGATGCTAATCCAAAAAATATAGCACAGAGTAAGTTAATGTGCATGCGAAACAATGACTATCTCGTAAAGACCAACAACTGCCATATTATCGGGCTAGCAAATGGCTATTGTAATATTAATAATTTAAGATAATTTGGTACTAGCGTTAGGCGCCATCTCTTGCTAAATTTAATAATTAGAATTTTAATTAAATAATTTAAATAAATTTAGGCCTAACTGGACTGTCTCGTAACTGACCCTGCCGCCGTGGCGTCGGTGTCGACTTGGCGGGCTTTCTCGTTCGAGTACCAAAATTTTGTTCGGGAACAGGGCCATTTTTTTTCGAAATTTTTGGTCTGGCACCGATTTGTTCGGGCTTCGAAACGTTTGAGTACCGAGGTATGACTGTACAAATAATAAAATTTCAGTAGGAATTTTTAATAAAGTATTTAATATATTTTAATTGTATTGAAATTAATTTATTACTTTTTTGTTTTATGGTAAAATTCATTACATAAACACTTATTTTATGCAAATTTTATAAAATCTAAGTTAATAATTTGCATTTACCCTTTTACGTCTTTCTCCTTCATAAATTCTGATTGAAGAAATACTGCAATTGGAAAATGTTTCTCCATCCCACAATTCATTATATAATTTTGTAGACGTTTTTTGTTTAATTATACTTCTTGTAAGACGAGTTTCTGTTTGAAAACAACTAGCTGAAATTTAAATTTCTGTTAACTAGGATATAATTTATGATGAATTAATTCTTATTTTATAAAGTATTAATTATTTTCTTACAGTTACAAGCTTCTTCAGTTTCATTCTTAATTTTCACAATTTTCTCATCTGTAGGAATTGGTTGTTGACATATTTGGCTTTCTTGTAAACAATCACTTTGTGAGGTTTGCCAGTTTGGAGAAAGTGTCACGACAACCTAGCAGACAGCACTGCCGTGTGGGAGTGGAAAAATTTACGGAGACAGGTCTTCTATCGCAAACCTTTTATTAAGTATAAAAAAAAGACGCTTACAACTACTCTTTTTCTTTGGTGCAAGGTCTATCTGTAGGGGGAATCAGTCCACATAAAAATGTTTAGTCTTTTCGATGGTGGATTTCTCTTCTTCTTGCAAAGATGACGAGGAGAACGTGGACCTCGGGGCAGACCACACAACTAGCAGGGATGATTTTTCGGCAGCGGGACCGGTACGATACTTGCCGGGATGAGATGGCAAAATTCTATCCCAAAATGTCGATCAACTTTTCGTTGTTGAACAGCAACCAATATTCAAGAGCAGAGCATTCCAAAACAAAGAACTAATAAAATAATTTAAAAAGCCAATGGGATCGGTAAAATTTTCAATTCTAAAAAACTTTAAGTTAAAAACCAAGTAGAAAAAACTACTCTTTAAAATCCGACTTCGAGTGAGTTAAGAAAACAAATAAACAGAAACGAAAAGATGCTATACTTTTTTCATAATTTTATTGGTTCTATTCTCCAAATGCATTTCGCCAAGCCTCATCAGTGGGTAGTTGAGTTTTGGTAACCTCCGTTCCTTTTATGCTGGATGATGTTTTCCCAGCATGCATCTATCTGCATACCGTCATTCAGATTGATTAAATTTGCATATTCTTTTATACAAAAATGTTCTATTATTCTACGTTTTAAACAATCTTCTTCTTTATAAAGTATTTTTATATTATTTCTGTCTATGTTACAAAAATTATTTTTATAATGTAGGTACCACGGCGATTCTTCGCTTTTTAATCTTATTGCTGCCTCGTGCTCTTTTAAATGTACTTCTAACTTCCTTCCGGTTTCTCCGACGTAAGACTTCGTTTGTGGACAAGTACAAGATAATTTATAAATTACACCTGCAACATCAAGTTTGTTTAACGTATTGGCATTATCTTTGTTTATGACATTAACTATATTCAACAATTTGTTTTTTTGTTTTGCCACGATACATATAGAATACTGTTTGAAAATTAATTTATATCTCTCATAAAGTTTATGTACATACGGAAATTTAACATATATAATATTATCAATATGATTCTTTACATTATATCTGTAATTTACAAATTGATTGTACCACTTACATAATAAATTCTTTGGATAATCATTCAATAAATATTTTTTAAAAAGTTGTTTTATTTCTTTATCTATGTCTTCTTGTAAGGATGTCCTGTTCACTATTTTTTTAAGGTCCATAGTAAAGACGTTTTTTTTAATTTCTACGGGACAATATGATTTGTAATTAATAGTCTTTTTTGTATTACATAATTTTTCGTACTTACAGAATAGCAATCGGTTTTCCTTTCTCAATATAGTAATATCCAAGTAATTTAATTCCTGATTTTGTTCTTCTTCACTGGTGAACTCTAAGTTGTTACTCAAACTGTTTGCATAGCTTTCAATATCTTGGGATGAAGTTATTTGTGAGTCATATATAATTAGTATATCATCAACGTAACGTGCGTAGTATTCTATACCTGGAGCCTGTGATATATTTTCATCAATCGGTATCATGCAGATATCAGCCAGTTTTGGTCCGACAACCGATCCCATCGAGATTCCGTTCTTTTGTCGGTAAAAGTCTGTGTAAATTTTAAAATAATTATTTTTAAATATAAATTCAATAAAAATTAAAATGTGCTCAGGTATATTATATCTATTTATGGTTTCCTTAATCATTTCTAGTGTTATCGATGGATACATGGATTTGATATCTAAACTCATAAGACAATGACTTTTTTTAATTTTACCTTTTAGTAGTCCATTAATTAATTCATCTGTGTTTTTTATGCTGTAGAGTGATCTATCACTTAAAAGTGACAGACTTTAATTTGATTTTTCCCCAAAGTTAAGTAAAAGGGTAAAGCTTCAGCAATGATAGTTAGAAGGTATTTTGAGCCTCAATATAAGAAAATAAAGGATGAAAGTCAGATGACGAAGAATAGAGCTTGTTGTTCAGTCTGTCTTGTTGTGACCCAACCAACCTTACCACTAAAAGGAAAATCCTCAGTGAAACTAAAGAGGGATACCTTTACAAAGAATGCTGCCTCAAACACACAATGGATTATAAAATAATCCAATGGAACTGTCGTGGTTTCTGCAACAACTTCTCTGACGTTAAACACCTGACATCATCTACTACATCTCTCTGCGTGGCACTCCAGGAAACACATCTAAAACCTGGAGAAAAAATTACTTTAAAAGGATTTAATCTTTACCGTAAGGATGATGATAGCCACACTCGCGCCAGTGGAGGTGTGGCTATACTGGTTTCAAACCGCATCCCGTGCTTACCAGTACAAATAACAACAGAGCTGCAAGCGGTGGCAGTCAAAATCTCTATTGGAGTAACTGTCACAGTTTGTTCCATATACTTGCCACCAGATGTCAGAGTCGATGAAGATGAATTGGATGCCTTGGTTGAACAACTCCCGACTCCATTCCTTTTACTCGGTGATTTCAATGGCCACAACACAATGTGGGGCAGTCCTGACATAAATCGTCGAGGCAGGGCCATTGAGAGATTTATAGGCAATCACCAACTGTATTTATTTAATACTGGAGAAGTGACATACTTCCACGCCCCAACAAGAACATTTACTGCCATTGATTTGACATTAGCTAGTCCAAATCTGTTTTCAGCGTTTACATGGAAGGGTGGATGTAATCCACTTTTCAGCGACCACTTCTCAATATTTTTAGAATATCGAGGCAGAGAAAGCTGTGAAACAGCCCGTCCACCACGCTGGAAATTTGAAACGGCAGATTGGCCTGCATTTTCCTCTTTGGCTAACATCACTGAGGAAATGGTCAATACTGCCGATATCAATGATGCAGTAGAAGTTGTCACTTCCAGTATTATTCAGGCAGCTGAAAAAACAATGGGGAAAACGTCAACCAGATATCCGAAACATCCGAAACCATGGTGGGATCAGAATTGTGAGGCAGCATTTAAAAAACAAAAGAAAGCATGGGGGATTTTCAGAAGATACCCCACTGCTGAGAATTTGATAGCTTTTAAAAAAGCAAAGGCAAATGCCAGAAAAATAAGGAGGCAAAGCCAAAGGGATTCTTGGAGGAAGTATGTTTCTAGCATAACATCTTCCACCAGCTCAAAAGCAGTCTGGGATAAAATCCATAAAATTAACGGGAAATATGCTTCTCACTCTCTGTCCATGCTGGAAAATAATGGCACAATAATCAGTGACATAAAAGGTATTGCTGATTTGTTGGGTGAAACATTTTCGTCTTCATCCAGCAATATTATGTATACAACAAATTTCCAGGCTTATAAAGTCCAAAGTGAAAAACAATATCTAAACTTTCACTCTCCATCTAATGAGGAATATAATGTGCCATTCAGCAGAATAGAACTATGTACAGCAATCTCTCGCTCGGGGAATACTGCTGTAGGGCCGGATAAAATCCACTACAGCATGATTAAAAATCTGTCAGACAATTCCCTTAGTAACCTTCTGAATCTGTTTAACAGAATATGGACAGAACATACTTTTCCTGACTCTTGGAGGCTATCTATCATAATTCCCATTCCCAAGCCAGGTAAAGACTGCAAGAATCCCTCTAATTATAGACCAATTTCTCTGACTAGTTGTCTCTGCAAACTTTTCGAGAGAATGGTAAACAGACGCCTGATGTTCCTCTTAGAGGAAAAGAACTACTTTTCACTACATCAGAGTGGATTCCGTAGGAACAGAAGTACCACAGACAATTTAGTAATTCTTGAAACATCTATACGCAAAGCGTTTGTTAGACGACAGCACTTAGTGTCTGCGTTTTTTGATATAGAGAAGGCCTACGATCGCTGCTGGCGATATGGTATACTCCGTGATCTGCATGAATTCGGATTGCGGGGTAATTTGCCAATTTTTATAAAAAACTTCCTGCAGAATCGTAGATTCCAAGTCAGGATGGGCAACACTTTTTCTAGGCCTTTCACACAAGAAGAAGGTGTTCCTCAAGGTTGTATTTTGAGTGTGACTCTGTTCCTAGTAAAAATTAACAGCATAGCTAAGTGTCTTCCTTCCCAGTGTGAAACACACTCTGTATGTGGATGACTTTCAGATCTCCTGCCAGTCTAGTAACATGGGTTTCATCGAGAGACAACTGCAAACCTCGCTAAACCGCATAGACAATTGGTCCAAGATCAATGGTTTTACTTTTAATGCAGAGAAGACCTCGTGCATCCACTTTTGCCGAAGGCGTGGTTTGCACCTGGACCCGGAAATTCACCTAAATGGGGTTAAAATCCCAATAGTCAATGAGGCAAAGTTTTTGGGTGTTGTGTTTGACCAAAAACTGACGTTCTTATCACACTTGCGCAATTTGAAGAGTAGATGTTTAAAATCTCTGAACCTTTTAAAGGTACTGTGCTGCTCATCCTGGGGAGCAGACAAATGTTTGATGCTCAGGATATATAGAGCCCTCGTTCGCTCTAAGCTGGACTATGGAAGTGTTGTCTATGGCTCTGCGCGAGAATCTACTCTTCGGATGCTGGATCCAATCCACCATCAAGCATTGCGTTTGTGCACTGGTGCATTTCGAACTTCTCCTGTTCAAAGTTTGTACGTGGATGCTTATGAGCCTCCACTATCTCTCAGGAGAGAGCAGTTGTCTCTGTTTTATTATATTAAGCAGAAATCTCAGATTAAATCTTCAGTTGATTGTATAGTATCAGATACTCAGCTGATAAGATTATTTGCAGCTCGCCCAAGTAGTGTCCCTACATTCAGCATAAGAATGGAGAATGTCAGCAGCACGATTGACCTGGATATGGGCAACATTTCACAGCCTGAGCTTTACAGTATATCACCTTGGTCAACTCCTGTGATAAATGTCGACCTTAGCTTAAAGCAATTTCCTAAGGAATCCACCCCAGATTACATGTATAGACAGTACTTTGCTGAAATTCGACATCGTGACAGGAATTTAATTCCTATATACACTGATGGGTCTAAATCGGATGATTACGTTGGGTCAGCCTTTGTCTGCCAGAATGAAATTGTGGCAGAACAAATCGCACCAAATTCCTCTATTTTTACTGCGGAGTTGCAGGCTATTTATTTAGCCTTAAAGTATATAAATAGGAAAGGTCATCGTTGCTGCGTGATTTACACTGACTCAGTTAGTGCACTTCAGGCTTTGATCTCGTATGAACCTAGTTCTCACTCCATAGTGATTAAAATTCGTAAGCTGATTTGCCATCTTTTTGCGAGGAATTTCTCTATAAAATTTTGTTGGGTCCCAGGCCATGTAGGTATAAGAGGAAATGAAGAAGCTGACGCAGCTGCAAAGTCAGCAAGTCCTTCTCAGCATACAATGCATATTGAAGGAGGTGACTTGAAGCTAGTTGTTAAAAAACGACTAGAGGAGAGATGGCAAAATGTGTGGAACGCACAAGTCCACAATAAACTACACGAGATCAAACCTGTGATAGAAAATTGGACACAGAAGAAACCCTATGACAGGAGATCTGAGGTCATTCTTACTCGTTTGAGAATTGGACATACTCGACTGACTCATCAATACCTTTTGAAGGGTGATGACCAGCCTGTATGTCAGTATTGCAACTGTAATGTAAGTGTTAAGCACATACTGAGCAATTGCATGCCTCTGAACGGATTCGTAGGCAGCATTTTGGAAATGCAAGTTTTAAAGAGATTTTGGGCCAGAGGCCAAATGTTGATAAATTATTGAACTTTTTAAAAGTTACAAATATTTATAAAGAAATTTAATTATTTATTTATTTATATCCATATACATGTTGTTGTTATACACAGTTTAACTGTTGTATATTTTTGTTATTGGTTCTTTGTTTTTTGTTTTGTTCATTTTTATTGTTATTTATGTACATATATATACCATAAGTTGTGGCGCAGCTTGGCCTATGTGGCCCTTGTGCCAATAAACTTTAACCAACCAACCAACCAGCATAACATCTTCCACCAGCTCAAAAGCAGTCTGGGATAAAATCCATAAAATTAATGGGAAATATGCTTCTCATTCCCTGTCCATGTTGGAAAATAATCGCACAATAATCAGTGATATACAAGGTATTGCTGATTTGTTGAGTGAGACTTTTTCGTCTTCATCTAGCAATATTATGTATACAAGGGATTTTCAGGTTTATAAAGCTCAAAGTAAAAAACAGTACTTAAACTTTTACTCCTCATCTAATGAGGAATATAATGTGCCATTTACCAGAATAGAATTACATAGAGCGACGTCCCGCTCGGGGAATACTGCTGTAGGCTTAGATAAAATCTACTACAGCATGATTAAAAATCTGCCAGACAATTCTTTCAGTAATCTTCTGAATCTGTTTGACAGAATATGAACAGAACATACATTTCTTGACTCTTGGAGGCTATCTATCATTATTCCCATTCCCAAGCCAGGTAAAGACTGCAAGAATTCCTCTAATTACAGATTAGTCTCTCTTACGAGTTGTTTTTGTAAACTTTTTGAGAGAGAATGGTAAATGGACGTTTGATGTTTATCTTAGAGGAAAAGGATTACGTTTCACCACATCAGAGTGGATTTCATAGGAACAGAAGTACCACGGACAATTTAGTAAACCTTGAAACATTGATACGCAAAGCGTTTGTTAGACGACAGCACATAGTGTTTGTGTTTTTCGATATAGAGAAGGCCTACGATTGCTGCTGGCGATACGGAATACTTTGTGATCTGCACCAATTCGGATAGCGGGGTAATCTGACAATTATTATAAAAAACTTTCTACGGAATAGAAGATTCCAAGTCAGGATGGGCACAACATTATCTAGGCTTTACACACAAGAAGAAGGTGTTTCTCAAGGTTCTATTTTGAGTGTGACTCTGTTCCTAATTAAAATTAACAGCATAGCTAAGTGTCTATTTCTCAGTGTGAAACACTCTCTGTATGTGGATGACTTTTAGATCTCCTGCCAGTCTAGTAGTAATATGAGTTTTATTGAGAGACAACTGCAAATCTCCCTAAATCGCATAGACAATTGGTCCAAGACCAATGGTTTTAGTTTTAATGTAGAGAAGACCTCGTGCATCCACTTTTGTTGAAGGCGTGGTTTGCACCTTGAGCCCGAAATTTACCTAAATGGAGTGAAAATCCCAATGGTCAACGAGGCTAAGTTCCTTGGTGTTGTGTTCGACCATAAATTGACGTTCCTGCCACACTTGCGTAGTTTGAAGAGTAGATGTTTAAAATCTCTGAACCTTTTAAAGGTACTGTGCTGCTCATTCTGGGGAGCAGACAAATGTTCTATGCTCAGGATTTATAGGGCCCTTGTCCACTCTAAGCTGGACTATGGATGCATTGTGTATGGCTCTGCGTGAGAATCTACTCTTCAGATGCTGGATCCAATTTACCATCAAGCATTGCGTTTGTGCACTGGTGCATTTCGAACTTCTCCTGTTCAAAGTTTGTACATGGATGCTCACGAGTTTCCACTATCTCTTAGGAGAGAACAGTTGTTTTTTTTTTATTATATTAAACAGATCTCAAAATAAACTGTCAGCTGATTGTTCAGATACACAGCTGAAAAGATTATTTGCAGCTCGTTCAAGTAGTGTACTTACATTCGACATTAGAATTGAGAATGTAAGCAGCACGATCGACCTTTACACATTTAACATCTCACAGGTTGAGGTTTATAGTATTTCACCTTGGTTGATTTCAGTGATAAATGTTGATTTAAGGTTAAAGCAGTTTTTTAAAGAAACCACACCAGATTACATGTATAGACAGCACTTTGCAGAAATTGAACATTGTGACAGGAATTTAATTTGTATATACACCGATGGATCTAAATCGGATGACTATGTTGGCTTAGCCTTTGTTTGCGAGGATGAAATTGTGGCAGAACAAATCGTTTCGATTTCTTCCATTTTTACTGTGGAGTTGCATGGTATTTATTTAGCCCTAAAGTATATAAATAGGAAAGGTCATCGTTACTGCGTGATTTACACTGACTCATGTTACTGCACTTCAGGCTTTGATCTTGTATGAACCTAGTTTTCACTGTATATTGATTAAAATCTATAATCTGATATGTTATTTTATTGCGAGGAATTTCTCTATAAAATTTGTTCGTTCCCAGGCTATGTAGGTATAAGAGGAAATGAAGAAGCTGAGGCAGTTGAAAAGTCAGCACAGATTGTTAGTTTTTTGTTCCTTTTTTTTATTGTTATTTGTTTATGTATTTATTTATATTATATGACGTGGCGCAGCTTTGACTTGTGTGGTTTTGCGCCAAAAAATCTTAACCAACCAACCAACATTCATTAATTGTTGGTGCATTGCATTGTCTTTGTGTTGGCCGGCTGGTGTTTTGTCAGCTCTAATGACAACTACATAATCATCAGCAGGCATTTGCTTGAGGGCTGTCCTGAACAGTCAAACTAATTCATTATGTTGATTGAATAAATTTTGTAATTCAGCAACAATTTCACAATTAGTGCTGGTATTGAATCGACAACGTTGATCAACTTGTTCATCAGTGGCTTTCATGAAATAAAGTTGGAGAAATTTGTTATCTGCATCTGCCAGTTGTAGACGTGATCCAGTACAATGATAAATTTGCTTTTGTACTTTGAACGTTGGCATGTAATTGTCATGTATGATTTCTGTTGCACCGAACAATGTCATTTGGAAACGTGAATTGTACTTGTGTATGTTTGCCAAGAAATGTTTTGACTGGCTTGTGTTATTTGATATTAATGTTGATAATGGTTCGGGTTGTAAATGCAATTCTGGCAATTTTACTTTCCCACCTGCACAGCACATTTTTGGAGTTTCATTCTTGAATTTCAATGCATGGCAAAATTTGCATAATTTGTCCATTTTTTAATAACGATAATTCAATGAAGACTGTAATCATAATCAGCATTGTAATGGAACGCAACAAGATTTAAATCAGTGTGCAGTGTCCGTCTGGATGAAGCATTGCATTCTTGATTGGTTCTCAGACTTGCTCTTTGTTGGTCAGTTGTTTCATTCAAGCGGGCTTGATCAGTGCGTACTTGATCGGTTTTTAATCTTGCTTTTAGTTCTTTGTCTGTTTCTGAAGCTTGTAATATCTTTTTCTTTTGTGCTTGAGATGTAGATCGACTAATCGATTGACATTTGGGGAGCATAACTGTCGACTATGCTCACAAATTTGTTCAGAAAAATTGGAAAAATCAATATTCGAAAGATTATGAGAATTGAAATTTATTCAACTTACTATTAAATGCGCGAAAAGATATAAGTAAACGTCTTGAGTGAGAGCGGCGATTGGAAGTTCACAATGAATGCAAATTGTTTCACATCTGACACGCAACGATGTTCGCAAAATTTTAATGAGAACTTGTAAGGTTTTGCGCCCCTTTATTGAAAGGGCGATGTTGACTCGACTTGTTCCTCTTGCTTTAGGTCAAGATGTCACGAAAGGGCCTTTACCATATGGGTGTAGTGGTTTGCTGGACGCAAAGACATTCACACAGTGACCGTAAATATAAAATTATTTCATTTATTTATATAAAAACATGCTTACAATAGCAACAATGATCTGTCCAGCGAAGAGATAGCACCCAAATGATGGCGAGTTCTTCCCAGGGGCATGTAAGTCACACCCCGGGAAAAAGGTTCCTCCTGCATAGGTTGTTGGGAGTTTTCCTTTACTCGTTTGGAGGAGGAAGTGGTAGCAAAGTCCAAGTTGCACAAAATCACAGCGTTCACGATGTTCTGTTGGGAAATTAATTCTTTAATTTGTCCTGTGGTGAAGTCTGCGATGGGAAGTTTGGTCCCGGAAGTCTTCTGTCGTATTCGGTTCGTTCACCTTTTTCCTACAATTTCGAGCTGAGTCGTCTGGCCTGATGTCTCCCGACCTCTTCGCTTCCAACCTCCCCATGTCCTTGGAATTTCGGGCTTTTATAACATTTCTTTCCTGAAATCCTGAACTTTGGTTGATCTGAACGAGGGTCTTCTTTTATTCTATTGGTCCCTGGTCTGTTTGCCAGGGACGCGATTCGGTCTGCGGGGTCGCCAAAGATTTCCAAACTTCCCCTCCTGGGCCGTGTCAAGCCGTTCCCCGGACGACGATCTTGTAAATTACACTCTAAATGTGTTTTTCTGACTTGGAGAAGGTGCAGCCAGGACCACTCAGCTCCAACTACTGCCCTTTCCGATGGAGAGCCGGACAGATTCCACTTTGAACCCGGTGCAACCCGATGACCCAAAATTACCCCGGTGGTCGATCCCTCAGTCGTTCCCACGATGTACGATCGAGGATCTGTCAATTAGGTCGGGAATGTGACAATTAAATTGTCTCGCGCACCCATTTCTCGACCACCTCGATCTTATTTACCGGATAAATCACCGATTTAACGACTTTAGCTCGACAACCACTTTGCCGACTGGGGGAGCGAAATCTCGGCCCCACAAACTGAAATCGATCCAACTTGTGATGAAATGCTTGTATACACTCATGCTACCTATCATAGGATAAATGTACTATGCCAGAAACCTTTGCAGGAGTGTATTAAACAACTTCCCAAAGTTTCATGGTAATTGGATAAATGGTATAATAATGCATGAAGGACAGACAGATATAAATTCGTTGTTATATATAGAGTTTGAATAGTGGGTGAGAAATAAGAAACTGAACTTTTGTTTTTCAATATGTTCCTTTGAAGTAGTATTATAATGGCTAGCAAATTAAATTTTAAAAAATTGCTATAAACGGGTGGTAATAATTAAGCATTCCACAAAAGGCTTCTAATACATTTTACATTCCTTGGCCATTCAATCTCCGTAATTGCTCTTGCATTTTCAGGATCCACGGATATGCCAGATGCACTAATGACATGTCCTAGATATCTGATCTCCGGCAGAAATAATTTACATTTTTCAGGTTTCAGTTTCAATTCAATTTGCTTAGAATTTTTAGGAACTCATCAAAGAGCTTGATGTGCTCCTGTTCATTGGCTGAGTAGATCATGATGTCGTCCTGAAAAAGGACGACATCATGGTCTAATGCCAATGAACAAGCACCTCTTTCTGATGTGACCTGCTAGGGTATATCTTTCATAATTTTTTGAAAGAATTGGCCACTGCTTTTTCCACCTTGAGGCATCCAACATAGCTGGTAGTTGCACAAAGGTGTTGAGAATGCAAATATTTCCCTCAGATCACTCCTTACAGATATCTGGTAGGTTCCAGAATTCAGATCAAGCACAGAAAACACACAGCTTCTCTCTAGTTGTGCAAGGATGTCATATAGGACTAGCTTCTCTCTAGTTGTGCAAGGACGCATCATTGAGAAGTTTTGCTCTACCATAATTTCATTCACCTTACGTAGATTGAGAATCAGCCTGATATCACCATCCGTCTTCTTAACTGAGTGGATCGGTGAGTTCCATGGTGATACTTTACTGCTGGTATTATAGAGCAGAGTGTATGCTTCAAGCTTAGATTTTAATTTCGGAAGGAGCACATGTAGGATTCTATACTGTTTGGTGTGTATGGGCCTATTAGTTTTGAGTTCAAACTCATGAATGAATTTTGTAGTCCCTTTTAGGTCTTCAATGGTCATTGCAAAACAGTTTGAGTTTTCTAATATGACAGACCTAACCTTTTCTCCCCCATTCACTGCTTATATGAGATATAGAAATCTTTTCGATCATGCTATCGGTGATTATCTGGTTACATGTGACCGAAAGTTTGTTGTCAGTCTGTATGTCATCTTCGTGTACCCCATTACATAGCATCTTGGACACACTTCTTATTATGCTTGAATCACACATGATAAAATCCATCCCAAGTATGCCGTTATAATTAAAATTGCTTCAGTGTCATGAACTACTGTGAAAAGTACGACGCGAAAGAAAACACGTACACATGTTGATCAATTAAAATAAATTTAATTTCGCGTTGGAAATAAATGGTACAAATTCTTTATAGATTCCCTCTGTTCCTCAGTGTTCGTATCATAACCGTAATCTGCAATCCGCATAGTACAGTTCCGTTACAAATGCCGCCCAACAATACTAATTAACTAACACGCGCGAAATTTAATTGGACTTAAACTAATAGAAAGGGATAGAAGAAAAAAGAAAAATAAGAAGGATTATAGGATAGATGGGTAACCAATTTCTTGGCTGTTGTTGGACGCAGATCCTTGTCTCGACTTATAATGCTCGTATGCTCTCTCTTAAAATGACTGTTTCTCAGCGTTTTCTTCAAGTGATCGGATTTTCTTCTCAATCTATTCCTTTTGGCCCTATTCCACAGCGCTCGCCGATTTCTCAATCTCGAGGTTTGCAGCCACATGTCTTTCTTCGTTCATGTCCGGCCAAAGAATGTCCAGTGGAAGTTCCTTTTCCCTCCAGGCTCGTTGCCATCTATTGTTTTCCCCTACCTCCTGGTGGGCTACGGGTAAGTCCAAGTTCTCGGAAGTTCGAGACAATGAAAAGAAAGAAAATTGGAAAGGATAGATTTATAGAAATAGATTATAAATTAAACGAAAAACTATATATAAATAAAGGCATACAGCCACATTACAAATGAATTATAATTTTGCCAGATAACATTCTTACATTTAGATTGATTCCTTTCTGGCATTTCATGGGTATACCTTCTATGCCCTTTATAGATATGTCCATTTCGAAATTTTGGACTGTTAAGACCAATAACTATGTTTTGGTCAATTAATGATTTCTCAGCCCCAGTATCAATTAGGAAGACACCATTCAAATCATCGACATGTCCCCTGCACACGGGTAGACCCCTTGCACTCTGTTCTAGACCGGTCAGTTTGATGCACTTACTCCCGCCATGCTGACCTTCATGGTGGGAAGCTTCTAGTTTACATTGACCTTACGGGGGTGATTTCTACAAATATGTCTCATATTACTGCATTCAAAACACTGCGGTTGTTCCCATCCAATTCTATCTCTTCTTCTATTTCCCAACAGAGCACTTTGCATTAATGTTGTGAGGCTTTCCACCTTATTTCTCAATTCCTTTACCTCATCTTCATGTGGTGAGCTATTCTCTCTAACCTGATTTACACAAGCCTCCACTTTGTCCACAGCAACCTCCTCAGAGGGCGCACACCGCAGATTTTGACTCAATCCTTGCATAACATTCCTTCTGTTGGACAAAATTCTCTGCTTGCTTAATTGCCTCTTCCAAATTTTTAGGTTCTAGCCTAATGACCTCCTGCTGAATTGGCAGTACATGCCCTTGAAAAATTGCTCCTTCAACATTTTGCCCTTTATATTGTTGTACTGAGGCGAGCTAAGCTCTAAAACCTCTATGGCAGACTTGACTCTCACAGTAAACTCCCTCACACTTTCACCCTTTCTCTGCTCAATGCAGATAAATCCTTTCATTGCCATTGCAGCATTTGTAGTTTTGGACGAGAACTCACTAATCATGTTCCCCCTTTATCTTCTCATAATCCTTATCATACAATGCTTCACTCTCACAAAACAGTATCAATGGTCTACCCTTCAACCTAGCCCTTAAGGTTACTATCAGGGTTGATGCATCTTGCCACTTGGCCAGGGAGGCTATCTGTTCGAAACACCTAAAGAATTGCATTATGTGAGATCTGGAAATCCCCTTGAACGTAAAATTATAATAAATTATATCCGAATTAATAATTACTTTTTTCTTATATCTGGATAAAATCCGAATATAATTCGAATTATAATAAATGGTTTCCTATATTGAATTGAAAATTTTCCTATTATAAACATCCTGCCTAAAAAAAATCCTGGAAGAGAAAATATGTGTCACCGGCCATATAACTGTCAACTATCCATTGTTCTTACGCTGAGTACAGATCATCTTGCAACTTAAATTTATAGTTAGCGCCCGAATTCACCGTATTGTTTCCAATCCCAGGAACACCTGTGACCAACTTTCCCAGCAGAAAGTTATATAAGAGGCTTCCCCCCCCCAGAAGAGGGAGTCAATCATCGACCTCCCCTCGACGTGGGTTCCTGTCCATGGTGAGGGGATCTCCCAGAGATGGTTTAGTAACTCTTCTTTACCATCCCTGGGATCTGAACGCCCACCCACGTGTTTGCCGTGCGTGGTGGCCCGTATGCCGGAAAGGGGGATCCTGGTAGTTGAGGGGCAACATACCGTCCCCAACACACTGCTTTGGCCCCTGCTTCGGATAAACGGGAGGCTCAAATCAGGCTTCGTTTGAGTCAATCGGCTGGTCGTTGAGTCATTCTTGATCTCGGCCTGGAGTCAACCGATCGATGCAGACCGGGCAGACACATCAGACAAGATGTGCTCTTCTCGACTGCATTGTGAGGGTATAGCTCCTGGGAAACCCTGGTGCGACGGTCTATGGGAGTCTCCCATGTGACGGCATCCCCTAGTTGGGCCCCATGGTGGGTGGGGTCACTAGGAGCTGAATGTAAATTCTTAAATATGGATTTTAAAACAACAAAACAAGCGACCAAAGACCAGAACTCCAGCCAACCTGCTTACTTAATAGTGCATGCAACTGGAGAAAAACCTCTATCTAAAGCATCGCCATTCTTGATTCAAAAATTGTTTGAATCGACCATAGGACAATTGAAAAAAATACAAAAATTAAGATCGGGAGATTTACTGGTGGAAACAGCTTCTCCACAACAATCGGCAAAACTTCTGCAAACAAAGACTCTGGGAGAAATGGAAGTCACTGTCACACCACACGGAAGCCTAAACTCATCACGTGGTGTGATATCTGAAATTGATCTGATGTCTGAAGATGAATCAGACATTCAGATCGGTCTTTCAGACCAAGGCGTCACTGCTGTCCGACGCATCTCCATTCGTCGGGATGGCAAGTTTATTCCTACGAAACATCTTATTTTGACATTTAATAAACCGACTTTGCCATCTGTTATTACAGCAGGGTATCTACGCTGTCCAGTTCGCCCGTATGTTCCAAATCCGCTGCGTTGCTTTAAATGCCAGCGATTTGCACATTCACAAACATCTTGCCGAGGGAAAAGCGTATGCACACAGTGTGGGACTGAAGGTCATGAGAGTACTGAATGTAAAACTACCCCATGCTGTGTGAACTGCAAGGATACCCATCCTGCTTACTCCCGAAAATGCCCTGCATGGCAGAGAGAGAAAGAGATTCAGCGAGTGAAAACCATCAACAATTTACCCTACCCAGAGGCACGTCGCATGGTCACTTTAAGTGCACCACTGAAACAAAAAACATTTGCTGCTGCTCTGAAATCCACAAAGACATGTGAAGTTCAGACGGACATTTCTGTTTCCCAAAGGAATCTCTCACTCGCCATGCAAAATGTTTACTGATCCCTTCAAAAGAAACACCAGAAAAGGACAATACAAAACAAAAAACACCCCTACCTAAAACAGGGGTGATAACAAGAAACCTGGGTTCTAAAAAGGCTAGTAAGAACCCATTGAACAAACAGAGAGTGAAAGCAGCTCTCTCTAAATCCAAAAAATCAGAGAGACAGTCTGTGAGCGAGTTCTCTGATATCTCTGATGAAGAGAATAATGTGGAGGTTACAAAACCAATGTCACCTCCAAAAGGAAAATCATCTGTGAAGTTAAACAGGAATACCCTTCACAAAAAATGCTGCCTCAACAAACACATAATGGATTATAAAATAATCCAATGGAACTGTCGTGGTTTCCGCAACAACTTCTCTGACGTTAAACACTTGACATCATCTACCTCATCTCTCTGTGCGGCACTCCAGGAAACCCATCTGAAACCTGGAGAAAATATTTCTTTAAAAGGATTCAATCTTTATCGTAAGGATGACGATAGCCACACCCGTGCCAGTGGAGGTGTGGCTATACTGGTTTCAAACCGCATCCCGTCCTTACCAGTACAAATAACAACAGAGCTGCAAGCTGTGGCAGTCAGAATTTCAATTGGCGTTACTGTCACAGTTTGTTCCATATACTTGCCACCAGATGTCAGAGTCGATGAAGATGAATTGGATGCCTTGGTTGAACAACTGCCGACTCCATTCCTTTTACTCGGTGATTTCAATGGCCACAACCCAATGTGGGGCAGTCCTGACATAAACCGTCGAGGCAGGGCCATTGAGAGATTTATAGGCAATCACCAACTGTATTTATTTAAAACTGGAGAAGTGACATACTTCCACGCCCCAACAAGAACATTTACTGCCATTGATTTGACATTAGCTAGTCCAAATCTGTTTTCAGCGTTTACATGGAAGGTTGGATGTAATCCACTTTTCAGCGACCACTTCCAATATTTTTAGAATATCGAGGCAGAGAAAGCTGTGAAACAGCCCGTCCACTACGCTGGAAATTTGAAACAGCAGATTGGCCTGCATTTTCCTCTTTGGCTAACATCACTGAGGAAATGGTCAATACTGCCGATATCAATGATGCAGTAGAAGTTGTCACTTCCAGTATTATTCAGGCAGCCGAAAAAACAATGGGGAAAACGTCAACCAGATATCCAAAACATCCGAAACCATGGTGGGATCAGAATTGTGAGGCAGCATTTAAAAAACAAAAGAAAGCATGGGGGATTTTCAGAAGATACCCCACTGCTGAGAATTTGATAGCTTTTAAAAAAGCAAAGGCAAATGCCAGAAAAATAAGGAGGCAAAGCCAAAGGGATTCTTGGAGGAAGTATGTATCTAGCATAACATCTTCCACCAGCTCAAAAGCGGTCTGGGATAAAATCCATAAAATTAACGGAAAATATGCTTCTCACTCTCTGTCCATGCTGGAAAATAATGGCACAATAATCAGTGACATAAAAGGTATTGCTGATTTGTTGGGTGAAACATTTTTGTCTTTATTCAGCAATATTATGTATACAACACATTTTCAGGCTTATAAAGTCCAAACTGAAAAACAATATTTAAACTTTCACTCCTCATCTAATGAGGAATATGATGTGCCATTTAGCAGAACTGAACTATGTACAGCAATCTCTCGCTTGGGAAATACTGCTGTAGGGCCGGATAAAATCCACTACAGCATGATTAAAAATCTATCAGACAATTCCCTCAGTAATCTTCTGAATCTGTTTAACAGAATATGGACAGAACATACTTTTCCAGACTCTTGGAGGCTATCTATCTTCATTCCCATACCCAAGCCAGGTAAAGACTGCAAGAATCCCTCTAATTATAGACCAATTTCTCTGACTAGTTGTCTGTGAAAACTTTTCGAGAGAATGGTAAACAGACGCCTGATGTTCCTCTTAGAGGAAAAGAACTAGTTTTCACTACATCAGAGTGGATTCCGTAGGAACAGAAGTACCACCGACAATTTAGTAATTCTTGAAACATCTATACGCAAAGCGTTTGTTTGACGACAGCACTTAGTGTCTGTGTTTTTTGATATAGAGAAGGCCTACGATCGCTGCTGGCGATATGGTATACTCCGTGATCTGCATGAATTCGGATTGCGGGGTAATTTGCCAATTTTTATAAAAAACTTCCTGCAGAATCGTAGATTTCAAGTCAGGATGGGCAACACTTTTTCTAGGTTTTTCACACAAGAAGGTGTTCCTCAAGGTTGTATTTTGAGTGTGACTCTGTTCCTAGTAAAAATTAACAGCATAGCTAAGTGTCTATCTTTCAGTGTGAAACACACTCTGTATGTGGATGACTTTCAGATCTCCTGCCAGTCTAGTAACATGGGTTTCATCGAGAGACAACTGCAAACCTCGCTAAACCGCATAGACAATTGGTCCAAGATCAATGGTTATACTTTTAATGCAGAGAAGACCTTCTGTATCCACTTTTGCCGAAGGCGTGGTTTGCACCTGGACCCGGAAATTCACCTAAATGGGGTTAAAATCTTAATAGTCAATGAGGCAAAGTTTTTGGGTGTTGTGTTTGACCAAAAACTGACGTTCTTATCACACTTGCGCAATTTGAAGAGTAGATGTTTAAAATCTTTGAACCTTTTAAAGGTACTGTGCTGCTCATCCTGGGGAGCAGACAAATGTTTGATGCTTAGGATATATAGAGCCCTCGTTCACTCTAAGCTGGACTATGGAAGCGTTGTTTATGGCTCTACGCGAGAATCTACTCTTCGGATGCTGGATCCAATCCACCATCAAGCATTGCGTTTGTGCACTGGTGCGTTTCGAACTTCTCCTGTTCAAAGTTTGTATGTGGATGCTTATGAGCTTCCACTATCTCTCAGGAGAGAGCAGTTGTCTTTGTTCTATTACATTAAAGAGAAATCTCTGGCTAAACCTTCAGTTTATTGTAGAGTATCAGATACTCAGCTGAAAAGATTATTTACAGCTCGCCCAAGTTGTGTTCCTACATTTGACATTAGAATGGAGAATGTAAGCAGCACGATTGACCTGGACACAAGCAACAATTCACAGGCCAAGGTAGATAATATATCACCCTGGTCAACTCCTGTGATAAATGTTGACATTAGCTTAAAGCAGTTTACTAAAGAATCCACCCCAGACTACATATATAAGCAGCTCTTTGCAGAAATTCAACACCACGACTGGAATTTAATTCCTATTTATACTGATGGATCAAAATCTGCTGATTACGTTGGCTTAGCTTTTGTTTGCCAGGATGAAATCGTGGCAGAACAAATTGCATCGAATTCTTTCATCTTTACTGTAGAGTTGCAGGCTATTTACCTAGCCTTAAAATATGTAATTAGGAAAGGTCATCGTCGCTGTGTTATTTACACTGACTTAGTTTGTGCACTTCAGGCTTTGATCTCACATGAACCTACTTCTCACTCTATAGTGTTTAAAATTCGCAAACTGTTTTGCCATCTTATTGCGAGTAATATTTTTGTAAAATTTTGTTGGGTCCTAGGCTATGTAGGTATAAGAGGGAATGAAGAAGCTGACGCAGCTGCAAAGTCAGCAAGTCCTTCTCAGCATACAATGTTTATTGAAGGAGGTGACTTGAAGCTGGTCATTAAAAAACGACTAGCAGAGAGATGGCAAAATGTGTGGAATGAACAAGTCCACAATAAACTTTACGAGATCAAACCTATAATAGAAAATTGGACACACAAACAGTATGATAGGAGATCTGAAGTCATTCTTTCTCGTCTGAGGATTGGACATACTTAGCTTACTTATCAATACCTTTTGAAGGTTATGACCAGCCAGTATGCCAGTATTGCATTTGTACTTTAAGTGTTAAACACATACTTTGCAAGTGTGTTGCTTTTGACCAGAGTTGCAGACAGCATTTCGGAAATGCAAATTTGAGAGAGATTTTGGGCCAGAGGCCAAATCTTGATAAGATACTGAACTTTTTGAAAGTTATAAATATTTATAAAGAGATTAAATAAATATATAATAAATGAATTAAGTTAACTAATTTATTTATATTTGTGTTGTTCTGTTTGTTCGCACGTGTTTGTGTTTTTGTGTTGTATTGACGTTTTGTGATATATATATATATTTAGCTTTGTTTTATTTTACCATTTGTCATGGCGCAGCATAGCC